>NC_085015.1:16831922-16844422 GCF_963854185.1 Sardina pilchardus
GCAGCACGGCACATAATGTGAGATGATAATGATTATGAGCTAAGGGCTAATGATTTGTTAATGTCTGTGTTGCATAATAGCACAGGGAGAGAATGATTAATCTGACATCATCACCAGGCTTTGCAACAGATCTGTGGTCGACTGCAGGAAGTATACTTCACTAAAGAGGGTTTTTTTTTTTTTTTTACGTTAAAATAACGTAATCATCATAATCATTTTGAGTTTACATTTGCCCAAAGTGTACCTCCTAATGTCTGTTGAGCCTAAAATAATTCCCCCCTCCAAACATCTTCAGGGTAAAACTAAGGTTGCTTTGAGCGTTTTTGCACAAGAAATCCATTTTAAAAACCCATTAAAAATGTTCTTTAGATCAGAGTCAGGTGCATGTAACCGTGAGAGGAGATGTAGATTCTTTTGTGGAGAAAAGTGATTTAGCTTTTTTTTTTTTTTTCAAAAACGAGAAAATAAATACCTTGATGGTTGAGTCATTCAATTCTTTCTCTCATGCTCACGTATGCTACAGTAATTTCCTGCATATTAGCCGCATTGTGTATAAGCCACAGGACAGTATTTTATGCAAGTTAAAAGACACAAGACCATATTAACACCATATTACTGTATTACTGTAACTGAAGAAGCTGAAGACATTTTGCAAAATCAATGTACAGGCCACGGCTAATAGTCTGGAAATTACGGTACTATGCAAAGGTAAACTGCATTGCCCCATTCCACATGGATTCTCTTGTGTGGACAAAAGTGGGGTGATGGCGAGACCAGATTTTTTTGGATGTCACTTCAAGTGTTGGTCCTTTGAGTGAAATTTCTCAAACGTGTGTTGAAATATGTGTCTCTGAACTTTACCTTGTGTTCTGGGTTTATTTCAACACTTCTCACTGTCTGTTGGCCTTTTTCCCTGGATGAGTAAATGTTGCTGCAATGACAACACATTCGGGGGATCTGCTCTGAGATGACAACACATTTGGTGGATCTGCTCTTCCTGAGTGAGGCTTATAAACTTCTTAAAATATAGTTGTTTTATTTATTTTATTTATTTTTTTATTCAAGATTAATTTGACATAGACATTGCTAAATAATAAACATAAGATGTAAATGTGGCAGAATGAACCAAACCGGCTATTTTACAACTGTTGTCCATGCAGTGTTAAAAGGTCAGATGTTCCTATGAGAAGAAATACACATCATGGTAAAGGTAAACGTTAAAAGGACCCAAAACACATAAAACAAGTAATTTAGGTAATAATACACTCTTCAGGTTATCATTAGAGTACAAACCTAAAGGGTTCTATGTGGAACCACAGGTTCTAGGTATAGATTAATTCTACTAACTTTTGACTCTTACTCAGTCCTTTGATATAGCTGTAGGAGATCAAGCACCAGGGGCTTTGACGTTAATGGAACACACTTTCCATTTCAGCGTATAAATATGCCGTTGGGTTGGCGGCGGTACAAATGTGTTGCCGTGGCCTATCCCTTGCAAAGGACATGGCATTCGCCAGACTGCATGATCCACGAGCTAAAACAGGATCAGCATCACGCCATACCATTGTCCACCCCACCAGTGATCGCCCACCTTCTGTCTGTCCTGTCCAGCTGTGGCCTCTCCGCCAGCTCCCCTCACTGGCAGAGGGATCGCCTGCGGAGCCATATGTCACCACACACACACACACACACACACACACACACACACACACACACGCACAGTCGCACACACAGACAAACACACACACACACACACACACACACACACACACACACACACAGGGGCTCATCAGTGAGGGAGGTGGACACTGATTACGGTAGTCTCCGTTCCATAAGTCCAGGATGAGTGGTGGGATATTACCGGGGCATGTCAATGAAATAGATCAAAGAGACTCGGGGTGATTGTCTTTACTGATTTACGAGTGGCTTATTTCAATTTTGCCCTCTCTCCCTCTCCCTCTCTCTCTCTCTCTCTCTCTCTCTCTCTCTCTCTCATGTCTGTCTGTCTGTCTCTCTTCCTCTCAGCTCTATTTACTTTTCTTCTCTGTTTCCGTCTCTCTCTTCCTCCCTTTCCCAATCCCTCTCTCTTACTCTACCCTTTTCTCTTCTCTCCTTCTTTCTTCCGCTCGACTTTCATCTCCCTCAGAGCTCTCTCTCTCTCTTCTTCATTTCACCCCTGTTTACCCCTCTCTCTCTCTCTCTCTCTCTCCTTCTGTAGCTCTTCTCTCTCTCCCTCTTTCCTTCTCTGTAGCCCCCCTCTCTCTCCATTTCTCCTTCTCTGTAGCCCCCCTCCCTCTCTCTCTCTCTCCTTCTCTCTTGCCCTGGTCTCTCTCTCTCTCTCCTTCTCTGTAGCCCCCTCCCTCTCTCTCTCTCCCTCTCTCTTTCTCTGTAGCCCCCCTCCCTCTCTCTCCCTCCCTCTCTCTCTCTCTCTCCCTCTCCTTCTCTGTAGCCCCCCGGTCTCTGAATAGTGGCACGCTGGCCATGGATCTATACATAGCTGGTAGTAAAGCTCCCATCATCGCCTCACCTCCGCGGCATGTCGCTCATGCACCAAGGTCCCCGCGCCCTTGTCACACACCCAAATGGGAGACAGATGGTGGCTAATAAGGGGGTGGGACAGGAGGACACCGGAGGGGTGTGTGTGTGTGTGTGTGTGTGTGTGTGTGTGTGTGTTTGAGAGAGAGAGAGAGAGAGAAAGAGAGAGAGAGAGACATAGAGCATGTGTGTGTATGAGAGTGTGTGTGTTTGAAAAAGAGACAGAGAGAGAGAGAGACATAGCATAGCGCATGTGTGTGTGTGTGTGTGTGTGTGTGTGTGTGTGTGTGTGTCTGTGTTTGTGCGTGTGTGTTGTATGTGTGTGTGGTTGTTTGTGTGTGTTGAGGCAAGAATAACAACCACAGGCACCACACGGCGTGCCACCCATCGGGAATGAGGTCGTGGTCCGGAGCGAACAGCCTGGAGCTTCTCTCTTCTTTCCGTGGGCAGGTCCAGCCCTGTGATTGATTTGGAAATGCTCTCCCTGTCCCTTCTCCTGCGGACCCACACCGGACTCCTGTTCCCCTCGGGCTGATCATGTCGCCAATTGTGTTTCACGTCACCCAACAGCTGTCATTGGACTTCACAGAGACTGTTTCTCTCTCTCTCACACACACACACACACACACACACACAGAGATGCACACACACACACACACACACACACAGACACACACACACACACACACACACAGACACACACACACACACACACACACACACACACACACACACACACACACACACACACACAGACACACACAGACACACACACACACACACACGCAGGCACATACACACACACACCCCTACAGTACACAACTCATTTCACTGTTGCTTCACGTCTTCTCCGGTGAGTCATAGAAGCAATTGTGACTTCACTTCACATAAACCTACAGCTGTCTTGGCGCTACACGCCCATAAGCCCACAGATATGACAACAAAACTCACGAGACAGGTGCCTCATGTCTATTTACGCAGGTCTTAGGCCCGCGCCAACTTCCACCCGGTACGCAACCGAAGTGTGCCATTTGCGTAGCATCAAAACAGTTTTAGAAGAAAATGTTTCATACACAGTGCCTATTGTATAGATCCACTGATTATAGTGGAAGCTGATTATTGCAGCAGACGCTCCGCGAATGCTGTGCTTCAGTGACGGGCCTGATGTAGTGTCCCTGTTAGACAGAGGAGGGGAATTGTCTTGACATCCAACCCACCTTGTGCTCAGGTGTTGGACACAGATAAAAATGACCAAGGACCAGGAAGAATATCAACACACCGGAGTTGTGTCTCACCCATCGACAATAATATGTATGCATTTGTCTGATGCTTTCATGCAAACCATATGTCTAACATATCATATACATTATGATACATCTTCTAAATGGGTTGTTCATAATTAGTTGACTATTAACTAATGTATTATAAGTGATTTAATACCAAAAGTTATTCTAAAGTGTGACCCAATTATTAACAAGGCCAGTCTCCCCAGAGCTGAAGGGCACAACAGTGGTAGTCAGGTATTGAGCCCACAACTTTTCTGGCTACTGCATACTGCCCCAGCTCCTTAGCCTACCTAGCCCCTGCTACCTCTGTCCCTATCACATTTACATTTTACAGTTAGTCATTTAGCTGACGCATTTATGTGATTAAGTGACTGAGAAAAAAAGGGAAACGATCTAGACACATTGCAACAAGGACGTGTCAGTGCAGCAATTAGCACCATTCGCATAGAATGAATGACGTGTTAGTGCAGCAATGAGTACTACTTGCGTAGAGCCGAGCGTCATTTCTAGATGGGAGATAGTCAAGTGCTAGAATTAGCATGTCTGGTTGTTGGTAGTGCTAGGAGAGGAGGTACTCTCTGATAAACTTTAATGATAAACTTTTTTATAACTTTTTTATTTTTTGCTAACTCCAGTGTGAAGCTAGCCGTTGGCATGCGGATTGGAGTCCATCTGACAGAGAGCAGAGACAGAACGCAGACACCAGAACAGGAGGCTGTGGGGAGATTACACAGACCTGCTGGGAGACTGCTCTTATCACAGACCTGATTAAATAGCCGTCAGCGTGACTCTCCTGGCCCCTGGGAGATGGATCCTAGAGTACACACACACACACACACACAAACACACACACATTATTACACACACATATTCCTACACACCAATACGGTGTGTGAGGCTCTTAAAGGTGGATTTAAACTTAGCCCTTAGATTTGCATCGCAGAGGGAGACATATCTTCAAGCATATACACACACACACACACACACACACACAGACACGCACACACGCGCACACACACACTCACACACACACACACACACACACACACACACACACACACACACACACACACACGTGTAATGTATAGTTTGAGGCTATTATGGATTTAAACTTAGGCAATGGATTTCCACCAGCAGAGTGAGAAGGAATCTACTGCTTTGATTCTGTTCTTAGAGGATAGTGTCAAATGACCTGTTAATCTGTGAGCCAAGTCAAAGGCGGCGTAAATCAACCTTAAAAGGTGACACCTGAACTAGAACAAATACTTGACGAAGACATGACAGTTGAGACAAAATAGCACCAATCAATAACCACACAGAACATTTCACATCACGGTCACATTATAAAAACATAGTTTATTGAACATAGTGTGGTACCACTTCAATAGCAATCCTCACATTTTAGCAAGTGAACACATCCATTCGAGGCATTTCACAGCAGAGGACCACAAAGCAAGCCTGAAATAGAAAAACTTGAAGCGTAGAGCGTAACTGGTGATGGCTGGGCTGGGGGAGTGAGAACCCCCCCCCCCCCCCAACACACACACACACACACACACACACACACCTCACACTCAGCTGACGGTCTGAAGTTAGAGATTTGATTGACCTTCTAACACTTGTCTTTAACCACTGGTGGGGCAGGAATATTGACCAGTTCTTCTACACAATTGGACATACAAACAACAAAGAAACAACATACAAACACCCTTCAATCACCTTATCTGACACAAGGTCCCACAGTGATGAGCTTTTCAAAGAACTTTAAAGCAGCGCTTTGAATAAAAACAGTTTTCCAACAGATTAAATGTACCGTATTTTCCAAACTATTAGACACAGCTTATACATTGATTTTGCAACATTTCTTTCAGCTATGAGGTTAATATAAAGGGACAGTTAATGTGGTATTCATATTTTGTTTCTTTTAACTCACAAATAGCTGTCCTGTGGCTTATACATTATGCTAATAAATAGGAAATTACTGTAATGTCATGCAATGTAATGTTATGCCATATACAGTAATGCAATGTAAATGTCATTGCAAGTTTGTGTAAATTGATGCAAATATAAATGTCACTGGGTGCACTGCCATACGTCATTCCCATCTTATCTATTTATCTATTTCAGACACAGACTCTGTTGTTCCAGGAGCTCCATGTGACTCTTGATGTCACTAGAGCTGTCTTCGCAGTAGGATGTCTCTTTTACAGGTGCTGATAGAGACTTTGTAAACCTCTGGAAGGCCTGTTATTTTTATGGAGGACTTAGTAGGCAGTCGTGATGTTTTATTTTAAACAGTTGCTGTGCCATTGTCAAAGCCACACTGTAATCACATTGCGAATTATGGACGCTCACCGATCACGTCTAATAAAAGACTTTTATTATAGATCCGCTGTAACCACACATCACGACCATCAGCTTTATATCTGTCTGCAGAGTATTAACGAGACCTCGCTCGATGGCATATGTGACCCCTTGTAGATAAATTTAGCGCACATAAAAGAATGGCCTAAAATGGTGCCCATTGGCGGTAATGGCTTCAGCCTCCAATCTTTGCAAAAACAAAAAAGGTCAGCTATTGGTTATGCTTCTGAAAAACTACTACTATGTGTTTGTGTTGTACATGATATTTTGTTAAGTAGGTCTACAGAAGACTGTAAAGGTCACTAAATATAATTAAAATGTATGACATTAAGAAAAAGGGAAATGAGCAGAAAGACTGGGCAAGTGACATTCCTGTGCTGAAGGTAGATCACAGTGAGATTTGAGTAACACGCAGCAAAACAACTTGCAAACTTCTCCCCCAAAACATTTGGGGAATCTAGAATGAAATCTAGGTCAGTCCCCCCTGATCGTGTTGAAACTTTGCTGAAATATTTCCTCTTGTTTCTACCCATTCCAGCGGCCCTCGCAACACAATGCAAGTGTGAGCGCGAGATAAAAGAAATCACAAAGTACACTCCGGCGTGCCGCATTGTGTCCAACAGTGCGTCAGCTGTGGCCAGTCAATGTCCACCTTTGTCCCAACGTCCACACTGCTGTCTGCAGATTAGCTCACGCAGGAGCCATTGTTTGGGCGTTAAGTCACTGCATCAACACAGCCTCTACTGTAGGGCAGGGCCAGGCCGGGGCCTAAAGCCTGATAGAGTCAGAGAGAGAGAGAGAGAGAGAGAGAGAGAGAGAGAGAGAGGGAGAGGGAGAAAGTGGGAGAATGACAGAGAGAGAGAGAGGAAAAAATGAGGGACAGACAGAGAGAGAGGGAGAAAGTGAAAGAATGACACAGAGAGAGAGAGGGAGAGAGACAGGGAATATGAGAGAGACAGAGAGAAAAAAACAGGGGAGGGAAACAGACAGAGAGAGATAAAAAAAGGACAAGGGAGACAGGGAGAGTAAGAACAACAGAGAGCAACAGAAAGAAAGAGATAGAGAGAAAGAGATATCTAGGTTTCATTTACCTATTTTAAAAATAGTTCCTATAAGTTTCATTTGTTTTCAGTCCACCCCAAACAGATATTGTATCTGTTTGTTTTGTAATATGTCAGCTTTGGCAAAACTGCTTATTTGAGTCATGCCAATAAAGCTCAATTGAATTGAAAAAAATTGAATTGATATCCACACATAGAGAAACAAAGATTTGAAGAGAAAGAGTTAAGGAGAGTGGGGGAGAGAGAATGCACGAGAAAGACAGAGAGAGAATAAGATATAACAAGGGACAGAGAAAGAGAAAGAGAGAGAGAGAGAGAGAAAATATTGCAAGAGAGAGAGAGAGGGGGATAGAGAGATTGCATTGTGATGGAAATGAGAAAGTTAGAAGTTCACGGTGTCCCTCTACCTCCGCCCACCTCAAGTATGCATAACATCATACACACAAATATGTCCCACGGGACAGCCCCGGCCTTTGTGTGGAGCGCTGGCTGCTTTCTCTCTCTCTCTCTCTCTCTCCCTCTCTCTGCATCTCTCTCTCTCTCTCTCTCTCTCTCTCTCTCTCTCTGCATCTCTCTCTCTCTCTCTCTCCCTCTGCATCTCTGGTGCCGATCGCTAGGTCGGGTGGTCTCTCTCCCTCTTTCTCTCTCTCTCTCTCTCTCTCTCTCTCTCTCTCTCTCCCTCTGCATCTCTGGTGCTGATCGCTAGGTCGGGTGGTCTCTCTCCCTCTTTCTCTCTCTCTCTCTCTCCCTCTCTCTTTCTCTCTCTCTCTCTCTCTCTCCCTCTGCATCTCTGGTGCCGATCGCTAGGTCGGGTGGTCTCTCTCCCTCTTTCTCTCTCTCTCTCTCTCTCTCTCTCCCTCTCTCTCTCTCTCTCCCTCTGCATCTCTGGTGCCGATAGCTGGGTTGAGTGGTCTCTCTCTCTCTCTCTCTCTCTCTCTCCCTCTCTCTGCATCTCTCTCTCCATCTCTGGTGCCGATCGCTGGGTTGGGTGGTGTCTCCTCAGCGCTGCTGGAGAAAGTTGGAGTTCCAGCGAGAAGGGCGGAAGAGGAGATTCCCTCTCGTGTGATGGTGACATTAGCTCTGTTAGTAGGTCATGAGAACACACAGTGCTCGCCTTCAACTCCCCACCCCACCCCAACCCACCCCAACCCACCCCAACCCACCCCAGCGCACTCCACTCCAAACCACTCCACACCATTTTTTTTTTTTTTTTACTGGGCCAAACAAATTGATAACAAGCACAAAACGCAAATGAAAGCCACTGAAAATCAAATCATTGTAATCTCCGAGTCCTGATATTGGCTCTAAGTGAGAGATTACCCACCCTGCATACGTGCTGCCAGAGGCGTAAATCAGCTCTCCTCGTCCCCAAACTATTACTGCAAGTAGCACTTCTCACTCCTGGCAGACTGAAGCGGTATAGCAGCAAGTCTGGCCAATTAATTACTAAATAGAATAACACAGTTTGAATGTGATGATGGCTCGTTTGATGTTTTCCATTTGCAGTGTAAAGACTGTTCTGCCTCATCAACACCAGACAGAGTGAAGGAACTTAAATTAAAAACACACAAACAACAACTCCTGGTCATGAGAATTACCAGTGATAGTGGTAATGAAAAGCTTCGATGTTATCCAGTGGGGGCTTCTGAAAGTAAAATCCATGTCCAAAAGACAGAGCACAAGCAGTACATGGAGTATGTGAACATGATGGTGTCATTTTGAGGTGTGTGTGGCCTCTTGTGGATGCTCACTTCCTCAGAGAAGGGAGTTCACAATCTTGACCAAGCAGCACATGAATGTGATCCCTGTTAGACAACAGCTGTGTAGGACATGCCGGAAACATTCCCACCAGATTGAGGATACATCCTTACTAGCAGCAAAATACATTACAGACTGAGGATACATCCTTACAAGCAGTAAAATACATTACAGACTGAGGATATATCCTTACAAGCAGTAAAATGGATTGCAGACTGATCCTCAGTCTGCAATCCATTTTACTGCTTGTAAGGATATATCCTATGCTTACTAGCAGTAAAATACAACTGCTTTTTAGATACAGTACATCCCAAGTTGATCCTCTAGGAAAAATCCCCACCCAGAACTGCACCTGGTTTGGATCAGCTCCCCAATTGTGCTGGATGAGATTCTCAACCCATCAAGTGTAGGTCCATCCAAGACCCACCCAGATACACAGATAGTCAGCCAGGACTGAAGCTTATCGCTCCATCTCCGTGTGGTGACAAATAGATAGATAGATAGTTAGATAGAAAGAAAGATAGATAGATAGATAGATAGATAGATAGATAGATAGATAGATAGATAGATAGATAGATAGATAGGCAGTGGAAAATAATCCTAAAAAAGGTTTAGGAGCTCCTTGACAATTGGATAAAGAGCCACATTGGCGCAAAATTCACATCTTTCATCCTTGAAATTGATTTCATACACCGCTTCAGCACATTACTGTGGGCAGTCAGTTCCAGCTACGTAGAACTAGGAGCAGAACTCAACACTCAGCACTCAGAACCAGAACTCAGAATTCAGAACTCAGAACTCAGAACTCAGAACTCATAAACCAAAATGAACTCAAAACTCAGCAAAAGCATCCACATTCACATTGCAGGCAATGACATTTTTCACGAGTCACTTGTGATATGCAACACTTCTCACAGACTCTCCCAAGAGGGCCATGAAGTTGAGGAATCGCACATCGGCTCAAAGAGTTTCGCCTTTATGGATTTGTCCAGTTCCACTGAGGTAAATCACATAAATGTCAGGAAGGAGTTTGTAGCCCCAAAATAAATGTCTGTTGGAGGATGTTTGTACTTGTGGTATACTTCAAGCTGCAGGTGCTGGGTAGTGTGCTCCACATCAGGTGGGGGAGAGGAGGGACACAGTCCTAAATGGCTAACCCAGCAGTGCTGTACTATCAACCCAACAAGCTGGGTTACAGAAATGACCCAATATGAGTTAAAACAACCCAATAAAATGACCCAACAGGCTCAACCCAGCGGTTGGGTTGAAAAAAGTGAGTGTGTCCAACACACTTTTTGATTTTGTACCTGGACAAACGTATAGACCAAATGGACGTGTTTATTAGCTGGATTACTAATTGAATTGCTTTATCCCTCTCCTGGTGATTTCATATCCCCCTTTCATATCCTATTAGGAAATTGCTTTGGAAAACAAAACAAGCGCCAAAGCGATCATTTGCACTCTTATCTCCGTGGAGATAATTGCCTTGCTTGCCGCATGATGAGAGGGCGTGCGGATGACACTAAGTGAACCCACCTCTGGTCACTGGGGTCTTTTTAATCAGAGGGACCGGCGGCATCAGCAGCAGCAGCAGGAAGCCGGCGGCCATCTTTGATTTCTCTCATCAGTTGGTTGGTAGCAATGGCAGGAAGGGGTCACAGAAGTGAGCCGAGGAGGGTGTGAGGGACAGAGAGACGGAAGGGACAAACTTTGATGTGGCGTAAGGTGCTGTAAGATCTGGGGACGCTGTGGCTACTTGAAAACAAGAAGATGATTCGTTTAGCGTTATCCTATTGCGTGGAGAGAGAATTTGAAAGACAACTGTTTATCCCACCCCTCCTATTGAACCCTGCCTGTATACGGTGAGTTCCCAGACCCTACATCTTGATGTGGGTCTGGCTGGTCAGGCTAACAAACCTTTGTAATGTTCCTCAACCAGTCAAGGCTACCGTGAGCCTGTCATAACAGAACACTCACTTTCTAATGCTTCAGTGAACTCTCGGACTAAGCCTTGAACTTATACATTTGCTTCTAAACCAAAGCCAAAGTGACTTACGCATGTCAATTATTACAAGGGCCAGTGTCCTCAGAGCGTCTCAGGGGGTAAGTGCCTTATTCAAGGGCACACAATCAGTATTGCAACTCATAACTGTATGCTAGCCCAGCTCCTTAACTTCTACGCTCACACTGTCCTCTGAGAGAGAATACATTAATATAAAGAGCTCTCATCACTGATGGTTTGATCTAAAACTGCTCTCATAATCACAGAATGATTGCATGCTGTGCCGTCTTTCACCTGGGAGATGAATCATCACTACAAACTGGCATATAAACCTCTAATCACCATCATAACTATATTAAAACAGTAGTGCATTGTGATCTACAATATTGCACTGCACTGAATTACATACGATACGATACGATACGATACGATACGATACGATACGATACGATACGATACGATACGATACGATACAATATGAATACAATACTCAACTTTTCATTATACCGGACAATACTATACTAGACATTACACTATACTATACTATAATATAGTGTGCAATATTAAACTAAAATTTACACTAGACTATACTATATTATAAGATATTACACTAGAAATTGCACTATAACATGCCATGTTATACTATTCTTTTAGCTATAGCATGGTGTCATATCTACATGACAATGAGCAAGTGTTTAGGCCCAAAAGATCAATGTTTCTTTGAATTGTGAGGATGGTTGAATTAACATTATGTCTTTATAGTCAAAATATGTAAATGGTCCAGACAGAGCTGAACCTCTTAATGATAATAATTTATACGCATTGCGCATGCCTCGCCACGACAACAACAACAACCTCTTTCTTGTCCGGTGCCCAAAAGGGTCAAGTCCGAGGGAGTGGTTCAACAGCCCATAATAAGCATTACCATAACTATTCGTAATTTCTATTGACAACGCGAATGCCTCGCATGCCTCTCTGGCATTTTCTCAAGTCGCCAGAGATGCTGATGTCCTGTTATCGCTTGTCCTTGGCCCTGTGTTTACAGACCACTCTGCCCAGCGACTGGCCCCTCTTTGTCCTCCTCCAGCTGGACGACGCACTGACTGCCCTTTTGTGGCCCGCCAAGGCAAATATGCGTCGCGCGCAAAGGGAAAAAAAAGAAAAAAGAAAGAGAGAGAGAGAGGAATATTCATTCGTTCGCTCATTCGTTCGTTCTGTACATCCATACATCCATCCATCCATCCATCCCCCACCACTGGAATCACTGTGAATACCCCATCCCCCATTACCCCCCCTCACCCACAACCCCAAGCTATCAGCCCCATCACCACCACCACCACCACCACCACCACCCTGCCTCAGAGGACACAATCGACCCATGTGTCCATTCAATGTGTGGGGACAACAGTCGTCTTATGCGATCAGTGAGAGGGTGGGCATGCCAGGAGCCGGAGAAGTCGCTGAGATGCAGAGGGGAGTTGGGGGGGGGGGGGG
>NC_085015.1:16849422-16854422 GCF_963854185.1 Sardina pilchardus
CACCTGGTTACCTGGTTCCCTCGTTCACTTCTCTGCCATCTCCTCCCTCGTTCATACAATCTACCTCTCTGCCCGCTCCCCTTGCTTTCTCCTCTCCTCTCCTCTCCTCTCCTCTCCTCTCTTCTCTGGCTTCTCTCGCTTCTCTCCATCCATTTAGCACAAATGGAAATTGTTTTCCTGGCAAGCACAGTGGTGAGGGTGGTGGGTGAAATGGCACCTATTGCTTGTCACTGGGATTGATGGATGGTGCTTGGAACGCAAAACCAAAGGTGCGCTTTGTCTCTGTGTGTGTGTGTGTGTGTGTGTGTGTGTGTGTGTGTGTGTGTGTGTGTGTGTGTGTGTGTGTGTGTGTGTGTGTGTGTGTGTGTGTGTGTGTGTGTGTGTGGGAGAGAGAGACAGACAGAGAGATGAAGTAATAGAGGTTGTGTCTGCTCATGTGTATCCGTGTGTGTGTGTGTGTGTGTGTGTGTGTGTGTGTGTTTGATAGAGAGGTGAGGTAATAGATATGGTGGTTATAATCATATACCCCTCCCAAGTCTCTATCTAAAGAAATGTATACAATTCACAAGGGTAACTCTCAGATTGCTGTTGTCAAGACCTTACAGTGAGTACATCCAACCTAGAATGTGTGTGAGTGTGTGTGTGTGTGTGTGTGTGTGTGTGTGTGTGTGTATGTGCGTGCGTGTGTGTGTGTGTGTGTGTGTGTGTGTGTGTGTCTGTGTGCGCCCACGTGCGCATGTGTGTACCATTATCAGGTACATTCCATTCAGTGCCGAAGGGACTTCAAAGCAAATCTCATCTCTTCCTGGTCCGCTTGGTGAAGATCTTCACCCTCTACTGGAGACACCCACGTAGCCACACAACCCCCCCCCCACACACACACACACACACACACACACACACACACACACACCACCACCACCCACTCCCACCTCTCAGCCGACCCCCCCACTGACAACACTATCCCAACGCTCTAGTGCGGAGGAAAGAAGATGAGAAAGAGGCCCATGAAGGACAAAGCTGGTGGAGAGAGCTGGTGGAGAGAGCTGGTGTAGAGAGCTGGTGGAGAGAGCTGGTGGAGAGAGCTGGTGGAGAGAGCTGGCGTAGAGAGCTGGTGGATAGAGCTGGTGGGGAGAGCCAGAAAGCTGGCGTAGAGAGCTGGTGGATAGAGCTGGTGGAGAGAGCTAGAAAGCTGGTGGAGAGAGCTGGTGGAGAGAGCTAGAAAGCTGGTGGAGAGAGCTGGTGGAGAGAGCTGGTGTAGAGAGCCAGAAAGCTGGTGGAGAGAAATGGTGCGGTGGGTGCAATGGTGTAGAGAGCTGGTGGAGAGAGCTGGTGGAGAGAGCTAGAAAGCTGGTGGAGAGAAATGGTGCGGTGGGTGCAGTGGTGGTGAGGGGCCTCATAGGGTTTCTATTATGGGTCATGGGTTGGAGATCTTCAAGCTCCTTGAGGCTCTCTGTTTCCTGTGATGACCCCAAGCTCAGAGAAAGACATGAAGGGCAGGGCCAAGAGGAGAAGGACGCAATCTCCATCAATCTATCTGTGGGAAAGGTGTATATCAACTATATCAACTGCAACTTTCAGTTTAGATTTTATTCACGTGTACAGTAGATAGATAGATAGATAGACAGATGGATGGATAGATACCAAGTTGGTCAACTTGGTCTCCATCAATCTAACTGTGGAAAAGGTGTATCAATATATCAACTGCAACTTTCAGTTTCGATTTTATTCACGTGTAGATAGATAGATAGATAGATAGACAGACAGATAGATAGATAGATAGATAGACAGATGGATGGATAAATAGATAAATAGATAGATAGACAGTTTTCTCCTTGGTCTCCAATCTAACTAAAATGTGTATATCAACTATATCAACAACAACTTTCAGTTTTTTATGCATCTGCACACTGCACAAGCATTTTCTTTAAAATGCACTCCAGTTCATTTGGAAACACTTTACTTGAAGGGATCTACATAGAAGTAACATGACACTGTCATAAACACATGAACCCTAACCCAAACTTGTCATGACAAATAACGTATGACACTTAATGACAGAAGCATTATGCCATACACATTTATGTTGATAATGTTTATAACACGTTCATGATAGTGTCATGTCACTCTCATGTAGACACCTTCAAGTAAAGTGCAACCGTTTACTATTAGCTCCGCTTACTTAACTTGTTTACCTCATTCACTAAACTTGTTTACAACTTGTTTGGACCAATCATTACGAGTTCGGTCAACTCCAACGACTGTACTCTGTGGGCTAACTGCAGTGGAAAAAGCTCCATTCATCACAATGATGGTTTTCATAACCTTGGTCGTGTCCTGGACTTTCCTGCGAAACCGCACGCCAGTAAAAGGGGATAATATCAGTGGACGTGGTGTCAAGTCGTAAAAGGAGATTTAAAAGGGGCCTGGTCGTGGGTTTTAGAGAGGAATTAAAAGACTATTTTGGAATCAGTTGATGAAACTCCCGCTTAATTTACTCTGACAGCCAAATGGCGTTGAGGGAGGAGAGACGAGGAAGAGAAAGAAAGAGAGAGAGAAAGAGAGAGAAAGAGAGAGAGAGAGAAAGACAGAGGGCGGAGGCAAAGGGGAAAAGACATGTTGTGGGCCTGACGGCTGACAGATTCGGTATATCAGTTCTCAAAGAGAGAGAGAGAGAGAGATTCCTCCTAAAGCTTACTAGAGGAAAGAGACAGTTAGTTAGATAGATAAATGTATATGTATACACACACACACATATATATATATATAGAGAGAGGGGGGGAGAGAAAGTTAGTTAAAGGAATGAGCTCTTATAGAATCATCCCATTTGAAGTAGAGGATGATAAAAAGATGGCTTTTGGTCTACTTACAGGAGTTACCAAAAAGCGAGGACGAAGAAAGAGGGTGGGTAGGGGGGGGGGGGGGGGGTGTCATCTAAATAGATCTGTCTAGCTCCTATAAAGGGGAGGGGGCAGAGATGGAGGAAGTTTAGCCGAAATGAATAGAGTGCAAGGAGGCAGTCACCCCCCCTTCCCACATACCCACACACACACACAAACACACTCACCCCAACACACACACACACACACACACACACACACACACACACACACACACACACACAGCCCGTCTTAAGTGAGTTGCTGGTTGCTGCAGTGTCCTTCATTACAGCCGTTGGCATTAGCTGCCAGGCGCCTGTGGTGCTTTAGGTTGTAAATCTCATGATGAAGAGTGCCCCTGGACCCCACTAAAACACACACACACACACACACACACACACACACACACACACACACACACACACACACACACACACACACACACACACACACACACACACACACACACACTGGTTTCAGAGATCCAGCAGTATGATTTGCTTTTCATATGCAATAACTCAGACACTTCAGGCCGTTAATTCAAACATAGCCACATGCACACAAACACATATGCTTGTAATATGCCTGATTAACTCTCTCTTTCACACACACACACACACACACACACACACACACACACACACACACACACACACACACACACACACTCACACTCAATATTACCCACCCAAACAGTCATACTGCTCCACCTGCCAAAAAAACACCCCCTTCCTCCTCCTCCTCCTCCTCCTCAATCCCTCCAATCTCCTCCTTCATCCTGCGTTCCAAACCACTCTCCGTCTGTCCCAAATGTGCTCTGTCTGTCCTCTCTTCTCCTCTCCTCTCTTCTCCTCTCCTCGACTGCATTTGCTTGTCGGTCACGTCTGATGAGAACACTCCGGAGACCTGGCCAAGCGGTTCGGAGCAAGTGTCTGGCGTCCGGAGCGGAAGGGAGAAGGGACCAGTAAATATTTGATGAGGCCGATATGAATAATTTTCCAGGGTCTCCTAAATGCTACAGGAGCCTTAATGAGTTGATCACTTTGCCAGACGCTAGAAAACGTCACGGGATTGTTTTCAGGGTCGAGCGGGAGCATTGTGTTTGGTGGCGGTGGGGGTGGTGGCGATGGGGACTTTGATTGTGTACGGAATCCCCTTGATACACACTCTCTCTCTCTCTCTCTCTCTCTCCCTCTCTCACACACACACTCACACACACAAACACTCACAAACACTCAAATACACACAAACACAAACACACACACACACACACTCTATGGAAATCATATTTAAATGGGGCCTGCACATGTTGAAAAGCTGTGTATTCATTTCTCTCTGGGTGTCCTTAACAAAATCATTTAAATAAAACATACTCATCTTTCTCTCTCTCTCACACACACACACACCCTCTCACACATGAGATCTGACATGGGTGTGTGACTTCCGTACGTCCGTTCGGGCCTTATCGCGTCATGTGTTATTGGCAAACTCCTCCAGACGAAATCGATGCTAGGCGGCAATATCCCACGCACGCCTCGACTCCGGGGAGGACATGAAAGCTCAAAGTGTCTGTCAAAACGTCAGAGAGAATCTGACTCTTTCCCCGCACACTCGTACGAAATAAGCCGAACCGTATGACTTTTACAGTCCCTTGGCTCAAAACAAATTGAAACCGTCTATCCAAGCCTGTGCATTTTTGAGACAAGATATACAAAGGGAAAAAAAGGGGAATGATAATCAGCTTCACCGCTACAAGTTGTTTTTGTCATCTTTTTTCCTATTTTAAAGCCCTTTATGAACATTACTGCAGATAGGACGTCATTTTAAGACCTGACTGCAAATATTTGATAATAATGAAGAGTATAGGACTGTAGTTTGCTTGTAAACTTACAAGCCAAAGTCATGTCCCAAGTGGAAGTGATTTGCATCACAGATTTCAGACACAAAGTCTGTCGTTGGCGTGTAGGCTAACTCCTACATCCAGATATCTCTTTGATGATGCAAGGCAGGAAAACTTCTTCTCAAAGAGAAACCCATAGGAACTCTTTTGAGTTTCTTTAAAGAGCTCCAGCCCGCAACTCTCTTGGGCGTTAACTTTTCGACACTCTTACACTCACAAAA
>NC_085015.1:16859422-16921922 GCF_963854185.1 Sardina pilchardus
GAACTGAGTTTGCGGTTTGGGGCATTTGTTTATTGAACATCTTAGGCATATGTCCATGAAACATTATAACTCCAATTAAAATGCAGAATTGCTAAATGTCTTTTTATTTTTATATTTTTTACCCGAATAGTTCTTTGGGGCTTACTATATTTGGTCTCTGTAAATACGGTCCGTTAACTCTCACTTGACCAAAGGACCTTTCCGTGCGAGTTGCCTGGACATCCCAGTTAAGACAGGAAGAAATCCCACTTTGCTCCAACCCTGACCCTTCCCCCGACATACACTCGTTTACCTGGGCCAACGCTAAAATGGCCGTCTACACAGAAAAACAGTGTTATGTTCGGCCTAAAACATCTGAGTCTGTCTTTATCTCTCCTGTCTTTAGCAGAACTGGGACAAGCGACGCAAACAACAGACATCCCAACATACTTCCCCACAGATCGCCACCTTCGCAGGAAGTCTGTCGGACTGGTCTTCACGGGGTGGCGGCGGTCCAGGGAACATCAGCTGATCACCTGCCTGCGAGCAACCTGAGCCGTGAGCTGCTAAAGCCGCTTAGCGACCTTATCAGATGAGCCGCTGTTGATGTGCTTTGGCCAAACAAAAATACCCAAAGAAAGTCGGCCTCCTTTCTTCTCTCTCTCTCTCTACACCTCTCTCTCTCTCTCTCTCCGTCTTTGTCCATAGACTCTGTGTCTAAGTGGCACTCGAAGTACTGACATGTTATCAGCACGTTCTTGCTAGTACTTTCAGGAATGTCACACAAACACTTGAGGAAGTGACCTCTGCATGACCCCTAGGTGGTCAGGAATGGCAGCGACGCTCAGCTCTCAGCGCAGGCTTGGCGTGCCGCCGTATATTGTATACGTCCCGGTACGCCAAACTGTCCAAACGTGTCAAAAGTCACCGGCCACATTCAGAAAGATCACTGTGGCAACGGTGTCAAAGTTCAAACCATTTGAACTTTGGGTGTTGCAGTACAAAGCCTGATATAAACGCAATGCTACACTGAGGTGGGAATGGAGGCATGGAGGCCCATTCAGGGGAGCACTGGATGATTTTGAAGCTAGTCGTGTGTATGTACCACTAAACGTCAGACGACTACCAAAACTATGCATGAATATGTGTGTGTGTGTGTGTGTGTATGTATGAGAGAGTGTGTAAATGTGTGTAAATGTGTGTGTGTGTGTGTGCGTGTTTGGGGACTTTTGTGTAGGCCTATCCACCAGTCTGACCTCAGCTGCATGATGTCCACCCTTAGTGTCACACTTCACATTAGCTGCCCCGCGCAATGGCAACATCCATGAGCCAAGCAGGACGTGGACGCTGTAAGTCCATAATGAGCTGATCACATGGGATCAGTGGGCCCCCATGCTGAGAGTCCAAGCTCTCTCACTGTGATCTTCCTTCCTTTACAACAGCAAAGACAGCATACTGTACGTCACACACACACGCACACGCACGCACGCACGCACGCACGCACGCACGCACGCACGCACACACACACACACACACACACACACACACACACACACACACACACACACACAGTCAAAGCTATGGTATTTGGTACTATTTTCATGTTTATTTAGATAAAACATCCTACACGGCACAAACACGTCCTTCATATTAAAAACAATAAATATATAATATGCATATTTTTTGTACAGTGAAATTACAACGTCTTTTTTTTTGTTTGTTAAAAAAGTACAATATGTCCAAATTCTACACTATTTACATTTTTTGGTGGACAGATGTTACTGGCTTCTTAGGAATGGACAGCGTGTGTGTGATGACGTGACACGAGGGGACTCTCTTGTGCTGCTTGCCATAACCAGTTCAATGACCTTTGAACCTTGAACTCTAGGGGTCTGACGTGCAGAGGTCGGGGGGTGGTTTTAGCTGCCAACCATCAAAATGTCCTCCTCCGCTGTGCCGTGCGTGTCCCGGTGTTCCGTCCCTGTGTCCGACAGCCCCGCCCTCTGCGCCTTGACCCAGCATCGGAGCAGTTTGAACAACAAACGACGATAAACGACAACAAACGACCAAAAAACAGCCCAAAAAGAGAGAACAAAAACACTTTCTGTTTCTGTTGCTCAGCTGCTGTCTTCGGAAGTATTGCTTTGTCATTTTGGTGAGTTGAGTTGACTTAAATCAAACAAATCACAAGATGCCCGTGTTCTTGGCGTTCCCTTTAGAGCAGTGTGGGGGAAATGCAAAGCTTTCAGAGGTGTGTAAAAAAAAAAAACTTTTTTTCTAACAGAACCCAACGCCCATCTCTAACAACCCAATCCAAGATGGCGGATAAATACAAGTGTTCCCTTAAACTTCTCCATCGCAAAGGGAGAAAAACAGAGAGAGAATCGGCCATCCCCATGACGAAAAAAAAAGACCCTACACATCTGCATTCTGCCTCATCTGCATAACAGTAAACATTCACACCTCCTAATGCATCGAAAAAGGTTCAGTTATCAGTCAGCTATACGCCCAGATCGGTAAGAGATTTTGCACACGTAATAAAAGAGTTATTACAGATTATTCACCAAATGTGCCAAATTTCACAAAGGAATGATACTTGAAACCCCCCCCACCACACATGGTTGAGAATGTTGGTTGAGTCTTCATGTTTTTCCCCAAATGATTAGCAGACCTTACTGTGAAAACATAGCTGACATGTGAATTCATTATAGCGAGAGAGAGAAAAAAAAGGTATGAGGTCTGAATTGTATTGAAAGCTGCGTATTGCCAGTCTGATGTGATTGATCATTGGGCTCCGACTCAGGATGTTAAACTCAAAGCAGCGTATGGTTTCAGGGTCAAATATCAAGTCAAAGGTCAAGCAAATAAAAAAAGGTTAATGTTTTAACACGAGAAATAAAAATACTGTACATTTACAGCATGAAAGAAAAAAAAAAAAATACAAGCAAAAATACAAATGCAAAGTGATTCTTTGAATTTGCCATGCTTAGTTAAGTCTCTAGAAAATGAATCTGTCGTGGATCGTGTAGTATAATTTGATTAAGCATCTCTCTAAAAGGTATAAGCAGGGTTGGAAGTGTGTGTGTGTGTAATTGGGATCATCTGGGTTTTGTGTGTCTGGGATCATGAAATGACACATTTACGTAGAAACTCCAGGAGAAGTGCTGAGATGTAATGGCTGAGATTTTCTTCTACTATATACATCATAATTTACATAAACCTATGGGCAAATATTCTATTTTTGTACATGATTTGTCTTCCCTACCCTGACATCCCTTAGTATGGTGTTGGCCTTAGTACGTGGCTTTTGCAGTGTGTCAGTGTGATGCAGTATGTTTGGAGGGTGCGTGCTTGCATCAGAGAGGCAATAAATATCTCACATTCCCCCCCTTGACAAGGGGAGTGGTCTCAGTTCGAGGTGGGTGGGGCTAGCTCAGCTCACCGTAGCGACGGCCTGATCCCCCTCCCCTTCTTCCACCTGTCCACCCTTGCTCATGGCCTTCATCTTGGCCATGATGTCAGTGAAGGTCTCCTTTACCGTCTTCTCCAGGATCCAGCCCTCACTCTCGCTCTCCGGGTCCTCGGGGTTGACCAGAGTGGACATGGCTGTGTTGACGTACTGCAGGCCCACCATTACTACCACCTGCAGGTCGGGAGGAGGAACAACATGCAGTTGGTCATTTTTACCCATTTGTTGTCCGATAACTTTTCTGACCAAGACAAAACCATATCAACTACAGTGATCATTTTCATACATGTGTAGTTTGATAACTTTTCTAACCAAGACAAAGCCATATAAACTACACACGCTTACAGTCTGATAACTTCTCTAACCAAGAAAAAGTCATGTAAACTACAGGCTTCATGAACAATAAGGCATGAACAATGTTGCAATGCAAGTAAGAAGTTACTAGAAGTAACAGTACACAGTATGTGACAGTAACTATGTAAGAATAAAAAACATCTCTATTCTGAAAAGTCACAAGTTCTGGAAAGTGATTTTTACTTGGTGTAGAAGTTTTCAAGTGATCTGATGTTGCACAGGTTTGATATCATGAATACTTAAAAACAGGTCAATATTTGTTTTGTTTTTTTCATTGAGAAATATGTTTAGTTCTGTATTGATTAAAAGTCTAGAAACGTTTTTTATTATTGAATTAAAAAATAAATCAAATCCTATACCAAAGATAACGGGTTGACACTGTGAAGTATAAAAAGTTAATTGTTTATAATTTATTTAAAATATTTAGAAATTATTGAGACATTTAAAATATATCCCCATACAAAACAAAGGCAATTGATCCAATCACGATTTATGAGATATTTCCCCACATATTCACAACAAGGTTACAAAAGAAGAGGATGTACAGTAGTATTGCGGAAGGCTAGCTTCTACAACTCACCTATCGCTGTTTCTCCTCCTCTCTCCAGATTACACATCACCCCCCCCCCCCCCCCCCCCCCCCACACACACACACACACACCTACTCTACAGGATCTCCCTGGCTCCTCAACGGCACTGGTGGATCTTACCTGTGTAAGCTGGACTATTTCAGGTTCAAGGTCCCTTCTGTTTCTATTGCACATGATCACCTGTGCAGATTCTGTTTGCTGTTTTCACAATGGTTTATGGACTTCATGGACTAAGGCCATATAGGGGCATTTTCCAGATAGCGGTTTTAGTTAAATGTAAGCTTTAGCTCAGCACATTAGCTGAATTTGATCAAGATGGGCTAAAATGCTGATCTATGTTGAGAGGCAGACGATTATTCACTTATATATCAGGAATGGAGATTTATCTTCATCGACGCTAAAACCTTAGTATACTTTTTTCACTTGGCGAGCCCAGTGCTCCCTTAGAAAGGAGATGTCAATTCTCAAAGGAACTCAGCTGGTAAAATAACAGATAAAAAAAAACTAAACCTGGCAGAAGGGATCCCAATACTACCTCAGTGCATTATGAGAGAAGTGAAGACTAAACGAATGCATGGATATAAAAGCCAATCATTTAATTTAATTTATGTAGCCTATGTTTGTATGTTTGTATGTATGTTGATGTTGTGCTTGTATAGCTGCTGAAACACTGTAATTTCCTCATGGGGATTTATAAAGTATACCTATCTATCTATCTATCTACCTATCTATCTAATAAATCCTAAATCATGAGACAGCAAATTCTGATTGGCTCTGTTTGTGCTTCCCCCCTCAGGAGTGCTGTGTCTGCTGCGGCCGTTGGCACTCGGCGCCAGGCGGGTCTTAGCGGATTGAATTAGCCTTAAGTCCCGTGCGGCTACGCCTGCCACACATGCCACCCTGGGGACAAACACACGACGGATGGCGGGCAGGAGCAAAGTCACAACATCTGACTTGACCTGTAGGCACCCAGCAGTCGACTATTAGCTCCAACCTGTCTCAGTCTGTGCCAAGGCATAAGAACAGCCACTACATCCTGGATAGATCTACAGTTTACAAGCACATGCTGATTGTTGTGCTATAGTCAGATGTGTGGCTGAGAGCAACAACTTGTATAGCAGAATAAGTGGTATAAATAATTGGGAAAATGTTGTAGCAATATCTGACATTTTCAATTCAACAGTTAAGTATAGAAGATTGTAATTTTAAAAATCTCTACTGTTCACAAGGAACAAATGTTGTTGTGTCTTTTTTTCCACAAGTTTAATCTTACAGACTATATCCACTTCATGATACATACAACCTCCTTACTCCTTCCCTGAACGCCCTTCATGAACCTAATCCATTGTCTTCCCTCTTCCAAAGTAAGAATTACAATTGGAATTTCCCCATGGGTATCAATAAAGTATCTATCTATCTATCTAGAATTTCATTATGCAATATGCATATGAAATGCATAGATCTATCTATCTATCCGTCTGTCTGTGTGTCTATCTTTTTTCTACTCCCTTTTTTCCTGCTCCACCTTCTTCTCTCCACCTGAACCCCCGTATCTCACCTCTAGTATGGTGACCAGGAGCACCAGTATCCCGATGGTGTTGAGCATGCCGCCATAGAACCCCCATATCTCACCTCTAGTATGGTGACCAGGAGCACCAGTATCCCGATGGTGTTGAGCATGCCGCCATAGAACCCCCATATCTCACCTCTAGTATGGTGACCAGGAGCACCAGTATCCCGATGGTGTTGAGCATGCCGCCGTAGTAGGACACCAGAGCCTCGCGGCAGCCGCGCTTCCAGATGTTCAGCTCCTCGGTGTAGTGGTCGTAGCTGTAGTGGGCGGTGTTGTTGGTCAGCTGGAGCTGGATGCAGGGGCGGGGGGAGCTGGGGTTGCAACAGCTGAAGGGCACGGCGTCCATCAGGTAACGTCCGTCAACGTTGCTGCCGATTCGACTGGACGAGGGCAAAGACAGCAGAGAGGAGCACGTCAGGGTCTTATTTACATGCATATACATCTGTAGGTACATAGCTGCTGTAACAAAGACATTGCCTGGGTTTCCCAGAATTGTTAAGAAGCTCTTAAGTGCTAAGAACTTCTTAGGAGCGTTGTAAGAATGTTCTAAGAATGCTTCTAGGATGTTCTTAGCACTTAAGAGCTTCTTAACAATTCTGGGAAACCCGGCCATTTTCTGTACAGGATTGATAAAGTATCAATCAATCAATCAATCAATCAATCAATCAATCAATATAACTCAAGATGTATGTATGCACAGCAACCTCTAAATAATTTCTATTTCTAATCTAATCTATTTCACCGACAAATAAAACTGGAAAATGACAATACCATTTCTGATTCCCACTTGCCTACAAAATCAAAACATATATCTAGTTCTACAGATCTACCCAAACAACTTAGAACACTGAGCTATGGCTTCATGAGAAACCAAAGGGGATTATGGGTAGTCATGAAGACTTCTGATTGGCTTCAGCAGCAGCGTGGGCAAAGTGCACTGTAAGCACCTGAGGTAAACAAAGATGTTTTGTTCCGTCTGGAAGCCCTAAGCAGAGTTTACCGACTGTCAGTGAAACTCATTTGATTATCAGTTCCCTAGAGGTCTAAACAACCAGGCCAGATTGGTGTAAAGCTTCTTTGCACTCGATGCCTACCTATGGGGTCCTCAATCACAGGCTGAGCCAACAACGAGGTCCGTCTTAAATAATGGAATGGATTTCTCACCAAACCACACAGATTATACGGTTTTGATGTTTAAGTAATCCAGGCAAGCTATGGAATGATATGAAGTCTCTTTGAAACACACAATGTGTAGATTGTATTTGATTCTATTTGGTGTGTCTGAAATCACAGCTGTCAACAGAGAGACATTTGCCGGAGTGTGCAAAGGAACTTATGCATCATTGTATCTGAGCTAACACAACACTGACGACCAGTTGACCAATAGAATGAGAGATCTTGGTGTCAATGGGCATCACCGCAATGACTCATGTTTATGCAGCCTACATCTTAGTATCATAGGGTAATCAAGGATTACCTTTTGTGGCTTATCTTTTTAGCACCCAGAGAGAAAGCATGATTGACGCTAGCAGGGCAACTCTAAATCGGGTTTAAGTATTCACCCCCTGGAGATGAGTGGTGAGACGAATGCTCACGGCCTTATGACTTTTCCTGTTTTGTTATTGAGCTCAGCGTCTAACGCTGGTGGTTTCTGGAGGCGTTTTGTCAACACATGGCACTTGCAGTTGTCATATATCAAGAGATAAAGAATAGCTGAACTTGCCATTTCGCAACTTCGGTCTGAATCAACCCATTCTCACTTTGTTGTTCACAGATGGTTTTCATTGTAAAACCTCGTAGTGAAACTCACATACAGTATGTCACCCATTACAGTGAAGAATGATTAAAATAAAATACATTGATTTTACACAAATTTTCCGATTGTCACAACAAACAAATTTCTGCATACAGTAATGACCAAACCATTTCAAACGGCCAATTTGCCTCCCTCCAGACCACATCTTCACAAATGATCCTTTGGACGTAGGAAAGGACCCCTTAGGAATAGATGGTTGGCTGATCTTCATAACACAGAAGTACTAATAAGTCGACCCATCATCACCATGACTCGATGGGCCGCGACAGCCACTCTCGGGTCTATTCCCAGCCAATCGCCCGGGTCTTGGCATGATTGGAAGGGACAGTAAGCCTTGAAGGACGAGGAAATGTGATCCAAGAAGATTATCCGCTAAGTCCAAACTGGCTCGCGAGCTTGATACCACTTACACTGCACGTTGACCCCCCCACCACCACCACCCCCGAAATCAGCCGCTACCCCTCAGTTTAGTCAGCAAAGGGAGCACTTACACTGTAGATTGCTGTGTTCACCATAGTGTACGCCATATCCACTTCATAGGTTCTCACTACAGAAAATGTAACTCAAAGGTCACAGTGCAACCCAACCTCCCTATATCCCCCACCTCTACACTCATTTTTATTCAAAATGATCCACTGACTGCAAGAGATCGAAGCAAAGACATGAAAACATCATGCTTCAACATTGGAATGATGTTCTTATAATGCAGAGATCTTCATCAAGGTAAAAACTCAAATATCAGCCAGTGACTACCAATACGCATCACAAAGTGAGGATGATACGTAGAACATCACAGCAGAGCTCCAACAACAGTTCTGCAACATCCTTCCTTACTGATGCCATCCTTCTGTGCACTTCAGCTTCCACATTTTCGCCAACACATGAATGGTGGAAGCGAGAAAAAAAACAAGGAAAACATTCAACAGAGATCCGAATCACAAACAAAACAAGATGGTGGCCACTCACTCTTTCACCTCCTTGGCGCTGAAGTCAAGGTAACGGTTGCTAACCCACTGGATCTCGAACCAGTCCTTGTAGTTGTTGTTTCCGCAGCACTTGAACTCCATCTGCATCTGGTCCAGAGTCCTCTTCATGTAGCACCGTCCAGGTGTGTCGGTGTCCTTGTAGAACTTCATGCCGTTCTTCAGCCCCTCGGCCAGCGTGAACGCCAGGGGGATCCGCATCATGAAGCAGAACAGGGAGGTCAGAACCAGGAGAACGTTGAACACCACACAAGAGACGAGGAAAGGTTTCATGATGGACTTCCACTTGGCGAACTTGGTGGAGTCCAGCGAGTCGTAGCAGATCTTCCCGCCAAAAGCGTTGATGCCGCAGGCGATCAGCCCGACAAAAATGAGAAGGTTCGGCACAAAGTGGCTTTCGTTGTTGTCCATCAGCTCGCTGTTCTTCCGAAGCTCGATCTTGAAGAACAGGCCCATGGCGAAAACCAGTGCACCAGCTGTTACCGCAAACCAGTACAAGAGCCATAGCATCTGGGCCAATTTCACCCGCTTTGCCAGGTCAAACTTCACCTTAAACAGTGCCATTGTGGCTGTTGTTTATGTTAAGTAAAAAAGAAAAAAGGAAAAAAAAATCAAAATTAACTATTTTTTTGTAAATATTGCACTCCTCAACAGTGAGCACTGGAGGTTGAGTTTTGCTTCAGTTCTAAGGTGCAAAACAAGCAAGCAGTGCCTCTGCTCCTCTGAAGGTCAGAACAAGCACAGCCTCAACCCACTGTGCAGGTGTGCCAGTTCAACAGGCGATTCTTGATCCATCCCAGGGAAGAGCAAGCCCGTTGGTTATCTTGAGTACCTCCTTAGTGCACCCATACTACAGAAAAATCCACAAATGTGAACACCAGCCTGAAAAGAGGAGCAACAAGATTGAAAATGTATGTTTACAAAAAAAAACTCCACTACAATTAGATGAAATTAATTCAGTATTAAGGCCAGCAACCGGACAGGTGCTGTCATCAATCACGACGCACCTTTTCCTGCATAGGGAGGACGGCGGCGGTAGATCCAAATGATTAAACTCCAGGTTGCAGTATACGTCATCCTAAACCCATGCTAATCAGTGTTATCCCATTTGGGTGAAATCCCTTGGCCAGCTGATGAGCCTTTTGAACTAAGCCCTTGGCATGACGTCTGATTGGCCCCTCGAGTCACATGACTCAGCTCACGTCTCTTAAGGAAAAGTGCAAGGACCCAATGGACCCAGTCCTCGGTGCTTAATGTGAGATCAGTACTTCCGCTCCAAAGGCGGGGATCCCCAGGCACACCTATAGGGCAGAGGTCCACAGCGGCAAAAGTCAACAAACGCAGCGCAAAGTCAACTCACCAAGAGGCAAATCCTGCCAAGGTGATTTGAAGTTAAAGCTATATGCTTGCTGTATAGGAAATAACTGACCACAAACATGCATGCTGGGATGACCTAAGCATGATAGCACAGTGACCCATATACCAGAGACCTTTAGATTATGCTTGGTAACAGGTGACATTTCTACAGTGTTAAATGTCAGCCTCCACACAAGTGTTTAGTTAACAGGTAATAATCTGACAGCTAATGAGTCAGCACTGCACCTCGTGCAGTCGTGCTGGAGGTGGTTGTGAACACTGTAGGATGCCTGTCCTGTGTTGTAAATGTGTCCCTCAAGACTCTGTCTATCCCCCATGACTTGCCATCCTTGGCAATACATAAAAAAAAAAAAATAGATAGATAGATCGATAGATAAGATAGATAGATAGATAGATAGAGATACTTTATTGATCCAAAAAGAGGAAATTCAAGGTCCCAGTAGCTCAAGACACCACACACACACAACACATACTACAATGTAAACAGGATGATATAATAACAAACCCACATGACTAAAAAGAATCCACGCCGAGGATGTACAGTAAAAGCACGAGGCGCTTGCAGTGACGGGGCAGGGACTGACCCTGTGATTCAGTATGAGGTGTGTGTCACGGAGGTAGTCCAACAATGCAACCGTGCAGGGTTAAAGTCTAGCGACTAGCAATAAGTATGAACAATAAAATAAAATCAGCTATGTCTTACACAGGATGAAAAGGATGTGTGTGTCATCGGAATAGGGATAGTCCTACAGATGTGTTCAGGTGAACGGTCAGTGCAGGTTAAATCTGATCTAAGTCACTCTAACTGTAATGTGTACATGCCCTGATGAAGACCAAGTGTGGTCGAAACAATTTGCCGTTTTTTCCTATGGATTAGCCAGTAACAAATTAAGGCTTTTTAATACCTTCCTCCGTCACCATTCCTAGAATGCCTGGATTGCTTTTCCTTATCTGATCCCGATCCCATTGTCCAAGAGCGCCCGATATGTGGATAGAACCTACGGTTTACAACCAAGAGCTTCCAGCCCCTTTCACTTTCCCTTGAATTTCCCTTGGGCATCAATACAGTATCTATCTATCTATCTCTGAAGTAACTAGTCTGCACTGAATATACTGTATTGTTTGTATTCATGTGGTATTGTTGGTATACTGTTGGTATTCATGACATTCTGACTCTGATTAGAATGGCACATTCAGGAAACTTGTCATGCATATCACATTATCCCCGACCAGTCCGACAAATGTGGGTGGGGGAAGTGGTTGAGCACTGCTCTGAAGTCCCCCAGGCCTGAGCAAGGCACCTAACCCCTCACTGCTCCGAGAGCGCCGCTGTAGCAAGGCAGCTCACTACTCCGGGTTAGTGTGTGCTTCAACTCATAGTGTGTTCACTGTGTGCTGCGTGTGTTCACTAATTCACAGATGGGATAAATACAAATAATGCACATTTCTTGTATACGCAAGTTCTTGGCCATAGAAACCTGATTTACTGAAAGGACATATCCTTGTTACAGTGTACCTACACATATAATTGACAATAAACTAAAGTAGAATGTTATAATGTAGTAGTATAACGTAGTCCACATCACACAATATTGTAATTGTTACCAAAAACCTTTACCCCCTACTACTAAAAAATGTAATGTGTATTTTATGTAGTATCTCATAATCTTTTACCTGCTTAAGACATAGCTGATTTTTTTGCTGACATTCAAAAGGACGTTTTGGTTTTGAGCTTCCAAAATTGTACTTGATTCATGTGCTGAAGTGTCTTCTTTAGAAATGTGGATCCTGTGTAAATGAGAAAAGAGGCTGCTAGCTTAACAGATGGGTTTATTTTGATCATGTTTTGATTATTTGGACGCACATTCTGCCTGGAGCAGAAATTAGCATTTGAATACTATGACAATTAAAGTGCATGTTTTTTTTCTTTTTTATTTCACTATAAGGCTGTATTGTTGAGGACACAGGGCGTGCAAGTGCATGAATGCTCCTATATTCATCTTTGTTTACAAGCAAATAGGCTACTGACAAACATTTACTCAGCAGAAGGAATTAACTCATCCCAGCTGGTTTTCCGATCACATTCAGGAATGACAGTCCAATTTGGGGATTGGGTACCAGCTGCGAGCCAGTTGAAATCATCGACCTGATCCCAGTTATTTCTATTCGGGTCCAGTCCAGACAGGGCAAAATCAGCATCCAAGTTAGAGTATGTCCAATTGAAGGGAGCGAAACTGACTCCTTGACAGTCCTCAATGATGGCACGACTCGTGACGTGAAGGTAGATCCGAGTGTCCTTAGTGTTGTGGGTTCTCAGCTGCTGGCAAGGGAAGACGAGGGTGCTGCCCGTGCACTGATCCACGAACACCGAGCTCGACACCGGCCCGCACAAGATCTCACAGTCACGAACATGTTTAATATGCAGAGTGCTCGGTGAGCCGAGCAGTCTCACCTTGCAGTTCGTCAGGTGGGATAGCAGCACGTCCCGCTGCTGGATTTCGTCCGCGCTCTTTATCACAACTTGAGAATCGAGGTGGGAGAAACCGCACTGTGCTTGATTCACAGTGACTTTTTCGACTGTATCGATTTTGCTGGTTGACTTGGGTAACTCCGCAATAGAGGATGATGGAGTTTTACTCTTTACGTTACGAGATTTAAAGGCAAACTTCTTTTTTGGCAAAACGTCCTCTCTTTTGTCTGTTATGGAGCTCTGGAGTGCTTGTAAGGTTGCTTGGGCCTGTCTGAGTTCGTAAGGTGTTAGAAACATCAGGCTGTCGTTCAGGAATTTTTGCAGTTGTTGCATTTTGACCGTTGCCTCTTCCAAAACCTGCGTAGCATTTTCTCGGTTTGTCTCGGTGCAGTTGGATAGCAACTCTTCGATGGATGCCTTCTCAGACTGAAACGTGGTGGAGAAAAAATCACTCTTTTCCTCAGTCACTGCCTGGCTTTCCTTGACGTCTTTACGTCGTTCTGCCTCCTCCAACCTTGCCTGATCTCTCTTCAATAGGCGTTCAGGAATCTTGATAGTTTCACCTGTTTTTTGAGCATCATTTTCATGACATGTACCGGTCTCCATAGCAAGAGATATCGTTCGGCTGCTGATATGCTACAACAGGAAGTGTGTACATGAATAATAAGAGCGCTTGAATAAAACAATTTCTTATTCGTCAGTGGGACGCGCCGTTTGAGTATACTGTGTTTTAATTGGTGGATTGCATACATAACATCCGGTTGCCGCTGCTGTTAAAGAAACTCGTACAGCACCACACCCCTGTCATAGATTGAAAATTGAATGGCCATTTGTGTTGATGATTTGCGACACAGATATTGTGCAATGCAATGTGCGTGTGTAGCCTATGTGTGAGGTAACTGTGTCTGTCTGATTTCCCCCATAAAGGCTGTAAGAGCAAAGTCCAATGTCTGAGTAGCCTACAAAGTGTAACTGCAATCATGTTTTCTTCAATGCATTACATCTACATTGTACTAAAGCTACAAAATGAACTGTATTATGTATTAAATAAAGTAAACGAACATTTGTTTTGTGTATTGTATTTGTGCAGTTGTCTGCATTTGGAGATTGGTAAACAAGCATATTTTGTGTGTGTGTGTGTGTGTGTGTGTGTGTGTGTGTGTGTGTGTGTGTGTGTGTGTGTGTGTGTGTAGGCTATTCAAGCAAACTATGAAACATAGTGTTGAAGTGTTTTCACATTTGACAACTGAATAGCCTACATAAGGCATTCAGCAATTCTATATGACATGTAATTTATGTAACTTATGTCAAGGACTTTCACTTTATGAACACAAGATTCCTTGTTTCCCTTGAGATGTCAGAAAATCCCTGTAGGTAACTAGGTGTGGTCGAGTTTGTTCAGTACCCCGCCCCCTATGGTTGGGTGGTTGTTTTGTTTACAGTTGGATAAGTTAATTAAGTTATGGAGATAGGAAACCACTTTAATTTATTTTATTAAGTATCTACCGACCATATTTAAGAAGTCCTATGTATGCCATGCAGTGATGGAACTCGTATTCTGAGGAGAGCTACCGTGTGGTCCTTAGACAATTCTGTTATGTGTGGATACTTGTAGTTTCCCAAGAGCTGCAGATGCTGCCTTCTGCTGGAGCGACACTGCCCTAACGGCCCGTGCAGAGATGGCGAGGAAACCCCGTTGACAAGGCACTGCTTTTTCATGACGGTGAGTTTCCCTTTGAGTGTATTATAATTTTGTGATAAAAATTTCAAGGAAAAAACACACACAACCTCCTTCCTCCCCTTCCTTCGGGGAGGGAAGAGAGCGAGCGTGGAGAGAAAAATCTATCTGAGACAGAACAAGGACAGTGAGAAAAATATATGAGTGGGAGAGGGAGAAGAAGGAGGAGGAGGAGGAGGAGGGGGAGCAAATTAAAAGTTGCCAAATGGAGATATTGGGTTTCAAGAGGAGTGAGACAGGAGTATGGGTTTGCCTCTTTTTCAGTCGTCTTTATGTTATGCAAATGGGAATAAATATTTATGGTTCCACACGGTTTAGTTCGCAAGGTCCGTCGGCGAATTCAACCCGTTTTGAAATAGGTGGGGAAACGACACCGTTGCTAGCTCGTCGAGAAGGCCACTGTTCACGGAGGAACGCTAGCTTAACCCCGTTAGCCAGCTAAGCTGCTTTTCCTAAGCGTCAGGTTCTTTTCGTTAACGACAACGTCGGAATTCATCTGTTCCGCGACTCTAGAGAAATGTGACGTTTTCCATCCCGCCAGATGAGCTAAACAGAAGACAAATGGTAGCTTCTGAAACCCCACGTCCACCTCTCTAGAAAAAGAGACCGCGTCAGCGACAATCTATACGAGGCTGCTAGCTAACGTTACACACTGTACTCGCATGCGATAATCATTGTCTGTCGATTTGGTCTATTTTTGGATGTAAAATCGCAAGCTGTATTTCCATGAAGGGGAAAGCAGCATATTTGATGCTTGCCCTGTTCTTCAAACTATTGAGAACGAGTTGACTATAACGGAAGCGTTTGTAATGTCGAAACAAACTGAATCCTCTTCTCACGAACCGCATTTTAAATTAGTTTTTGAGGGTTGCTACGTCTACTTTTCCGCCCCCTCTGATCATCAGCTTAAGAGGGGAAGGAAAGGAAAATTTGTATCCACCTCCCTTTTTATTTGTGTAACACCGTACCATCTTAACAGATAAGTTAACGTTTGCACGCGGAAAAAAACACTGTTAAAATGGCTAGCTTACAGCTAGTTAGCCAGTCATGAATATGTTGTAACGTTAACCTACTCTGGGCCAATTCGTGTTGCTGACCTTGATATATATTTTAAACAAAGATTGCCTAATTTTAATAACCATTAATTGTGCCACCTGGACTCGAAGTCTACTTCTATAAAAACCGAACGTGAAAGAGACATTTGTCTGCATTGCAGTGCATCGAACCAAAAGAAAACATGGTGTTAGCCAACGGAGTGCAAACATGTTCTGTTTCTGATACTTGTTTTGCTGAATAAAGAGATGCTACAATGGTGTTTGGTTTTATTGCAACCAAGAAAGTGAAATGTGATTTATTTACAGTAAGATCGTAGCTGGGTTTCACCATATACAATATAAGATAGGGTTTCACGGACGTTATTGCCTGCCAAACAAAGCATTTTCGCTGGCTAGCGTCAGAAACATAAAATACTCGGCTAATCAGATTTAGCCACATTATTGCACATCTTTACTATGCCCCCTATCCTAGTTAGGCTACCAGATGTCAAGTATGGGTTATATTAAACAAATATGTATTTGTTGTTTTCAATAACAAATAAATAGCTTTCGGGGATAAGTCTGCATTCTCAATGTGAACATAATTTAAGCTGATAGCCATACATCAACTTTACCTACCAACATCCAAACACAATATTTGCCTCACCACGGTACATCCATAAGATTTTACTTAAATGTAGCGTTGGATTTATCCAGCCTAATTTGGAAATGGAGTATTTTTTAACCGTCTAACGTCAAATGCCCCTTTTCTTTGTCAGCTATGTTCAGTCAAAGTGAGTGGCGCAGTGTCGAAACAACAGCCGCCATTTTGACACCGCAAGCTTGCATTCAGGGAAGGGACAGAGACTAGACGTGTCTGTCCAGTTTGCACCAAAGCAATGAAGTTCGAGTTACCAGTTTTACTGTCCGAATGTAGGATCCCTTGACAAAGTAACATTTTACAGTTACCATCATACATTGATACAAGTGGGTTTATTTGAAAGTGCAACTTGTCCCCCTCAGCAACCTGCTTGAACTAATGAGAATTTGCATCAAGTGCAACACTTAATTCATACGTTTCTGAATCACCTATCCTTCTTTGTTCTCACAACCACACAACAACAAATCCAGTTTTTCCTGTTCCGTGACTGATCATCGGGTGTCCTATTTCTCTGTGGCTCAGAGACTGCACAATTCTATCTACTGGTTTAATGGGCTTACCCCAGCTGTCTGTGTCAAATCCATTTGTCACTTCATGGGAGTATCTGGATATCTGAGATTTTTTTTCAAACACACAACTACAGCTCAGTCTAATAGCACCAAACAAAAATATACAGTCTATACATTCATGTTCAGAGTGTTTTTTGACCCCTACTCAAAGCACAGAATGGCCACCTGAATAAATTCTGCTGAACAAAAACTGAAAATTCAGTGGTATTATTGTTAGCCTATTAGTGCAGGACTGGAGTCCAAGGGTCATAAAGGAAACTGTCAAATAGCTATTTCTCATATTAACACTAATGTGGATTTAAGTCTTCTGTCAGAGCATATCGTCGCTTGAAAGACGGTAGCCTACACTTTTCAACCTTTGTTTCGTTAGTGAGAAGTAGAAGCCCTGTGGAAAACCAGACAATGAATAATAATCTGTAGTGACGTGAACTTTGATGGTGGATGTATTTCTGCTATGTGCTGATGGCTGTGAAATTCCCTTCACAGGTGTCATGGACGATGAAGATGATCGGCGGCTTCTGGATATCATAGGGTAGGCCTAGGTCTATCTGTTCCTCTGGAGCTGTTGATACAAGTCTATGTCATTTAAATGTGAATGAAATGTATCCATAAGACAATTGAGTGAAAGTCTGAAGATACTAGAATTAAGAAAAGTGTTATTTTGTCCTTGTTAAGACCCATGTAACCATAAAGCTACAAAATATAAAAGATAATCTCAGTATGTCTTCAGGATTTTGCTTTCTCCTGAAATGAGTCAGATATGAGTTGTACATGGAAAGTTGTGCAGGCTACATATGTGTGGTTTTCTTTGACAGAGACGTGCAGGCTTTGAATGACTATCTTCATGGCTCCACTAACAAATCGGTAAGTGTTACACTCTAAGAGGCACACACAATAAGTAGGCCTTTTACTCTTAACTGTGTGGTTTTCAAACTGTGGGGCGTGTTCCCCCATAAACAAGAGAGATTTGAGATTAGGCCGAAAAAGCTAAAGCTAAGTCGGCGTGAAAAGCTTTGGAACCATGCTCTAAACACAGGCAGAAACTGTTGTGTCTGATGATAGATAATAAAACACTGATAAGTCAGTCAAAATGTTCGATGGCGGGACCTGGTTATTTCACAAATGTAGTTTATTTAGTTAGTAAAATGGCTTAGTAAATTAAGATTTCTATGGATTGTTGATTGTTCTCCAGATTGAGGAGGAAGATGTGACAAATGCGGCGTATGGCAACTCTAGCTCCTTTTTTACCGGAAACTCAGTAAGTACAGGTGCCTTTGCTTTTACTCACAAAATTCCAAAATGGCTGAATAATCCCAGAATTCCAAAATGGCTACAAAAACATTTTATACTAACATATTATTCTACAGGAATGATTGATCTTATTCTGCAGTTCTTCTTATTATTATTGTTATTAAAGTTTCTATTCTTCTTCTATCCTTTTATTCTTATCTCTGCACGTCTAGGGTGGATCCAGTGCTGGTCTCAAGGACAACACAAATCATCTGGGGGAGTTCGGCGATGCCAGCGAGGCGGGCTTGCAGCTCTCCAACAGCCTGCAGTTCATCGAGGATGAGCTGGGCGCGGAAGCGTCGCCCGGCGGGGTCGACCTCGGCGGCGAGGACCAACCCTTCGACATCCTCCAGAAGTCCCTATTGGAGGCGGACATCACCGAGCAGACGTTGGCACAGGAGGCTCTCCTGGACTCTCAGCCGGCACTCGCACCCACCGCCGCCACCGCGGGCGTCACTGCTGCCGCCGCTGCCACCTTCCCCCCGCAGCTGGTCTCGGGGGGATTCGGTGGCGTGGCGGGGGCAGGGGTAGTTGCCCCACTGCCCCTCGGCGGGGCTCAACCTCAGGCTTTCATCCAGCAAGTCCCCCAGATGCCAATGCCAAACGGCCCCACGGGCCACATCCAAGTGCTGGGGTCCTTCAACGGCAGCACGCCCTCCATGATGGCCATCAACAGCCTGGAGCGCCCGCAGATACTTCTGAGGCCTACTGCGAACGCAGTGACAGGCACCAGCAGCCAGGGGGAAGTGTTCGCCCCGACGGCCACCGGCCAGGTCTCGATGCCCTTCAAGGGCTCCATACCTGTCCAGAACATTATCATCCAGAGGGGGCATGGTCCTCAGACACTGGTAAGACCCATTCAGCCCAAACCCTTGCAGCAGGGAGGTCAGACTGTGTATAACATTAGCAACCTGGGCCTCCAGCCCAGCGCCACTGCCCCGGTCAACCCCGCAAGCGGGGTGTATACGGCCAGCGGTTCCCCACAGGCGCCTCAGCAGATGAAGGTGCAAGCCAGCAACATTGTGGTTCACTCAGCCCTCGGTCAGCAAGGTCAGCAGCAGCAGCAGCAGCAGCAGCAGCAGCATCAGGCGGGTGTGTCCGCAGGGCAGTTCCTGTTGCCGAACTCCCTCTCGCTCGCGCCCGGGTCGTCTGTGCAGAGCTTCCAGGCGGTGAACGGACAGGTGTTGCAAACCCACGCGCAGCAGGTGGACCCGACCGCCACGATCACCACCACGTACTCCATCTTGCCCACGCAGACCGGGGCGGTCCAGCTTATCGCCGGGCAGAACTTCGCCGGTGGGCAGCTGATCGTGAATCAGGGGGTGGTGACAGCAGCAGCAGCAGGGGGCACAGTGACCCAGGTCCCCCAAAGGTCGGGTGGCATCGGTGGTGGCGTCGCTCCCAAAGTCTGGACCGGGGTCACGGCCGGCTCGACCTCCAGTCCCGCACCCGTCCAGGTCACCCCGGCTCAGGCGCGGCTGACGCTCGTCAGCTCGTCGGGGCAGGGCCTTCAGACGCGGCAGCAGGTGACGGTGGGCGCGGCACAGCGCCTCCTGGTGCCCGTGGCGCAGAACGCGACGGGGACCGCGCATGCCGGCGTGCAGGAGCTGCAGTTTGAGATGCAGGCTGTGCCTCTGAGCCAGGTGAGGCCGTCTCTTGTGTATACGGAGGAGACAAAAAAAACATTGGCGCACAATTCTTCAGAAAACCATGTTCATATCCAATTCTGTAGGCTAAAACCACATTTTATTGAATTCACTCAACCAGTTTTGTCACACGTTTAATTTTCCCAGTGCTTTTTTTCATAGTGTCTCTTTATGATTGTTTTCCTTCCAGGATCCCTCCACCGCTCAGAAAGCGCAGCCTCAGTTGGTCAGTTTGCTAGGTACCAAAGGTAGGTGTACCCACTCGTGCGCAATAAGTACTTTCATGCATCGTAGCGTCACAGAGAGTGGCTTGTTTGTGTGCGGTGGTTCCCCTTGTCGTTCTCTGTACACATTCTCTTGCAATTCTCTTCCCGCTGCGAAAACAGGGCCCTCCATCAAGCAGGAGACTCCCTGCCTGGGCACCACACAGGTGAGAGATCAGGAATGAAATTACATTAGCTGTTGGTTTCCATCCAGCCATTGTGTGATAGAGATTTTGTCCTTTTCAAAAAGGAAATGCTTTCCTGTTCAGAAATCAGTGAAATTTATATGGCAGGGGTGAGAGAAACTCTTGATTGGCGTAAATTATTATTAGTTATTAATATTAGTAGGATTTGAAAAACATTTTTATTTTTCTGTTGCCCATATCATCTCCACGTTTTGAACCAATAGTGGCATGAAATATGGGGCTGGATTGGATAGATAGATAGATACTTTATTGATCCCCAAGGGGAAATTCAAGAAAGGCTGAGGGGGAATCGAACCGACGGGGAGATGCTCGATTCCCCGACGGGGAGATGGACACCCAGCTGTTTACTCTGTTAGCAGAAGCAAAGCTGTGTGGCCCCATGAGTCACATCACATTCACTGATACTCATCATTGGCGTTGTGCCCTTTTTTCTGCCTGTTCAGCTCAACCTGCAGAAGAGGCCAGCACCTCAACAGCTCACGAGAGGAGGAATGTGAGTCAGCAACATGTTCTGATTCTGAAGCATCATTGTGTTCCATTCAGAGGCGCGTTTCCCAAAACCATAGCTTAGTTGCTAACCTGTTAGGCTAGTTGGTTAGCGATGGGAAATTGCTTTGCAACCAACCAGTGATGGGCAAGCTACTTAGAAAATGTAGTGAGCTAAGCTACCAGCTACTCTGTATTAAATGAAGCTTAGCTACACAAAAGCTACCTAAAGACAAAATGTAGCAAGCTAAGTTACATAAATTTCACAAAAGTAGCTTACTACATCAGAAGCTACTTTGTAATTTACAAAACAATGAACATAAACCAATAAAGTGAACTTCTTCATGACATGTCAGTGATATGGCAATGACCCAGCCAACATAATTCAGCATACAAGATACAGTAACTTAATTATCTTGGTGTACACATGTGAGCTATAACATATGTTCATTTAAAAAACAATAACCAAAATCAATTTGAGAAAAACAGGCTCCATGTAGTGAAAGGAAGGTAGGGCCTATACTGAGTGAGTGTGCATATGTGGTCCAAATTAGATTAGCCCATTTCTTACGTTTGCAGGATAAACTTAAGCTCTGAACTCTATATTCTAAGTACTTCATTGTTGGGTGGGTTTTCGCCTCTATAAGCTTCACCTCCCAGTTTCATTCCACTTGGCTGAAATGTTGATGCTAAGTTTAAAAGTACAATTAGGCCTACCCATTCAGTTTATTTTTACCACAAGCAATATTAAACTTGTGAGCTCCACAAATGCTCTGGAAAATGTAGCTTCTGTAAAAGCTACAGCACTACATGGTCAAAAAAAACAGCTAAGCTACTGAAAAGCTATCTGCTTCAGAAAATAGCTACACTACCACCAAGCTACTGAGAAATGTAGCTAAGCTAGTAGCTTCGCTACAAGTAGTGAAGCTACTGCCCATCACTGCAACCAACAAAGGTGCTAACAATGGTTTTGGGAAACACGGCCCAGACAGATTGATAAAATGACAGCGTCATCAATGTATTACACAATGCCTGCTCGGCGCCTAGGAAGAGAGAATGATGCTATTTGCAGCATTCAAAGCATATTGTAACCTCATGCAGTTACATGCATCCTTTGACGTATCATTTGACTCCTGTCCTGTCTTTGTCTGCCTCAGGATCCTGCAGCAACTAAGACAGGACCACTCTGGAGTCTTGGCGTCAGACCTGGCCCCCTTCTCCTCGCTAGACGACGTCTTGCACCGACTGCTGCCCTTCCACGTGTTCCAGGGAGCCCTGCCCAACGAGGAGGAATTCGCTAAAGGTGCGGACGGCGTTGTCAGCATGAGCAAATGTCAGCACCCTGATCTGAGCTGAGAGTAAAGTCGTCCGATGACTGTACTGCATGTCTTGGAAGCATAGAGCAAAATTATTTTTAACTCAGTCGAGCTGAAACGGACATTTGCTTTCAGCATCCTTTTATAGCTAGAGTAAACACACTACTTTTAATACTAGCTCCGCAAAGTGGTAAGGGTTTGCGCGTCATATTGGTTTAAGTGTCAGCTCTGTGCACAGCAGGTGCTAATGGCAAATTTGGCTGATCTTAACCGGAGATATAGGAGCTAAAAGGACAGACTTGGATTTAGACGGGGATGCACCTTTGTTTGTCAAGATGTGTATGTTTCACTTGAGTAGTGTTTATTGTTTGTTGTTTGTTTTTCACTTGAGAGTTGTTTATTGTTTGTTGTTGTTTTGTTTTTCACTTGAGAGTTGTTTATTGTTTGTTGTTGTTTTGTTTTTCACTTGAGAGTTGTTTATTGTTTGTTGTTTTGTCTCTCCACAGTGGATGAGGAGTTCGAGGCAGTGGCCACGCAGGTTCTGAAGAGAACTCAAGCCATGGTGAACAAATACCGGCGTCTTCTCATGGTGGAGGCTGAGGTGGGTCTAATGTACTGGCTGAGTGGTCGTACGATTTGTCTTTGCCTAAAGTTGCTGTTATGTTGTATCAGACAACGAGGGGAGGGGAAGGTGGAGGAGGTCATATGTGATATAGTGACTAATGACTTAGACAGGTCGGGCCAATTGCTCTGTCAGTTAGCATTGCGCTAGCTGTGCTACGATTTAAAACCGTGTTCCTTAAAACGGAGGTTTTGGAGTTTAACACGCAGCTGCGCACGAAGTTTAACGTGATTGCTGTGTCACAAACGAGACAGGATCAGCTGGTTCCTAGGTAAACTGGGGTTAAACTGCCTGGAAGCCGGAAGTACGCTGTTTCGAGTTTTACCCCAGCAGATGCAGTCGTAATTCAACAGTCTTAACGCATTTCAGGATTTTGACGGGATACTTTTTATGACTCTTGTGGCTAAATGCGCCACAAATGTGCCAAAACACTTTGGAAATGTAAAGTAGGCTACATTTTAATAAAACGCAAATAATGTTGAAATATCTCGATTAAATAGTCTAGGCTACTTTTGTGGAAATCTGAATCTGAAATCTTATCCAGTAGGCTTTGCTATTTATAACATTAAATCAGTCAGTCAATCAATTGTCACGAATTAATTACACGGAGGAGCAAAAATAAGCCTATTCATCGCCACACTTCAGCCCAACTATGGACAAATTGTGCGGGGCACTAAACCCACATTCCATGGCTCCGTGCGCATTCCAGCCTTTACGAATCGATGTGGGACTACGTATTTTGTCAGCCTAAACAGGCCTACACCAGGCAAAATGCATCTGTGCGGTGTAGGATAGATAGCCTACATAATGTCACAACTGTCTTTAATACATGTGAAATGCATGTTAGTGTGTCGGATAGGGGCAGACGTTTTCAAATCATATTACGTAAGGGATAATCAACGACGCGCCGTGCGTTTATAGGAAAATAATGCACGTTCGAAGTGGTAGGCCTAATAAGGACTTTACACTTCGATAAGTGCATTATTTTCCTATACGCACAGGGCGCGGAGTTGATTATCCCGCTTATACCACTGCTACTATCATTTTCGTTTATATTGCCGCTGTCTTAGATACAACGTTGCTGTTTTTACCGTTACATTCACATTGTCGAATTAATATTCAAGTGTAGTAAGACCAAAAGAAGGGAACTACTTCATAGCCGTGCGGTAGGCCTATATTCTAATAACATTCTTTTTAAATTGCCGTTTCTGATGTTCACCTAGCCTACAGCTCTACTCTCAAATGATTTGCGACAACAACGCATTTGCAATGTTGCCGCGAGATGGCCCGGCTTTATGCATAATAACTCGTCGCTGCAGCTCAAATTGAAGAAGGGGCTTATTGTGGAGACTAACCATTTCGGTTAACTGCATGGTCAAATGAGAATGTAGGCTACCTTTTATGTTTCATATAAGTAGGCCTGCCGATAATTAAAAAAATAAACCCTCAATCTAGGTTACACAATAAGGTTTCACAGCGCACAGGGGGGTAACCGGAGGGATGTGTGTGTTCAAATTCGATTAAATTGGGTTAAATGCAGAGAAACGAATTTCTCTCACGGGATCAACAATTATCTATTCTATTCTATTCTATTCTATTCTATTCAGTCATTGAATGAATGAAAGCGCCTCCCACAAACAGCGTGTGGAAATCCCTTTCAACGACATGAAACTTAATAGTGAACCTTTAAATATAATAATATTTCAGTGCCCATCAGTCTCTACATTTAGCAACATCACCAAACAGTCCAAAAGTAAACTAAACCGAAAACTACTGCTTTTAATAGCCTACCGGTGCCGCTAACAAAACGCATGTCTCTCTGGTCTCGTCTCACAATAAAACGCACGTAACAACAGTTCCTGCCTGGAAGTCTGCCTCAAATAAATGCTTTGCGCAGCCTAAGTAGCCTAAATAAAGACTATAATCGAGGGTTGATAGTACGATCTACCGTGCATTAGGCTATTTTACGAATAGGCCTACTCGTTCTTTGTACATTTTTAGTTAGGCATTTGCCAACTTAAGCAACTGCTATCTTGTAGCCTTTATTGTAGCCTACTGTGTAATAAGTCCAAACTAGCCAACAGCGTGTGTATGTGTCGGTTTATGGAGCGTACGCTGTCACCCATCTAGCTATCCTGCAAACTATGGTTTAGTCTAAAGTAAAACCATGTCCTTTCCGAGATTAGACTAACACTCACTTCATGCGCCCTCTAGTGGGTGATTTGAATTTCCTTGAAGACACAGCAATTGAGATCAAGGTAAAACGCAGCAGCAAGTTAAACCACAGGTGCATATGACACAGCAATGGAGCTTAAGTCGTCACGTGATTTCTTGCGTCACCACCGAGTTTAAAACCGTGTTAAACTCCAAACTAGCGACAGAGCAATTGCCCCATTGTGTTTTATTCTTCCACAATATTGTCTTTTAGGATTGACCGTGTCAGACTATGCGACCATTAAACCAGAAATGCTTGCCGTGTCTTGGTCGAGAGATTGGCCACAATACAAGCTCATGTAGCCCATCGTGCAGTTAAGTGTCGTCATAGTGTCAGTGTCAACACGGGAGTCGTTGGAAATTCCCCCAAAATTCTGACATGCTAGACTTTCCGTTGGGGCGTGTTGCAGACAATAAATTGTTGTGGAATGTGTTACAGTACAAGACTCATTCCTTCTTTTGAGTCATTCTCAACATTTCGGCTATGACAGTGTCGTGGCAAAAATCAGGCTGAAGTTGTATAATCTGAGCAAGCCATATCATACTTAAGTGAGAAGAGTAGTAGTACTCTTCTAAAAGAGTGAGTTGTATACCCTCTTAAAAGAAGAGTCCAACACCTTTGTTTCTATACCAGTGTTTCCCACACATAAACAAATTTGTGGCGGTGCGCCACAGATTCAGCACCGGCCGCCACATATTGCGTTTCGTTATTTGTTATTTATTTATTTATTGTGCGCTATTGAAACGCTATTGAAAAACGCGCAGCATTCGTTAAGCTGAATTTCCTTTCCTTGCGCTTCCTCTCTGTCACTCACGCGTCTTTCTCTCATACACACACACATGCACACACAGCCCATCCCCTCCGCGCACACCGCGTCTATCTTCATGAAAACCAACAAGATCATCCCTGGAAGCGTGGTCGGTGGTCGCACTGATGAACCTGACGCTGCTCGGGTAGAAGCATAAAGTTCTCCCGCAACTTTTGTAGACTATGCGTGCAACTAAATTACCAAACAGTAGAAGTAAACTCATTCTCCTTGGCCGGCTCTCGTGCGCGATCAATGGACACCCGCCATCGACATGCATATTTAATCCAAATAAAACATTCACAATCGTGAACGCATTGACGCACAGAACTAGCTAAATTACTGTCAAATTCGGTTAGCATCATTAGTAGGCTATGCTGCAGGTATTTGATTAAAACTATTGCATTCAAGTTGACTGACCATCTCAATACCAATATTTTCAACTCCAAGACTTAATGGGTCTGTCCCAAGGAGAAAAAAGTATTAGCTTACCTTGAAACTTAAACACATGTGGGGAAACTGAACAGTCCAATCAGTAGAGTATGATAAGCTTAGCCTGCTACTTTGTTTACAATATTTTGAGGCTTCAACCAGACAGCTGAATTTAAGAAGTGGAGTTGTAATATGAATAGTAGGCTATGATAATCTGCATAAAGTTTGCTGTTATGAATACCAGAAATGTCAGTATATTATATAGAATGTAAATAATTACATAATGTGTGTGCTTCAAATAAAGACAAGCTTTACATCTTGTTAAAAACATAATTTACATTATATGAAAAGAGAGCGATAAAAAAGCGATGCAATGAAAATATGGGTGCACACCCCCCCCCCCCCCCCCCCCCCCGTCAGACATGGGGCGACCACCACACATTGCCTTCCAATCTGTGGGAAACACTGTATACACTCCCTGTTGGGTTGGTATTAAACTATTTAGGCAGTGTTTTGGCTTTTGTTTTCGTTTTTGAATCATGCAGTTCCATTCTTGGCTAGATCAGTAATTTATATTTTACTCCAGTGTTTTTTTTTTAATGTATTAATTTATTTATTTTTCAGCGATCAAGTCCCTCTTCTGAGATGGTGATGATTGACAGAACGTTTAATCAAGAGGAGCGAAGCAACCTGACGCAGGACAAACGCATGGTCCTGGTCGACCCAGGTGAGGAGTCAGCAGCTCTAGGTTGTGTTGTGTCATGGTTTCGTGTATAATGCTGCTCAGTTTCATTTTGACTCAGTATTAGAAGACGCATAAGTGCAGACACTATAGCCCTGGGAACTGTTTTCCCTTTCTTTCTGAGAACGAATCGTTTTTTTTCTTGACATGACTTCATGTTGTACATTAACCGTTTTTCCTGATAGAGCTTGTTACTGGACATTGCTTTTTCTCTGATTGTACACTGTTGTACTACACTCATATCCATGCGTTATTTGTGTGTGTTTGCTTGTGTGTTTGCTTGTGGCGCCTCTCCCAGACGGATTCTTGGACGACTTCTGCTGCATGCCCAAGCTGCCAGTCCCAAGCACCGGTCCCCAGGTGGAGTCAGCAGCTTTCCTCGCCGGGTCGCCCGCCTCTTTGGGGTCGCCCGCCTCTTTGGGGTCCCCCACCGGCTACACGGGGAGACACCGGGGCGGGGGAAGAGGAGGAGGGGGAGGAGGGGGAGGAGGGGAGGGTATGGGGCATCCCGCCACAGCAGATTCGGGTTACAGGACAGAGTATCAGCCGGGTTTTGAGGACCCAGGCGGAGGGCCAGAGCAGGGCGGCGGTCACATGACCGCACAGAACATTCTAGAAATGAAGAAGAACCAGAGGTGCGGCAAAAACAATGTGATCATCAGCAGTGGCTACCACCAACACCCGTACCAACACCAACACCAACACCCGCACCCGCACCAAAACCCACACCAACAACAACAACAACACCACCAACACCCACTTCCTCACTACCAGCTAAGCCACTCCCCCTCCCCAAGCTCCGCCCATCCCAGCTCCGCCCAGCTACAGGTGTCTGGACAGGGGCGGAGTCACGGACAAGCCTTGGCCCCTGAGCATGGCCACCAGCCATTGGTCGAGACGGACTCTGTGCTGGAGGCTGCAGTGAATAGTATATTAGAATGTTAGGTGGTGCCATATGTTTCTTTTTTTTGTGTGTGTTTGTTTTTGTTTATTTGTTTTGGTTTTGATTTGTTTGTTTGTTCTCATATTTATCAGTTCTGTTCTTTGGCAAAATTGACTTGAAGATGCCTTGGGGTTGAAAATCTGTCCCACGGAATGCTGCCATTCATGAACACCAACACAAACAGCCACATAGTTACACGAGTAAATGTGTGTGTGTGTGTGTGTGTTTGTCACTTTGTCATATAAGTGTGCCGTATGAAATATCAGTCGTTATCGAGCCAGTAGGTGATTGTGAATGAAGAGGTACATGGTCTCTCTCCCCTCATGGTATCAATGATCGTCAAATCCACTTTGGTTTCCAAACAGTCTTCAAAATGGCTCTCTGTCCTTTATGCAGCTTCCCAATCATGTGTATTCAGGAGAGCCATGCCATTGGTGATTGTGTTCGCCATGTGCTACAGGTCTTGAGTCTCTGGTGACTGTTTTGGATGCCAGGCCTTGTGTTCTGATGTCAAGGATGGTTGATGACGTGAACAGAAGCAACAGCACTTTTGAGTTAGAAAAGAACAACAAAAACAAACAACAGCAACAACACAACTTTCCCTTTATTTTCTTTTTATGAGAGAACTTTCACTTTCTATGTTGTGTAGTTAGTTTTGTTTTGATCTGGCATTGTTTTGGTTTTTTTTTTTGGTTTGTACCTTAAAGGTATATGAACACCTGCAAAGACAGAAATTCAGTGACATGGTTTTTGTGCAGGGATGCTAAGTCCTCAGATTGAGGTGGAAAATGTTACAAAGTTCACATATGTTTAATTTTGTTCCCTTATGCGTTGTTTGCTTTTAAAGGTGATATGTTATCTTTTTTTTTGACAGTACTGCTACCTTGCAGTTCCCAGCTTAGTTAAGTTGAAAACACGCACAATGAGTGTTGTGACATGTTGAGGAACCTTCTGAGAGTGGGCACTTCCTGTTGTCTTTCCTGCAAAGTTTCATTTGTTTTCTGCTTGAGTGTGCACCCCCTCCCTCCCCCCTCCTCCTCCTCAATCCCCTCCCCTGCTGGTCAGGTCTGTGGCCTCCTGGTGTCAAGCTGTTATCTGCCCTCTAGTGGCCACTTGCACACATACGCTCATAACATAGGACGCATTCACCCAGATGGGGTTTTTACAGCCTCAAGGCTTCATGTAAGGTTTTAAGTGTAAGTGTTGTGACTGATCCTTCTGGCTATTGTAATACATTTCACATTTCAGAAAAGATTGGGAAAGGTCAAGAAGGAGATGAGCTCCTAAAAAAAAAAAAGTTTTTTCAGTGAAAAACTGCAAAATGGAAGCCTCTGCTTTCTTGTCTACAGCTGCATCTAGTGAATGGTGGAGAAGAGAGGGTGTTTTTGCTTTGCCTGTCTTTCTTCTGTCTATCTTGTTGTGCATATCGGTGCGTAACCATTCTGCAACATTTCAATTTGAAATCATTGCCATTAAACATTTTGCCTTCTGCAAAGCCCCACCCCAAACACACACACACACACACACACACACACACACACACACACACACTGCCCTCTACACTACAGTTTGTTCCTTTAGCCAGCAATTCTACCAAAAATGACTGAGAAGAGATGTGCATCTGTGAACTATGCTCTAATGTAACGAGAGCACTTTTGAAGACCTTACGTTTGAAGGGCTTCTTTGCCTTAGGTGAGTGCAAGTGGAAAATATGTATCTGTTTTTATATTGTTGTTTTTGTTGTTGCGCTGCTTTTTATTTGTTATTCTTTTTGTTATTCTTTTTTGTTTAATTATTTTTTGGTCGAGCGAGTGTGGCCTTCTAGAACCCCCACAGCAGCATATTTTAGTTTTTTTTTCTTTTTTTTTGTCTTTCAACATTTCGTTTTCTATCGGTATCACTTAAGACTTGCTTTTTTTTTTAGAAAACAAATAAAACGTGAAACACAAAATATTTATAATTTTTGTAAAGAAAATGAATGTAAAACAAAAACAAAATGGAAGTTATTTTTATTATTTTGGTTATGGCGTGTTTATGTCAAATCAATGTTATACTGTCTGTTCTCAATTTCTTTTTTTGTGAGTGTTCACTACAGCAGAAGAGATGAGAGGAAAAATAATATTAAATTCATTTTTGAATACTGTCACATCATTGTGGGCTATGGTTCATTTCTAGATGGTTTTGGGTCTATAATATTAGAATTATGTAGCTTCATTAAGAAGAATGTATGTACCGTAACTTCCCAACTCTTAGCCGGGGCTTATACATTGATTTTGCAAAATGTATTCAGCTGAGGTTAATACACAGGGCAGTTAAATATGGTATGAATATGGTTTTGTTTCTTTTGACTTGCATAAAACACTGTCCTGCGGCTTAAACACAATGCGGCTAATAAACAGGAAATGACTGTATATGTGAACTACGTAAGAAGTACAATGTAGCGTCATCATCACATGAACAGCAGAGCTTCATGTGGTTCACCTTCTACCCACTCTAGGCTCTTCTCCAAGGTCACCTACAGTACAGGTGAGTACCGTTATATATAATACCTCCATGGTGAGTACAATGTAATGCCATAGCATTAGTAAATGAAGGCATATGTATGTATATATAATATATTATTTTTCAAGTCACAATAGTGTGGGCTATGAATCATTACTACATGGGTTTTGTAAGGAAAACACAAGGTGATCTCAGGGAAAAGGCTGTCTCTTCAGTTAATGCTAGCTTCAATCTTTATCCCAATAATAAGCAATCACAGGAGTATGTGAGACCTATTCCAGGCAGCAATCTTGATGAGTGAACCCAGAGCTTTTAAAATTATTCTCATTATCTGTCCCATAGTCTTTCCTACTGTATACTCTAAATGTACATTAATTAGGCTTCCAAAGGTCTGATCACTTTATGTTGTACTGCATAATACAGTACATCTCCACCTTGACTGGGGTGTCTCCTGGTAGTCTAGCTCTTAAACCCAATTTACAATCGTTAGGTTGCAATCACATCCTAAGTTGTTTCCTGGCCACGGATGAGGCCATAGCGTGGACCTTTTGAATGTTATATTCATAGGATCACCATGTGGGACATTACTTAACATTTGTTCTTTGGCAGAGTACACTGTAAATCCTTACAGTTCGTACATGACCATTGGGCTTGGGTTAGAATTATTTTGTTTCATTTAAAAGTACAGTATGTGAAGGCATTTACAAAAATAAGCTATATCAATTATTCCTCAGATGTAATTTATAACCAAGAGTATTACAGCAAAAGCCCAAATACCATGACTTTTGTCCAGTGAGCAGCAATGACGAGGTACCCAGGCCTAGAGTCATTATAGAACTATAGAATATACTATATGCACAAATAGACAAAGTCAGACCAATATTCTGGGCAGGATATTCACTTTATGTAATTCTTTATTATCCTCAGAATGTGTACTTGGCTTTCCACGCTGGCATTTCAACTCCACCTTGGATTGGCTAATTCTCAATGCCTTCGCTGGTTATTGGTCAGGAGTGAGATGGATGAGGTAAGAATTTAAGCATCAGATCTAATCAGAGGGTAGGCTCAGGTGTTGGCAGAATGCAGGTGGGGGGGGGGCAGTCTTCTACTTTCCTCAAACACCCCCACACATTTCAAATAACTGTGACATATTTTGATATCAAAGCTGTGTGCCACCTGAAAGGGAGGGAGTTACATCGATGTAACATCAACATAAATCAGTCTGTTTTCAGCCGCAGCTATATTTCAAACAGCCAGAAATAAGGTGCCTATAGCAGAACTTTAGTGAATAACTGACCCACGACATCTTTTTCCACTTTGTAAAGAAGCCAACAGGGATATAGAGTCAGTTTGGCCACACTTGACATACCACATACAAACAGATGGTGGTACAAGCTTTGAAGTCATGTAAGACAGGTGACCTTTTCCGTTCTAAAAACATACATACATGAACACGCGCTACAAGTCAGCGCCTGTTGTTAGAGAACTGCAAAAAACATTCCATAAGTTCATATACATTATTACGCCTTAGAAACGTGTGCACAAAAATACATTCCCTTTTGTCAACTCGTTTAGTAGTACAAATAATTGTTCGATAAAAATAAAACATTAATTCATGAGTCGCTTCACAGATGGTGGAAACACACAGCACACAGTGTATTCTTCACTCAGACCTAATGTCAGTTCATCAGTCGACGTCCACAGACTGGTCCTTCCTCAGTGATACTTTCTCCAACGTTCGAGTTCTGTGAATTGAGACATACAGAACCAAATTATAAGGTGCACAAATATCACAACCATGGGAAAGCAAGAGATGTCTTATAATGGAAAGTATCATAGATTCTAAGCTGCTTTTCAAAAAGGAAAGAATGTATGTACCGAAACTTCCCAACTATTAGCCGGGGCTTATACATTGATTTTGCAAAATGTATTCAGCTGAGGTTAATACATGGGGCAGTTAAATATGGTATGAATATGGTTTTGTTTCTGTTGACTTGCATAAAACACTGTCCTGCGGCTAATAAACAGGAAATTACTGTATATAAGTACGTAAGAAGTACAATGTAGCGTCATCATAGCACATGAACAGCAGAGCTTCATGCGGTTCACCTTCTAGCCACTCTAGGCTCTTCTCCAAGGTCACCTACAGTACAGGTGAGTACAATGTAATGCCATAGCAGAGAAGAATACAGGTTGTGGAAAAAAAGCATTTTGCTATTTGGCCCCTGATGGGGACATGGGCAAAAAAAGTGTCTTAAAAGTGTTTTATGCCTTATGTCTATATGTCTGTATTATGTACTGTACTGTATATCCTTATCTACTTAGGAGGTTACTAAGTTCCAAATAGGGAGGGCAAAATATACCATCATTTCATTTAATATTTGTCCTATTATTTACCATAACTTTTTAGTGCAGGGAAGAGTAAATATGAATATTTACAGAACTCACTTAGGTGTGGGTAACTCCACATGTAGCTTAGGACACAGTAGCCAGCAAGAAGCATGCCAACCCCTCCAATACCACCCTTGCGTACGTCAATGTACCGTCTGTAATACCACTGCCAACCTGCAGGGAGAGCAACACATCACAGAAAAACAACAGGCAGTCAATAAGTGTTGTTAACATGATAGGTTTGCTGTGGTAATGAAAGCCACAGGTTTGTGGTTGAAAGAAAGAAAGACATTGTCTGAGTAGAAGTAGTAGTTTTTATATCTATATAAAACATACAGTATAACTTCTAAAATATATTTCTAGAGATGAATATTCTACACAGAACGATGACTAATATTATCCTACTTCTCTGTGTTGTGTTGTTGTACTGCAGCCCTATTATGTTGTTGTGATCTTTTGCAATGCTCCCATGCCAGTCACTTAGTGATATTCCTGTCTAATAAATATTGCTGTTTTCGCCCAATAGATTCACTTTTAGAGTTGTATAGTGGCAGAATAGCTGTGAACTGAAAGCAAGAAAAACAAAACAACAACGAAAGAAACCAACAAAGCAAAGGGAACACAGTATTATTATTAGTAGAGTTTTAAAGAGGTACTTACCATTTTTAAAAATGGCTAACCCCTCCTTAGGTGACTGTGGTGTTCGGTCTGCAAGCCAGGGAATCAATTCATTCAGCGTAACATCACCAAATCTCCTCTCTGCAAGGGGGACTGTACACACACACACACACACACACACACACACACACACACTACAATTAGCACTTACAAAAAACTACAAGTGGCTCCCAGAAAAGGAAAACAATAGGAAATGGAGAGACACAATTCATAACATGGAATGTCCACTACACCCACAGCACGAGATAGTGAGAGAAACACAGCGTTTTGAAATGGGAGGCACAGCAAGGCCAACTGAAATGATGACACAGAGGAAGGGGCAGGAAGAAGACAGGAGCAGATGGATAAACCAATGAGGGAACCAAGACCACACCGACTAGAGAGGACAGGAAGTGACGGTGAGGCTTTTGTAAATACCTGCTTACCTATACTGAGGCTACAGGCCTGTCTCTCCGCCGAGTTCAAAGACGAAGATGGACCTTCCGGTCTCTTGGACCCACCTAAAACCTCAGGCACTAAGGTATCCAAAAGGAAACGTGTATGTGCTTTATATGGTTTACAGGTCTTATCTGCAATTACATGTATTATTGTAACGCCATTAGCGGTACCTTTATGTAGTTTGACATATAGGACCAGAATGTTAAGGCCTGAATGTCTTTCTGTACTGCAAGATAACTCACATTATGTAGTCTCTCACTCCCCACAGTAGCAATATGAGCTACATGCAATAGAATAGAATAGAATAGAATAGAATTTTTAAAGTCGTTTCTCTGCATTTAACCCAATTTAACCGAATTAGTGAACACACACAGCACACACACAGTGTGGTGAATCACACATCACACAGGCAGTACACTAATGAGCTGCCTGCCCAACCAGCTGCGCTCGGGGAGCAGTGAGGGGTTAGGTGCCTTGCTCAAGGGCACTTCAGCCATGGTGGACTGGTCGGGGATCGAACCAGCAACCCTTCAATTTCAAGCCCGAAGCCCTAGCCAGTACACCACGGCTGCCCCACCAACCATGCAACTGAAGATACCAAGTCCCTCTACAATAAACAGTACCATAATTTCCCATGATTGTGCTACATTTCTTCAGCTATGAGGTACAGTAAATACACAGTAAATAACATGGTATTAATTTAGTTATGTTTCTTTCAATTAGCATAAAACACTGTCCTATGGCTTATACACAATTGCGGCTAATACACAGGAAATTGCTATAACTTTGCTTAGATGAGCTACATGAAACTGAGGATACCAAGTCCCTCTGCAGTAAACAATATGAGCCCAACTCTGCTCACATGAACTACTGTAAGCAGCAGTATCTGAGTGGTACCTGGTAGAGGGGTGGGTGGTGGAGGTGCGGAAGAGGGCTTCACCCAGTACTCCTCGTGCCCTTGCGCCAGCTTTCCCGGGGGTCTGTACACCTCCATCCCATGGTACCCTGCAGTTACGGTGGACATCCACTCCTGGCTCCGGGCATTTGAGCTGAGGGCGTCGCTTTGGGATGCTACAAGGCTGACCTGTGGGGGCTTTGAGGAGTCTGGGCGCTTCATGAAGGGGCCTTCCAAGGACGTTGTCTTCTGAGGATTCATGGCAGATTGAGACAGACTGATACTGAGAGCTGAGGCTGCATTGCCAACCTGTGGTTTAGTCCCAACCAAGGGCACAGTCATAGGCCCTCCATACTTCCTGCTCAGTAGACCACCCTTAATGTGATCCCAGACACTAGTCTTCATTTTGAAGGTGTATGTCACAGCACTGTCTGGGACTTTCATACCGAACAGGTCTTTGCCTCGGCCCTGCCAACTTGTCTTCACCTCTTCCTGGAAATGTGTTTGGATTTGAGGTTTCAAGTGGGACGGATTGAAATGCTGGTAATTTTCTGGGTGAGGTTTATGCAGGGCTTTGTGTGTGTGTTCCTGAACAGACGCCGTTGCTGCAGTGAGAAGAACAGGAGGACCATTCTCCTCGACTGGCAAGCGAAGTGAAGCCTTTGACTTGGCTGCCTTTTTGAGTTTGGTAGCTTTGATGACCACTCTCTGCTCTCCTTCACTGATTGATCCCTTCAAGACATGCGCAGCCAGTGTGACTTTCCCTAGAGTTGGAGCCTGTGTTGTTGATACTCTGGTTGTTTCCATGAAAACAGCAGACAGCTTCTCTTTCTCTGTCTCCTGGTTACTACTTTCTGGCAATTTCCTTTTAAGTCGTCCCGTGTCTTCACTTAGACTAGGAGTTGAGGTAATTGGTTCTGCTGGTCTCACTAACTTTTTTTTTCTATTTTTGGTTTTCAAATCAGACAGAGATTCACTTTCACCCTGACTGGAAGAAGAAAGATTGTCTAAGCTTCTTGCAGCGACAGTCTTCTTTTTACTCTTGACTACCGCGGCTTTAAGGAGAGCATCCTCACTCGGGGTGTCTGCAGTCTTGGGGGAGGCAACAGCGGGAGCCATCTTGCAATGATTAAGATGAGATTTAAGCCTCTTGAATTTCTTCCCACAGTAAGGGCACACCTCACCAGGCACATCACCCTTCTGCTTTCCTACATTAACAAATCAATACAAAACCAAAATTGAGCACAGAGTTAGTTCAGGCAGGTCAGTCTCAATAGCTTCCATGGATGGCCCTGCTGACTGTCAGCCTGACAGCTCAGCTAAGCAACCTGCTTTCATTGGCGGATATCATTCAGAGTGCTTATTTAAACTGCCTTTGCCGATCTGCTGCCAGCGGCTTTTTCTGCAATGTTGCCACCCACCTCCTCCCCCACACTTCTGACTTACCAATGTCTTGTCATTGATGTTTGTTCTGTTCAGTACCCCATGGGCTGTTTGTTTGAACATGGAAGGGCAGGGGGGGCCAAGAACAGAGCATACCCCCAAAATGTATTTTATGCAGTAGTAAGCTATTCTCTGGAGACAAAGTGGTCCTGGCTGAAATATGCAAAGAGCTATACTCCATTTTGTAAACCCTTTCAAGTTAGTTTAGCTTCTGTCCACACAACCACAAATCCGAGGGAGGTAGTTGCAATTTATCAAGCTTGATCAAGCTCCTCATTCCCTGTTATGGTGCTAACCAAAACAAAGATGGTAATTTCAAATATTTGGTAACATTTGTTAGCAAAGGTTTTTTTGGTCTTACTCAAGGGTGAAACTATAATCAACGCCCTGTCTACAGATAAGGGCATATGGATAATTCAGCTCAGTAGCAAAAAGTGAAGACAAAAACTGAAAGAGACAGGTTGCAGAACTCACCAGTCATATTGACCTCTTCTTTTTTAGCTTCTTGATGTGGAACAAGCTGGATACAGTTTTGACAGTAACTTTCATAACCCACTTAGCTGACAGGTCAACCATTCTCTAGTGGAATGTGGGTCGACGAAACGCATCGCGCAAATATCCTAATTTACCAAACATAAATATGCATGATGCATAATCTGTAAAGTCTCAAAACAACTGTCTAAGAAAGGAGTCAATTTAACTAACCATGGCAATGACCATGGGCGTCCATGCTGTGCATTATTTTCAGATCCGATCTACGAAAGCCCTCGTGGGTAGCACAATTTGCGCCTGTTTAAAATTCAGTGATACTTTGATGCAAAATTTAGATTTACAATGTGATCGGTTATATTTTCATGTAACGTCAAGTCGTCTAATTACAAGCTTTTAAAAATGTAAATCCCAGGCAACAATCCCTCCCTCGGGTTTTACACTATATTACGTCACTATTTTGAAGGCACTCCTAACGTCAGTAATGTAAACAGCAGTAGTCGCAGCAGTTGCAGGTGACCCGAGACGTAACCACAGACAACACAGAGAGGAGTGTCACTAGGTGCAGATACCGGCATGATTTCAACGTAATGTGATTTTTTCCCTTGTTTTATATGTCTAGTTGATATTTTATATGTACTGAGTTGAAGGCTCAGTGACTGTAATGAAAAGTTTGTGAGATTTCAGGCACAGTTGCTACCTTTAGCGTGCTAACGGTGGCTAGTTAGCCTGTTTTTTGTTAGCAAGCCATGGAAAGTTATCCAAGTGATGGCTAGCTAGCTGCAATTCGTTTGATTCATCTACCTGCTTGAAAACAATCTGAAGAATTACCTCTCGTGTAAATCAAAGGATGTTATGTGTTGAGTATGTTATGAGTATGGATTTGATACTTATTTTCATGATCGTGCCACCCGTAAACGTAAAGGGTTAGCGGTTTGATCTTCCTTAAGTTGTGATGATGATTGTTGTACGATTGGTGAACCGCTTGTTAGCTGTAAGCTGTCAGTCAACTATCAAAGCATAATGTTATCGCTGGGTAACGTTAGCCGGCTTGCCAGATAGATAGGGTTGCATTTTAAGAACATTCTTCTTGGATCTGTATTGACTATGTGCGAACTATGGTTGGTGCGATACTGTAACGCTAATAAGCTCCACTTAAATATTGTCAGATAAACATTACTTGCAAACAAACTTAAGGCAACACTAGCGGGCGTGCTAGTTAGCCAACTTGCTATTGTAGCTAGGTCGCCGAACAACACAGCTGACGTTAGCATTCTTTAAAGCTATTAGTTAGCCAGCTACACATAGGCCGTAGATCTCTCTGCATTGGCTGTGCTGAACACAAGTAGTGGGTGTCGGTTTTGATGCAACGAACGACAAGTGTTACAATAACTTGTGTAGTTTTAAAGTACGCATGTATGTAGTGTTTTGGCACATGGTTTTGTCATTTTTTAATTAAGTTGACATCTAGTTGTCTGGCGTGTTAACTAGTGACACAAGTTCCTGGAAACAGCCAAGTGAAAATACGTTCCACCATCTTGTTCATTAGCTAGTTACACCCGGACCCGGTTTCTCAAGACGACGTGATCTGTCAGTCTTTCCAAACACCATCTGCCAAATAACCACCACGTCCGATGTTGACGGAAAACAGGTAAGACCTCAATATCCCAATCTTAGTCTTAAAATGTGCGATATCGTCAACGTTATGTCCTTGGTCAGTTATGACATGGCATCACCTGTTGTGGTTAAATTTAGTGAATCGTTGGCAGTTACTTATCGCTAATCGACTTGGAATTACGCAATAGCTGTCAATATCAATTTGGATTACGGCAATGGTGATGTAACTCCGTATGATTGTTCTTGTATCCGAATTGATAATTTCGACGTGCTGCTAGCTAACGTTGCCGTTGCAGATAAAACTGTATCAAGAAGGCGCAGTGTTACTTGGTCTGCACACCAGCCCAATGTCTAATGCTATTTTTAGGCAGCCTGACTAACCCCGATATGAGCACTATCTGTGGTAATACAATTGTGCTCTAAGATATTGGGTGACACAAAATTAAACCGGTTAGGATATATATATGTTTTGCCGTAGTAGCTGAGTCATTGCCTTCGATATGAAGGCAGTCACAGAACGGAGTGAATGGTGACTAAATTCCTTGCATGCAAGCCATGTTCTATTATAACTAGACTGACTACACGATGTTGTATAAGCAGTTTATTTAGCACTTGGACGTTAAAGGCTGGTAGTCTAAAGGCGTTAGTCGGCGTCACCGGCTGGCTGGCTCATCACTCCCAACCCTGTCTGCAGATATGACAGAAAGGCTCAGTATTTGTGCCTGCCTGCCATGTTCAAGCTTATGCTGTCAATTGAATAATCAAATAAAGAATGTAGGAGGATGTTTGACTAATATGCTTAGCCTATGTGAGGAATTGTGTAGTGTCAAGTGCTTTTAACTGCAGAGACTTCAGAGTTCAATCAGTTCAGTCCCTATCATTTCCATATACCCTTTTCGTATATCCAATGATTATGCCTCTCTCTCGTCACATCAGATCAATGATACTAGTCTGTGAGTCAAGCAATGGATACTGAATAGGTTTTTGTGTGTCCTTCGGGTCTTCTTCAAGCATAATCTGCTCAAATGCATGTAATATATCTTAGTGTGTAAGGGACCCTTGGTTTTTGGAAATACTCACTTAATTTCTCATTAATCTGTTGGTATGTGGGTAGCCCACCATGTTGTTATCCTAAAACCTCTGCACAAATCTTCTCACCATTCCCTGTTTTAAAGACCGCTGACAGAATGCATGGTTTCGGTTTCCTACTTGATAAGGATTGAACCGTGATCTCTGCATGGGTACTAGGGTTAACCCTTCTGGTGCACTGACTTGCATCTCACATATTCACTGCCTTATGAAGTGTGTGTGTGTGTGCGTGTGTGTGCGTGTGTGTGTGTGTGTGTGTACTCGCGTGTGTGTGTGTGTGTGTGTGTGTGTGTGTGTGTGTGTGGTTAAACCCCTACAGGAAGCGGAGGCGAAGCTGTGACAGTGAAGACGGTCAGGTCCTGCCCCAGGCGAAGAGGCCTGGCGGGGGCAATGCCCTTCTTCCAGACCTGGGCCGAGACGCCTGGGACTCAGAGGTACGAGATCCACTCTGTCACCTGGCACCTGTTCACACACTGCACACGTGTATGATATTTATGCTAAAGCTGCGTTACCTGACGATTTCACCGTTGCATATATGCTGTTTACGTTAGGCTGCGTTGCTGGCCTATTTGACAGCTGCATATGTGCCGTTTATGTTACGGCTGCAGTACATGTCGATTTCACTGTTGCGTATGTACCATTTATGTTACGGCTGCATTACATGTCGATTTCACTGTTGCGTATGTGCCGTTTATGTTACGGCTGATTTTACCTGCCGATTTCGCCCCCACTGTTAACAGGTCAGATTAGAATGTTCACATTGCATGAGGCGTGTGGCTCAGGTGAAGCTTGTGCTCTGCTGCAACAGAGAGTCATCTATTTAGAGCTTTGGCACGGAGCCGACTTGATCTTTTTCATGTGTGAAGAAAGCCACAAATAATCCAGTGGTTCAAACCAGATAGATTTAAGGTTGAAGCTAGAAGCATTGCAGCAGTTATGAATGTGAACAGAACACACATGTGTAATGTAACCAGATTTCAGCGGTAAAGTATCAGCAACGTAGATGTAACATTTCAGCAATGTAGATGTAACGTATGGTAATGGTAGGCAATATGAAATAGACCTCTTTCAGCAATGCTACACTACGTGGTCTGCAAACTCCGTAAAAACAAAGGCCATCAGATTTCAGAGACTATGGCCGATTCGGACCTCTGTTGTGTCTCTGTTGCGTGTGCACCGCATCTGTTGTTCCGGGGCTGCTGCGGGCAGTCTGCCTATTAAGTATAAGTGTAAGTATATATACTTTTTTGATCCCGCAAGGGAAATTCGGTCACACACTAACCCAGAGCAGTGAGCTGCCTGCCCATCAGCGGAGCTCAGGGAGCAGTAGGGGGTTAGGTGCCGTGGACTGGTCGGGGATCGACCCGGCAACCCTCCGCTTACAAGCTTGAAGCCCTAACCAGTAGGCCACGGCTGCATTAAAACACGCCTGCAGCGCAGCTCGAGATGCGCCTGAGACGTGCGTGTTACATGGGCAGTGTGCAAGCTCTACCCTGTTAACACTTGTGACGAAATGAAAACGGACAGGTAGCACAGCTACCACACGCTGGCCACGCATCCGGTGTGAATCGGGCGTTAGCCACTACACTACACTACCACCGCCCCCCTAAAGTGTTCTGAAGGTGGTCGGGGAACCCTCAGTTAACATTGGCTAGGTTTAGATCAGATTTCCCTCTGGCTAATCTGTGGTCAGTCGGTCACCAGTGGAGCCCGACTTGGTTGAACAATTCCCTAATTTTAATAATGATTTTGATTAAAATAATGATGCCACAGAAATCCAAAATGAATGTTCAGGATGTCCACAACAGACCTTAGAGCAGTGATGCTAGGAGATGCCTCCTGGCTCATAAAGGCCACCAGCTGGAGTGGAGCTTTTAACCCATTTGATTGGGCATTCGATTTTCTACTGAACAGCATCCAAATCCCATTCTGTCTGCATCAAAGTTCACATCCGACTGTCAGTTATATTTCCCTTTATGTATATAATGGTGTCGAGGTAAATTTTTTTTTTAAATGTTAAATGGTTAGAGTGTCTTCTATATTTACCCTGTCTGTATTGTTACACCAATGAAGACCTGGTATGTTCTACTCACTGAAGAACAGTTTCCCTGTGGCGAGTGGGGACAATAAAGTACCTATGCTGATGCTATCTGTAACTGTAACCTATACCATACCAGTATCTATATGCATTTCCCTGAAATGTATGTGTTTCCCTTCTGTCTGTGTGCAGTCGTCCAGCAGCGACAGCAGTGGCGTCAGCAGCCCAGAGAGGCTGGCAGGAGCCAGCGGCGGCAGCAGCAGCAGCAGCAGCAGCAGTCTCGGCAGCATGAAGGCCTTCGGCGTGGACGCCGGCCGAGGGAACTACATTACCCAGGGTCCCTGCAGCCCGGCCACCTCCTCGAACCCGGGCGACGAGCCGCTGCACGCCATGAGCTACCACGACATCAACCGCGTCCTGCGGGAGGCGCACTTTGCCAGCCTGAGGACCAGGAGCCACCCGGGCGACACATGACTGCCCGCCGCCGCCGCCGCCCCCCTCCGCCTACCCGCCCAACCCCCGCGCCAGTCAACCCCTCACGGGCATTAAAACAGCAGCCAGGCCCCCCCTTGAGGACCCGACTGGAGGGACATCATGGGTACTTTTCCACCTCTGCCCGACCACCATCACCCCCTTAGCACATCCGCATACGCCTCCGCATCCACATCCACCCTGGCCCACTCCATACACACACCATGTTAAGTGTGTGTTTGTGTTTGTGTGTGTGTGTGTGAGAGAGAGTGAAAGAGTTAGTGTGAGTGTGCAAACTACCTGTGGCTTGACTACTTTGCCCCCCCCACCACCTGACCCCCCCCCCCCCCACCACCTGACCTGACCTGACCGCCCCATCTCCCCACTCTTCCTATTTTAACATGCCCATATGTGAGCGGGGAGTTGACCTTTGACCTTTTTTTTGTGTGCTGGATATTGTATCCACTTGGGTGCTACATAAAAGAAAAAAAATCTGAAAAAGAGAACAACGCTTGCAATAATAAGTCTACATGTTTATTTCAGCAGTTTTCTTGCCCAGGCTTGTAAACTCAATGCAATGGAGAATCTTGAAGTGAACGGGTAGAGCTGGCATTGGGAGAGGAGATTTAATTGAATTTAATTCTGTGAGAACACAGGTAAGGATAGTTTTGGAAATGGTTTGACTATATCAACATAGGAATTGGATTTGGTTTCTTCTTTGGTTCCTTTGGTTCTTCAGTTCCTTTGGTTCTCCTGCTTGTTCCTCCTGTTGATCAGCCTAAGCAAGCTCAAGAGGGTTCTTATTTTGTCAGCAGGAACAAAAATGGCCTCACTGAGGGACCTCAGTACTGTATGCACCTCAGAAGCACACACACAAACATGCAGTCTTTGTTTCATGAACCTCCCCATCACCCCCTCACCCCCCCCCCCCCCCCCCACCTCCTCTACCTCCATCCGTGATGGTGTGTTTGCGTTTCCCCTTTCAAAGACGGAGAAACAGGGATTTTTAGCTGTCGTGGCGGAGAATGCTTTCAGAAAATGAAAAAAAAAAAAAAAAAAAAAATCTAAACAGAAAAAAAAAAAAAAAAAAAAGCAAGCAGTGTTCCACTTTAGTGTCTCGAGCCAGCCTAGGAGATGAAAGCACAGGTGACAGACCGACCGGCAGACAGACAGACAGACATATCCTACACACTCAGGCTGGGGCGGAGGGGACCGCCCTCATGTCTAAGGTGCCATGAAGCCGAAACACTGGCAAAACTTTTATTTTTATTATTATTTTCTTTGATGGGGGTTTGTGGAGGGTTGGGGGTGGGTTGGGCAGGGTGGCTGGTTGTTAAGTCTTTGAGCTGCACTTTGATTCAAGGGGAGGGGAGGGGAGGGGGTTGGGATTGATCTTTGTGAGGGTCCCGGTGACTCCAACAAAGCCGGGAGGGGGGGTGGTGGGGAGTGGACCGCTCTTGAATATGGTGACTCACCTGTAGACGCAGGGCAAAACGTCTCGGCACTGAGTTTGGGTTTTAGTGCAAGGCGAGAGAGAGAGTGCAAGCGAGAGGGCAAAGAAGAAAATATAGAAAATTACTCAGGCAGCCCGAGGTCAATGGGTTTCTGCTCTTGTAACTAGACACACGCATATATTTCCCTATGGACAGGACACCCCTGGCCACCCCACTATAATTAGCCTGGGCCCTGAATAGAACTCTCCGGTGGTGCTCTGGTACCCCAGCACCACCACCACAAGCCTCTAGTCCCGTGTAGTGCACATTTCTCCTGGGTTGTTTTAAAACCATGCTTCACAAGCGCCATTAGTCAGAGCTGTTTTGGGTTGAAAACATTTCCTTTATTTTTGTATTTTTTTTTTTATTATTATTATTATTTTAAATGAAGGGCGCGCTAGGAATAGGAGTAGGGGGGTGACACTGTTGACATGACACAACACCTTGTTGTGAGTGGACAGCAGTGTTACGGGAGAGAAATAATCTAGTGTAGATTCCCCTTGATCCTCCCAAAGAAGAAGAAAAAGAGAGAGAGAGAGAGAGAGAGAGAGAGGAAGAGCGAGAGAGAGGAGAGGAGGGAGCTGGGTCTTGAGATGTGACCGTTAATTCTTATCTGGAGGAAGACCTTTACTACTGAAGAAGCGAGTTCAGATCATGTTTCTACAGAGGTCCCAGGCATTTGGGGGCGTAATGCAGCTTTTCCTGGGGGAGACGGGACAAGTTAGACCTGCAATACTGATGTAATTCTCCAGGCTTGATGTGAAACGGTCTCCACTAACACGACTGCCATTCTATGCATGCTTTTCATGTTTTTTTTGCATTTCTGTACCATTTCGAAGACAAGACCACAGAAATGAATTGAATGTGAAACGACAAACACTGTACAGAGAGCATAGCGGGATGCCGCCATTCATTCCTCAGAATTACATTGTTATTGGCCCTTGTCATGTGTTTGCTTTTTTAAAATCTTTTTTTTTTTTTGCTCCCTTAAAAATAATGCTGCACACACAGCACCCTGTCAGTCTCAAGTAGCTGCTGTGTGTGTGTGTGTGAGAGTGTGTGTGGACGGTGACCTGTAGAGACGAGCGTTTCTTTAGCGATTGTGTCTGTGAGGGCCTACACCCATTCTCTCCTCCCGTCTCTCCTCCACTGCCTGCCTCCCTTTCCGCCTCTCCTTCTCTGCTGTTCAGATCAACTCCAAACACTGTGGTCTGTTCCCCAGGAAAGACTTGATCAGCTTTAGATGAGTTTTTTTTTTTTTTTCATTACTACAATCGTCATGATGTTATTTTTTTGTATACAGAATTGTACATTACCTATAATAGTAAATATACAATAATTTTTTTGTTGTTTTTTTGATCATTATTATTTTTTGGAGATCTTCCTTACATTATGGAGAATTAAAATGTTTGTTTTTAATTTTGACGTTCTGTGTGATTTATTCCCTCAACATACCTGCAAAGGAAAAAAAAATAACATCAACCTTACATTAACCCCTACAACTCATTGGTTATAATAGATTCAATATTGCCGACAAAGCTTTCCACCTTCTCTGACTTGTTTAATGACACAGTGAGGTTAAGTTTTTCTGGTTTACAGATGTGAACGCATGGTTTTTGCTGAAGTGGGTAAAGCCTCAATCAGTTTCATGAACATACTGTTTGTCATTGAACACAACACTTCAAACACACAGGAAACCATCACATCTGTTCTGGGAGAAGCACACAAACACAGACAAACAGTCACATTTAGAGACTTCATTATTGAGGCTATCTATTCCGTCATTAGAACCTTCTTGCCTGGTAAGCTGACGTGGTGCTTACAGTTTGGGCTTTTGCCATGCATCAAGGAAGATCACACACACACACACACACACATACACACACACTTTAAAACACAGGCCTCATCTGTAAGTTGGAACAAGGTGAATTAACCAACTGCGAGTTGCAGCTTGTGCGCAAGTATAAGATAACGGAAGACTTGAAAGTAAGTACGTGAACCTAACCACGTGCACACCAACCCCCCCAACCACACTGAAAACAGCCAGATGCACTCATGTGATATTGCACTAAACCATAACATTTTAGAAAGCTAGATACCGCAGTGAGCTCCGTGGAAGCCTGCACTTCACCTTTGATGGCGTCATCTGGCTGCACTGCTACAGTAAACATGGCGGCATCTAGCTTTCTGATACCCATAGATATATATATATATCTATGTCTGATACCTACTGTGTGCACTAAACCACCTGAGTGTGGCGTGGACACCATTTAAAGACATGCAAGAACCGCTCAGCCAACAGAGGTAGCTGCAGGAGAATGGACAGGAAGGGAATGAAAGCCATGCCTTACAATTATTTAGGAGTCGCGCACACACACACACACACACACACACCACTTTACTCGTCTGTCCCGAGGCAAATCCTTTTCACTCACATTTCCCTTTGCAGCCTTGGATGAAATGAAAGGGCTTTAAGACTTCTAGTGGCCATCGGTGTTAAAAAGGTGCAATATGAAGTTTTTATGCCGGTCACAGAAATGGTTGTACATGATATATTGTCTCGTTGAGAACATTGAAACATTATATAATATACTATAAATAATACTGCAAATTTGAATATGACCGTCAACTCATTTGAATGTTAATCAGTAACCATATGATGACATCAGAAATATGGTCTCTTCATTGTTTCCAGAGCTGTATTTCAAATGACTTGATACCTGATGTGTTAGTCTCTTAAGTATTTTAGTTATGAATTACAAATATTTTCTTTATGATTATGAAAAATGCACTAAAAATAGACAGCAGCATAATCAAAATACAGATTAAATAGAACAATTTGAACACTGTCTTTTACTTATGCTTCTGCAATTTAACTATCACAACATTATGTTTTGGAGGCGGCACAAAAAAACCTTCATATTGCACCTGTGAAAACAGAGTGAACAGCTGTTAAAGGATCTGTGAATAACGCAGGAAGACAGGAAACTCAATCTCTGGGTACCCTGAGAATAAAGGGCAAGACAAACATAACATACCTCTAACCTGAATAAAATTGCACCTGATAACATTTTTGATAAAGATAACATTTTGGAAAAAAAAAATAAAACAACAAAAATAACAAAAATATCAAAATGAACCATCAAAGTTCCAAGAAATGACTAGCAGCATTGTTTAAAAAAGGTGTAACCAGTGCAAAATCGGGTTAGTTGCTTTAGTGTTCGGCGTCTATGCTGCCTCTCCTCCGCAGAGGCCAAGCAGGCTGTAGGTACCAAAGAATAGGAATCTCACTTCAATACTATTTACACACTCGGTGGTAAAATGGGTGATGCGTTGGTAAGGTAAGGTAAGGATCATACGTTGAGGAAGGAGAAAGCAGACACTTGCTGTCTAAGGTCTCCTCCGCTAGCTTGGACAATACTCGTGTCTCTGTCTGAATAGGAATGCTGAGACGGAACGAATTCTGATTCGAGTTCCGGTTCCGCCTCCTCCATCTCCACCGCCGACGGGTTCTCCGTTGTCGCGGCAACCGACAGTTCCATGTCAACAGAGGCCGTCTCCGGGAGCTGTGAAGGAGGCCTTGCTCGGTTGACCAACTCCATTCCACTAAACAGAGACAGTCTACCCAGAGCAGGTGAAGGGGAGAGGGGGGGCAGGACCTCACAAGCCCCCCTCTCCCCACCACCAGGGCCTGGCTCTGGCTCTGACCCCTCCAGCCTGGACTCCAGCTCCGTGTTCCCCGACTCTGGAGGGCTTTCCTGGGGCCCCTCAGTCGGGTCGAGTGGCCCTCTCCCCAAGTCCTCCATCTGGTTCTGATCACTGCGAGGGCTCCTGGAAGGCCCAGTTGGTGGTTCTGGTTCTGGGTCTGGTTCTGGTTCCACAAGCGGTCCTGGCTCCTGGTGAGGGTTGGAGGTGGTGGGGGACCCTGTGACGGGACCGGGGTGCAGGACGCTGTCGGCAAGGGGGGGTTTGGGAAGCGGCGACTGGGCAGTGAGGCTGGGGCTGCTCGAGGTTGAGGACGGCAGGCTGTGTCGTACCTGACCTGCCAAGAGAGCCTCAAACTGCCTCAGGAGCTGTGAAGGGTCAAAGTTCATTCTTAATATCATTACTGATAACTGGTACAAAATACCCATGTAATTATTAAACAGAAGGCTCCTCTTAACCAGTCAATTTGCCTGGGAATCTAATATCTACATTGTGAAAGGGTTAAAAGACAAGCTAGCAACAACATGCATAACTGAGCATTGAGCAGATTTATCCTCGTTTTATATTATGTTCACGCTACAGTATTTGTGCTAACTGTGTCAAAGGCATCAGTCAAAAACAGAGAAGACAGGTCCAAAAACGCATAATAATATCAATCAATTCTGTGTAAGGTTCTGTCGGACCTTGGTGGCTTTGTTGGTGACGGGCCCAGGTGTTCCTTGACTGAGCTGGGCCAGGCGCTTGTGGGTGACACTGTAGATCTGCTCCAGTGACAGCAGGTCTGAGGACATGAGGCATGCCAAGGCACACATCGCCCTCTGGTGGACAGGGAGGGAAGTGCACTTAAAATTAGCTCAATGACAGGCAACAGCTTCAATACAACCCACATGATGAAGGTCTTTAAACTTTTCAAGAGTTCTATTAAAAACACAAAAACACAAAGCCTTTTCAACATACATCAGCCCTTTGCTCGCAAAATGACGATAAATAATCACCATACTCTAACAGCTCTGGCTAAACACAGGGAATTGGTGTTTGAAAAGAAACTGTATTTTGGGCTCTAAGGGCTCGAATATATTCCGGCATCTGTGTCCCGCGCACACCGCATGTGACATGAATTGTGTCATCAATGTGGCATGCGGGGGGTGTCCTATCTTCAACATGCGTAAATGTGCACAGATTAGCCTTAGCAGTGGGTACCAGGGTATGGGGTAGCAGTGGGTGCTAAAGTTAGTGCTACAGAGCTGGCATTCAAAAATCATATCGCAAACCTCAATTGCAATATTTGTCAAAAACATGAGATATGTTCCCCAAAGCAAGCAGCCCTGCTGAGGACTGGTCCATGGGGATTAATGCTGGGTTCTAGGGCACAGTGAGTGTAGTGTGTGTAGAGTGTAGCGCATTACTTACCATTTGAACCGTCTGTGTGGACTCCTGAAGTCTCCTGGAGAGAAGCTCCACCACCACCTCACAGTTCAGAATAGAACACCTGAGGAAGGGGACAGGTGAGACACATCAGCGACCGAGAGAATGATGCAAAAACAAAGTTTAATCACGCACATCCAGAATTCAAATCAGTTCAAAGACAACGTAAAAATCTGCACAGCAGAGAGCTCCCAATACAGCTCCTTTTTCATTTTTCCGTTACGTTTCAGGTTCTTACGGCCCTTCCTCAGACTAAGAATGATCCAAGCAGAGAAAAAGGGCCTCCTAAAGACAGCACTAAACACACTACAGAGGTCGTCTAACAACAAAGAGGAAACCTGAAAAGGGACAGGGTGAAATATATGGAGCCAATAGGCAATGGCTGACCACTGTGCTTAAGCACACACATCGATTTCTCTTCACATTGTCTGCCTCAGTTTCTCATTGTAGTCCAGAGGCCATTCAGACAAAAACCATCAGGCGATCAGGACGGGGGGAGATAACAGCAGACAACACACACACAAACAGGCTGAGAGAGCAGTGCGGAGCGGAGCAGACGGACGGACGAGTGACCGGGACACTGACTCTTTGATGAAGTGTTGGCTCTCCTCTCGGGACAGGAAGACTTTGGAGCCCTCCGTCAGACTGCTGATGAGCGCCACCTCCTGGCCACAGTCGCCCAGCTGAATCGCCTCCACACTGTTGGACAGACATCACTCCCATCAATCAGTCAATCAAGCACACGAGTTGGCAGGCATGTCTTGGCATGAACGTGTTGTATGAAAGCACAATATTTACAGCCAGCGCATGCATTTCAACCCTATTTCTCATGTCCATACCTGTGTTGGACGAACTGGGCATAAAATAAGTGAAAGAAGTCTGCTACATCATGGGCTCCAAATAGAATTTTACTTTTTTATGTTACAGGCGTTAACCCTTCATCAGACATGAAACATTTAGTGGACTTCATTCACTTATTTTAAGTCCACTGGTGACATTACACAAACGTTACACTAACATTTCACAAACGTTATAACTCAGCAATATGCCACGAGTGAGAGTGGCATGAGGCAGACCAATCAAGAGTGAGACACCCACCAGTGACCCGCCCACCCACCGTTCTGATAGGTCGCCGCTCTCTCGGCTGGCGGCTGATTGGCTGTCGGTGGTGCCGCCTGACTTGCTGCTGGCGTCCAGCGAGGCGCGGCTGGCGCCGGCGTTCTCCTGGGAGGAGTTGTGGGAGGAGCTGTGGCCGCTGTCGTTCTCCTCCCAGCCGCCGCCCACCTGGCCCGGGCACCGGAGCGCCGCTGAAGAAAGACCAGGCACACGCCAGTCAAGAGAGGGAGACATTGGGGTGTGTGTGTGTATGTGTGTGTGTGTGTGTGTGTGTGTGTGTGTGTGTGTGTGTGTGTGTGTGTGTGTGTGTGTGTGTGTGTGTTGTAGAGAAAAGCCCGTAAGTGTGAGACAAAAAGAGAGAGAGGGAGTGTGTGTGTGAGAGAGGGAAAAGTGTGTGTAAGTGTGTGTGTAAGTGTGTGTGTGTGTGTGTGAGAAAGAGTGCACTGTGTATGTGAGCGAGTGAGTAAGACAGAGAGTGTACTGTGTGTGTGTGTGTGAGAGAGAGTGACAGAGAGAGAGTGCACTGTGTTTGTGTGTGTGTGTGTGTGTGTGTGTGTGTGTATGTGTATGTGTGTGTTGTAGAGAAAAGCCCGTAAGTGTGAGACAAAAAGAGAGAGAGAGAGAGAGTATGTGCGAGAGAGAGAGGGAAAGGTGTGTGTGAGTGAGTGAGTGAGTGAGAGAGAAAGAGACAGACAGAGAGAGAGAGAGCACAGTGTCTGTGTGTGTGCTTGTGTGTGTGTGAGAGCGTGAGTGACAGAGAGAGAGTGCACTGTGTGTGTGTGTGTGTGTGTGTGTGTGTGTGTCTCACCTCTGTGGCTGTGAGCGGGCATGCTGTAGGCACACGCTGGCACTGCCACTTCCACCACACCAGAGGGCGCCACCACCGCGCGGTAGTGGTTCTCCTGCAGGCGGATGCCCGGCTGCTCGGAGGGGGGCAGGACGGCACTGGCCATCACTTCAGCCGCCTTCTGGATCTTGTCCAGGAAGGTGCCGCCGCCGCCGCCTGACAGGAACAGGAAGTCAAATTTGGACACTGCGCAAAAAACCTTATTGGCACCAAACTTGTTGTCTCGGAAAGACCATATGCGCACAACCGAGGGAAACCAAATCAAATCACGGCAATAACGCCGTTACACGACTGCGAAAAGTCTATTATCTACAAAGTTTAAATACAATCACATAAACCTAATCCGATGTGCAAATCATGGCACTAGCATCGTAATGCGATTGCGAAAGTCTACTATCTACAAAGTTTATACAGTCACATAAAGCTAATCCAATGTACCGCTGGACGACTTGATGGAAGTGTAAGTGCTTACCAGATGACTTTCCCGGGCTGTAGCCGAAACCCTGCATGCCAGACCGCGGAGATGAATTGGAACCCATTCCTTCAGGGGGGTGGGGTTGGGGAGGGAGGGGTTGGGAGGGAGGGGGGGTAGGGGTATCGGAAATAAAGATTGGATGATTTTGGAAATGCCAAAAACAAATTGCCTTAGCGAGACAAAGAGGTCCTGAGCTAATCGAATAGCCCGGCTAAAACAGGAAGTAATTGGAATCATAAGTCCACAAGCACAGCGGTCAGCAGACCCACATCAGATGATGCAGACGGTAGGCTAAGGCAGATTACGGGAGGCCCCTTCGGCCATCAGCAAACATAACACAGCTGGGCCGCTCATGCTCTCGCAAAAGTCAGTGCCATTGAGTTATCTGCTTTGCAAGAAGTGCTATTATGATGGAGGTCTGCGAGTGAATATGAATCCATCTCTTAATCCAATGCTTGTCAGTTACCAATGACGGTACTGATGTACGTGGCCTGTGACATCACACTCATGTCAGCACCTGTATGCAGAGCAATAAGGTGCAATATGGAGTCTGTTGTGAAATAGATCAGTGCAATGACAGAGAGTATGCATGTACTGTATGTAGGTGTATGTTCATACTGTTTTTATGCAATAACTGTGTGTTCATACTGTTTTGGGTGTGTGTATGACTGTGTGTGTTTAGGCATGCTGCTAATGCTATTTTATATATGTTTCTATTTATTCTTTTTATACACTCATAAATGATTCACTGACTTTAAATTTAAATTTCACTTTAAATTCCATTGTATCTGTGACAATAAAAACCTATTCTATTCTATTCTCTCTGTTCTATTACGTTCTATTCTGTTCTGTTCTATTCTGTTCTATTCTACCACTCTAATAAACTGAGGCTGACCTCACCTGTGGTTGTGGTGGCCACTCGGCAGGGGGACACGGCGGACTCTGGGGACACTGAATCTGTAAACAGCAAACTGGCCAGCTCCTGCGCAGCAAAACAAGAGCAAACCAACCCCATAAATACACACACACTATTAGGAGAAACCAAACTCGTAAATACACACACACACACACGCTATTAGGAGTAACCAAATCCATACAAGCCAAACCCATAAATACACACACACTATTAGAAGGGACACTGTTAAGGCACAAAGCACCAGCTGGCGCAAAAGGGCTGTGGGTTTATGTGACACAAAAAAAGATGTGACCCAGAGACTATTTACATGGTGTATTAAGTGTGTGCACGTGGTAGGATTGTAATCACAATACGTTGCCCACAATAATTATAGCATTGCAATTCACTGACCTTGATACTATGATGAACTATATGATACATCATAATATCTGTGTAATAACTGAAACTGAACTGTAACCAAATAAGTAAAACTACTACAAAAAACAAACAGGGTTGTGGTTTCAGTTTCACCGAACTGAGATGCAACAATGCATGCAGTCGACCCCAAACATGGAGGTGTCTTAACCTTCCTGAAATGCATCAATATTTGGTATCACAACAACAATATGGTACCACGACCAGAAATGTCACAAAATATCAACCTAACGATTTTCAAAGCCTTGCCTCTAGTATACAGACACACACACACACACACACACACTTTTACGGGAATCTGTACTCAACCTGAGCTGCAGCTCGAGCTTTCTGATAAGGAGCGTTTCCATGGATGGGATCGGGAGGTCCACTGTATGCTGCAGAGACAGAACAGCATAGAGCAGGCACTCAGGGGTCAGTGAACACAACACAACAGCGGCCATTACATGGCCTCTTCCCACATCCTCTGGCTTTTAGGCAACACAACAGACAGGCCTGAGTCAGTAGACACTGGACACACATTTTGTACACTACAAACGGGCTAGCTGCTGCAAAGCACAGCCGATACACCAAACGCCTAGCCTGGCTATCATCACCAGACTAAACTCAATCTTTTGGTACAAGCAAACGTGGGAAGGAAGCAGGAGAGATAAATGTGCAGGTTTCCAGCCTGAGCTGCAGGGCGTAACCAAGTCTACCACCAAACCCCACATTTAAATATCACGTGCTGTCTGCTGAGTGGCACTCACCGATCACCTCCTGGATGAAGGTGGCATTGCGTCGCAGCTCGGTCAGCAGGTGAGGAGGGCCATGACCGCACAGGTGCAGCAAGATCTTCAGGACCTGGACAGGTGAGTGTTGCACAGGTGAGTGTTGCACAGGTAATGTAACTCCAATGGCGGACCCGGTGGCCATAACAAGGGCAGGGTTTGGAGTCGGACAGTCGAGGAGCACACAAACTGACACACATGTATCTACAATACAGCAAGTTGGCTTTGTATAACAGTATTTATACTAATGACTAAAATGTATGCAATTGTCAAATGAACTGTCACACATATCCACCTTCTTTCTCGACTTTTCCCCATATCATTCAGACCATTGGCCCAGAACCATGAATTATGATGGAGAGCAGAAGTGTTGAACCCAATGGCTCAATATACAGTCATTGGTTTGAGCCTATTCTGGGGTCCAAACCAGTGCGTGTCGGCAAACTCACCTTGATTTTCACCTGACAAGACTGCACCTGGAGCCTCTCCAGCAGGTACTCCAACAGACACTGGCAGTAGCCCACAGACTCATGGGAGATTTCTGCAGTGTCAATGAGTAAAGGGTATTACCGTGACAGTGTTTATCTTCTGATTTATCAACTGGACCATCTAACAGAGAATTGAATCACTGTGATTGAGTAGCCATCTAGACCATTTACTGATTAAAACCAGAGTGAAAACAGACTTGGCATGCTTGAAGGATACTTCCAATTTCTTCAAAAAGGTAGCCAGGACAAGGTGTCTCGTCATCAGACGTAGCCTTCATTAAGGTTGGGACCTAAAAAAAAAACACATTGACCAGACATCAGTCTGGTGACTAATCATATCCACTGACCTGTAAAATATAAAATATCCATATTCCGAACAACAGAACAAGCACGGCAGTTGCCAACGCACAAAAATCAGAACACACAAACAGGGAAAAAAAGGTTATAACGTGAACGAGTTCTGTTTAAAAACAACATACAGTGTAATGATGGGCTGGCTTTCTCTTGATAGCAAGCTAACACTGTACACCTCAACAAAATGGAAATTCGGTTATATTATTTATCAAACGTGTCGGAAATCAAACAGTTCATATCATAAACGTATAACTCAATCTAATGCAAAGAGAAAAGGTACATACTTTCTGAAGAAAAGCAAGCCGCTCTATCAAGGTTGCCATGATTTAGCATTCTCAAATTCCGTATGTGTTTCCCATAGTCGAAGGAGGCGGAACCTATATTACACTAACCAACAAGATTGACCAGATTGGGTCTTCCTATATTCTCATTGGTGTATTGCATTTGCGTATATACATGTCCTCGACGAATCATACTTGGATATTAAAGCTGCGTCTACAAGTTCATTGGTCACATGTCCAATATGGCGCCTCGCATGAATCATAACAAGGGTGAACATCTCTAAAAAAAATTACCGGAATGACAGGTTTGCGAACTAAATTGTAGGCTATTCATTCAGTGTAACCGTATCCAGTCCTTAGTAGTAATTATATTGGTGTCGTCGGGAATACTAGACAATCGTGTCCCGCAGTTGGTTATTAAACCGGTCTCGAGATGTCAGGGACAAATGCTTGGAAGCGCAGCCGAGACCGAATGAAGCTTTTCCCAGAACTGCTGGCGCAATGTGCACCTGAGGTAACACTGGCATTCTCCGAAACTTTGGCTTGAATACGCGTGGTGTGGTTTATATTCGATTCCTCATATGTTTTTTGTTGGCAACGCAGGCAACTGCATATGGCAAGTGTGTGACAGCGACGACCGTGGGCAAACAGGAGTTGCATAAAGACTTCTGCGCGAAAGAGTTTCAAGCGCTGAAGACATGCTTCACATCAGCGGTAAGCTCCCTACAGTCACTAGCCCTGTACACTGTGTTCATTACACCGCAGTTGTCAGCATGAACTCTACCGTTGAGGGGCGTGGTTGGTCTTTACAGAGGTGTAGCATACATTTGCACTACTCTCGCTTTGCTTAAATTATTAATTTGATGCATGGATAGAATCATTCATAAACCTTGGCCGAAAAGATGGTCACTTACTCAATAAAAACTGCCCATTTGTGTCGATTGGATGGATACTACCGATGCACATCTCATTTAGAACCTTCAGACTATTAAGAGTTATTCCATTGTGTTTGTGTGTGAATGTTAACAAATAAGTTGTTGTTGTTGTATTTTCTATAGGCAAAGAAAGCTGGGAAATAGCATCTAGTGTTGACGCTTCCTCCTATCCAGAGAATAATGACATGCACTCCTTGAATGTACATTGTGAAGTCCCTGGAGATGAGAAGACTACGGTGTTCGAATAATCTCCTTATTTATTAATTTTGAGCCATATATGCTCTGCTCTATAAAAAGCCTCTGCAATAATCTGTTGTCAGTTTTGTAAAGATGTAAAGACTTAAATGATTCAGATGTTTGTATCAAGTGAGTGCTCTGAAGTCATTATGGGTCAGTGTCACCCACAATTTGGTAATACACATGTTGATTTTCATCCTGGTGTGTCTTGTGTTTCTGTCATCTTGTGCCCCTTTGTGACAAATCTCCTGGGACCATAGGTTGCGCAGATGAAAGAAAGTAAGCCCTAATGTGATCCAGACGTGTTCATTTCTCTAAGAGGCCTCTAGAGAGAGAGAGAGAGAGAGAGAGAGAGAGAGAGAGAGAGACTGGGGCCGAGTGAGATATGAAGTGTGTACAATGTGCTCTGGAAGACATGAAAGCCCAGTTCCCCCTTTTTATGTGCTGCGGCCCCTGGCCGGGGTCCACTTCACTCAGCCTGAAAGACTACAGACATTAAAATTTGGCTCTTTTGTTGGAGGTACACTCACCTACAATCACCAGCGACTCCCCCGTGCCCTCCCGCCCCCATCACTGACACCCTCACAGAAGAACCTCAGCCCTCATTAGAGCAAAGCTAATTGACATTGGAGCCATAAAGCTTGCCCTGAGAGATGGCGGGGCAAAATATGTCATATCAACCTGCCATTTAGGATTGATAGTATGAGGGGGGGAATATGTGTGTTTGTGTTTTCTTTTAGTATGAGGAAGGTTATGGAGTTTGTTTACACAAAGCTGTTTTCAGTGGTGGATGATAAACAGAACGTCTTTAAAAAAAAAAAAGAAACGTCTGGATTTTTTCATTTGTGTTTGCCCAACGTCGGACACTTTAAGTACCAGTGATGTGTACATGTATAACACGGTTAAAGATCATTTAACAGGCACCACTCTGTCAGAATTTTTATGCCTTTTCCCAACACTTAAAATGATCTAGGCTCACTGGTATGTACAAAAGGGGAGGGGGGAAAAAAAGAACAGAAAGTCAACAAAACTCTTCATGTCCCCGGCCTGGCAATGGGTGCTACTGTATAAATCTTCGTTTATGACACAGGAAGAAGTGACCAGCGCGCCTTCGTCTCTGGGGGCGCGCGGGGCAGTTCCTGTACTGCCCCCGCGCTGTCTGGCCCTTGGACTGGAGGAGTGTGGCGGAAAAAGTCCTTTATGTGGCTCATGTGGTACCGTTTCACACCGTGTCACGGCCACGAGAGGTGTTAATGAATATGGTCTGGTCATTAGAGAAATGCTCACCTTGGACGCCGCCCAAGCGCGCTTTTAACGGCGGCGAGAGGCCGAGGGCAGACGTCTGCCGACACCGGTCTAGGGAAAGGTGCCGATTCTGCACACGCGACTTTACTGCAAACAGGGAATCGATTGCCCTGATTGATTGCTTTCCCCTGGGGTTCCATAAATAAGGACTGTAAAGTGATATTAAAAAGGGCTCCAAAAAGCACCATTAGGAAATAAAAAATGTACAAGAATATCACAGACACTAATCACGATGGTTCATGAGAAATTATATCTTACTACTGATGACTAAGCCTTGGTCAGCCCAGTTCAGCATTGTCTCTCACATACTGACCGTCTAATGAGGGTCTAAAGTGTGTAGCTGTGGTTGTATATCTATCACAGACTTTAATTGGTTTATTTAGCACTGGCAATGAAATATCAAAAATGTGATCACAGAAAGCCTCAGAAGTTAAGGAGCGTTTAATTTATCTGTACAAGGAGACCACAGACAGGCAGGCACGACTTTTACTACCAAACTGTTAGTCAGACTCATGTCGACCACATCTTGGATATATATATATAAACTTTTATTTCCTTTTTACAGCATATGTGAGCAAAGACAATCACTCAAAATATCATATAGAAAATAAATCCAGCTCAAGTTAAAAGGATCAACAGTCTGACAAATGCCTTACATCAATTAACATATTGAGATGGACTGTAAAATGCTCACTGATGCACAGGAGTGGTACTTTATATCATCAGCGAAACACATTAAAACACAACAGTGAAACTACACTGTCGAAAAAAAAAACACATTGCATATCAAAGCTGCAATCTGTACTATGACAATAGACCGAGTCCGATGTGATCAGAGCAGTTTGTTTGATCTGCACGTCACCATCGGAATTATGGGCACGAGAATGCAAGGGACAGGGAGGCACTGGTCCCAGTTGAGATGGGTGTAACAAAGTCATGCCCTCCCCGCTTGCCCATTTGGAATGCTGGTGGCAAGTGCTTCATTCAACGCCAAGGCACTCAGAGGGAGAAATGCATGTAGAGAGTCCAACTGAATAGAAAAATGATGGGGCATGTTCACAGCAGAGTGGGGTGGGGTGGGGTGGGGTCTTCAACCTTTGCAGCTCTCAGAGAACTGACAAACTAAACTGGTACAAGGCATGCTTAGATATCTGCTGAATTCTAAATACTTGTAATTTCTGCCAGTAATATACAACAGGTGACCCAACGGTCTTTCAAATCATAAAAAAAAACAGAAAAAAAAGAAAATACAGATCCATCAGGAGGAAAAAGACACAATGGTTAACATGCAAAGAAAAAAAAAAAGAAAAACATAGACTTCAACTTAACACTGTCCGGAGGAAACCACGAAAAGAAAGCCCAAATAATCTCAAACATACAAATACAGGACTGCTATGAACTATGAACACCAGAGGACAACAACATCCTCAAGCAGCAAAATGTCTTTCAACAGTTGATTCTTTTCTTTTTTGAGTAGTGAGAAATAAAAATAAAGTCTTGCATAGACTAGATTCACACACACACCCACCCACCCACCCACTCACTCACTCACTCACACAAAAACTCACAGAAAATAATACAAGAAAGACATGAATACAATAAATAAAAAAATATATATTACACAAATCTCACAAAACAAAAAAAAGCCTTTGGATTTAATTTATGGACTACGTTACTAGCCATGATGTTAACCATTGTCTCGTGCTTACAGTTAATACAAAACAACCTTCCTGAGAGCAATCCAAGAATGCTCTGTGCTCCTGTACGACCCTAGTCTACTCCAATAGACCGTGTCACAGAAGTTGTTCACCTTTAACCTTTGACCTTTAAAGCATATAATCAGGCCCAGTACAGCCAGAGAATGAACATTACATATTACACGCCCTTTTTTTGTCTGAGGCAGCAATATGTTCCCATGTACAGTAAACAGCATGAAACTATGCACATACCACACCCTTTCTGTGACAACAATATCAGGGTAAGATCGAATGATATTGCAATGTCAGGATAAGATCGAATGATATTGCAATGTCAGGATAAGATCACATGATATTGCAATGTCAGGATAAGATCGAATGATATTGCAATGTCAGGATAAGATCACATGATATTGCAATGTCAGGATAAGATCGAATGACATTGCAATGTCAGGATAAGATCGAATGACATTGCAATGTCAGGATAAGATCGAATGATATTGCAATGTCAGGATAAGATCGAATGATATTGCAATGTCAGGATAAGAGCACATGATATTGCAATGTTAGGATAAGATCGAATGACATTGCAATGGCAACCCACTGGACTTCCTGGGGGGTATTCCAAGTACATGGTTTAGTGTCAAACCTGAGTATAAGTTAACTCGGAGTAATTGGTAAACCTCCTAATAGAAGAGCTGTATGGCTTCATTCGGCAAACAAAACAATGCCATAGTGCTCCTGTTGACGAAGGTTTACCACTTACTCTGAATGAACTTAACTCAGGTTCTTCACTTAAACCATGTACTTGGAATACCCCCATGGTCTCCACTGTTTATCCTATACTGTATGTATGTGCTTACTAGAGCCAGACTAGTACTAGTGCTGAAATCTGCTCTACAACCAGAGACCAGAGACCAGAGACACATCATCGTTATGCTAGGCTCTCTTCAGGTTAACACACAAACAAAAGACAAAAACCGAACTTTCCTCAGTTAAACAAACAAAATAAAAACAAACAAACAAAAAACAGACAGGAACCAAATGAGGAACTCAGCATTTCCCCCCAAAAAAGGCTGAGTGAGATGTCTGCTGTGGTTTCCACGGGAACAAAAAGAGTTGTGAAGGTCTCATGAAGATCACTTAGAGCTACGTCTCATATCACTTCTGCGACCTCACAAGAAGGTTCTCTCTGTCCTTCCATATCTCAGAGAACCACCCACACAAACGATTCCACCGGGAAGAGTGTCTAGAATGAGAAATGAGACACGTGATCTTGAAGCTTTAACAAGACATCCAGACAGACCATCCCCAACTCATTTCACAAAGAGCCTTTCTCCTACGCCGCACACTCACACGCACACGCACACGCACACGCACACGCACACGCACGCACACATACACACAGCTGTGAGCTGAGGAACACAGGCAGAGGGCCACTATAGGCACTAAGGCTACAAAAAACAAAGCTAAGGGCACTGAAGCGGCTCTATGCTGGGGAGTATGGAATCATAGGATATCAGTGTGTGTGTGTGTGTGTGTGTGTGTGTGTGTGTGTGTGTGTGTGTGTGTGTCATACAACTGTGATATTGTGTCTGTAGAAGTGTCATTGGAGATCCAAGGCCTCTATTTCCCCATACATCATTTTCACAGCATTTTTCTGGTTACTTCCGCCCAACACAGAAGTTTCCAGAAGAAAGGAATGATTTGAAATGGTTCCAACATAGTAGGTTTGCGTGTCCAAGACATCTTCTTCTCTGTAAATTGGCAGTAATAGAGAGGGTCGGCAGGCGATAGATAGATCACTGAGAAAATGGATGGTGTGTGTGTGTTTGAGCGTGTGCAAAATGTTGCACTTGTGCGTCACTTGTTTCCATGTAGATGAATGTGCACCATTCCAAGGCCATTTCTTACATTAGCTTTCCATGTCTCAAAGAATGTCTGGAATGTGTGACACCACGACATGAAGTTAAGGCTGATGACTGACCCACACACACACTGTCTTTGTCTTGCCTTTGTATCGGATCAACACCCAGGCACACTGCAAGCGCCGATGTGCTGGTGTGTTGATGCTTACACATGTTCATATGCAGCCGTGTGTGTGTGTGTGCAACTCTACAGCTCTGTATGTCTGTATGTGTGTGTGTTTAAGTATATGTCTGTGTAGGTATGTGTGTGGCAACAGGTGTAAGTGTATGTATATGTTTTCAGCTAATTCATTGTTGTGTGTATGTGCTGATGCGTAGGTGTATGAAAGCATCTCTGTGTGTGTGTTTGTGTGTGTGTGAGTAAGTACACAAGAGACCACACACACACAAACACACTTCTACTCTTCCTTAGCCATCTATGTGTGTGTGTGTGTGTGTGAGTAAGTACACAAGAGACCACACACACACACTAACACACACATTCCTACTCCTCGTTGGCGTGGCTCTCTTTGATCTGGCGTGTGTGGACGAGGGTCTCCCCCAGCAGCTGGCTCTCCAGGGCGGCGTGGAGGTCCTGTGGGCCCATGATGTCCAGCAGCGACTCCAGCCCGGCCACCGCCCCCGTCTCCCCCGCGCCCGCCTCGGTCTCGCCCCGTACGGTCCGCGCGTTCCTCCGCCGCCGCCTCTTCAGGTCCATCCCGCCGGGCGCCGCGTGGTCCCTGCTCTTGTTGACCGCGTCCCGATGGACCGGTCTCTTGTCGCCCAAACCGCCGCCTCCTCCTCCTCCTCCTCCTCCTCCTCCTCCTCCTCCTCCTCCGCCTCCAGCCAGCGCCTGGTTCTTCATCTTGTCCTCCTCCTCTTCCTCCTCCGAGAGCTGGGCGAGGCCGTCGTCCACGTTCACCTTCAGGTCGCGGCCGCCGTTCTTCACCGGCTGCGGCTCGAGGACCCCCGGAGCACCTCCTTCTCCTCCTCCTCCTCTTCCTCCTCCTCCAACGACGGCAGCAGCTCCGATAGCGGCCCCCGCGCCTCCTCCTACCGCTCCGGGCTTCTCCGCGTCCTGGTTGATCCTCTCGCGGGCGCTCTTGGCGTCCACGGCGGCGTCCGCCCTGGCCTGGTCCAGCTGCAGGCGCTGCTCGCGCATCCTCCTCTCGGCCTCGGCCAGCTCCTGGGCCTCGCGCTCCGCCTTCTCCTTGTCCAGCTGCAGCCTCAGCCTCTCGGCCTCCAGCCGCGCCCGCTCGGCCTCCAGCTCCAGCTGCGCCTTCTCCTTCTCCAGCTCCAGCCGCGCCTTCTCCTCCTCCAGCTGCTGCCGCTGCCGCTCCCGCGCCAGCCGCTCCGTCTCCTCGCGCTGCGCCTCCAGCTCCTTCTGCAGACGCCGCTGCACCTCCGCCGCCTCCACCTGCTCCTTCAGCATCTCCCTCTTGCGCTCCGCCACTTCCTCGTTCTCTCGCTGCTTTTGTTCGCTCGGATCGCCGAGTTTCAGCTTCAGCGAGGCGTCCTCTTGGGCTACTACCGCCTGCTGCTGCAGTGGCTGCTGTTGCTGTTGCTGTTGTTGTTGTTGTTGCTGTTGCTGTTGTTGTGCTTGTTGTTGTTGCTGATCGGGTTGGTGGAGCGGTTGGTCGGGCACGTGTCGACGCAAGGGCACCCCGCGGGCGCCCAGCTCTTTCTTGACCACCTCCGGCGCAGGCACCGCCGCCCCTGCCACCTCAGGCTCTCTGGCCGCTGGCACTTCCTGTTTGGCCGCTGCCACTTCCTGTTTGGCCGCTGGCACGGCGCCATCTAGTGGCAATTGGGCGGCGCTGTCCTCCAAGTACGCAGCCTGGGGGGGCTTCGCTACATGAGCTGCTCCAACAACAGCAGCAGCAGCTTCACCTCCAGGCTGGTTGAGGGCCTCTGGAACTCCAGGCTGCTGGCCTACGACGGCTGCCCCAACTGGGAGCTGCGCGGCTGGGTCAGCACCCTCCACCGCTCCCTCCCCCGCAGGCTTGGCACCAGCTTCACCCTCGACAGCATCTGGAAACACACACCAAGGAAGCGAAGCGTCGTTAAGGACATGCCAGGGATATGCCAATACGTACCACAGTCATTTCCAGTCTATTAGCCGCATTGTGTATGAGCCGCAGCAGTGTTTTATGCAAGTTAAACTAAACAAAACCATGTAAATACCATATTAACTGCCCTTGTGTATTAACCTCATAGCTGAAAACATTTAGTAAAATCAATGGATAAGCCGTGGGTAATAGCAGGGAAATTACGGTAATAACAAATTTACAGTTTTTTTCAGTACTGACCAACGAAGTATAACAGCTCAAAAATATCATTCACGTTAAAATGTAATGCCGTTTAAATTTGATGGAATTTGACTGGCTGTCAGTGTTTCTATAATTCACACAATCACTCTGAAAGTGATTGTCAACGACATCATTCCTCAGGTCGTGCCCCCTACGCTCTAGTGTGTGGAGTGTTGTTTTTTTCAGCTTTTTGTTG
>NC_085015.1:16926922-16934422 GCF_963854185.1 Sardina pilchardus
ACCTGTCAGTGGAAAAGGACAATTAAATACTTTCTATAGATACTTTCTATCTACTGTAAGCTTCAGTACCAGTGTGACTCTAATGCAGATTATTGCAACACCAATGTTATTCCCCAAATTATACGACACACAGTTGATTCAGTTGACTCCAAACGCTAAAGGTAGATTAAAACAATGAAGGAGAGGATGAGGACAATGAGAGAATTGAGGCTGGAGAGTTATGAAATACACACATAAACAGTCACACACGCACACGCACACGCACACGCACACGCACACGCACACGCACACGCACACGCACACGCACACGCACACGCACACGCACACGCACACGCACACGCACACGCACACACACACACACACACACACACACACACACACACACACACACACACACACACACACACACACACACGCACACGCACACACACACACACAAACAAAAACAAACAGTCACACGCACTGACGCACATAAACAGACACACACAAACAGTCTTCCACACATAAACAGACACACACAAAGACACACACACACACACACACACACAGATCAGGGAGTGATTGGTGAGGCCGGAGGAGGACGCACGGGGCCTCAGTGACGAGATTAAACGAGATGTGACGTCGACATGAGAGGTGAGGACAGACAGATGGATTATATGGACTCATAGTCTACCTGCAAGCTACGCTAAAGCCTACACACACACAGACCGAGGGGATGCAGAGAGACTGGCGGAGGAGGACAGGAACAGAGGGAGGAGAGAGAGATGAGGAAAAGAATGCAACAATGACACAAGTGACAAGTGAAAGTAGTGACACAAATAAGAGTGAGAGATTGATTAAAGAGAAAGAGAAAGAGCAATACAGAAAAAGAGAGATGAGGGAGAGAGAGGGAGAGAGAGAGAGAGAGAAGGGACAGAGAGAGAGAGAGAGAGAAGAGGTTCATACCTGCAACAAGCTTTTTAATGACTGTGGCAGGGATCCAGTGCGTGACGAGAAGAAAATGAGCGAAAGAACAAGAGAAGAGAGAGAGAGAGAAGTGAAGAAAGAGGAGGAGAAAACAGGAGAGTAAAACAGTGCAGCGCTCCATATCACATCAGCAAAGGGTGAGAACTGGAAAGCAGCACCTGACCTGCAAATAGGACACCTGAGCTGATCTCTTTACCCATTCACTCTTTTACCCCCCCCCCCCCACACACACACACACATTAACACACACCATAACAAACACACAAAATCACACACTCACACACACAATAACAAACACACAAAATCACACACACACACACACACACACACACACACACACACAGTATAACAACAAACACACGGAATCTCTCTCTCTCTCACACACACACACACACACACACACACACACACACACACACACAGGTAACAATAAATCTTGAAGGCCTCACATAAAATCAATTATCTAAAACCCATTTTGGCTAAATAACAGGAGGGGGCGTGTGTCCAGCCCTACATTCTGGAAAGTTCCAGAGGGGGCTGGAGCGAGTGAGTGTGTGTGTGTGTGTGTGTGTGTGTGTGTGTGTGTGTGTGTGTGTGTGTGTGTGTGTGTGTGTGTGTGTGTGTGTGTGTGTGTGTATGTGTGTGTGAAGGACAGAGAAAATGAGCACCAGGACAAATGTGTCCCTGTTGGTTTGTCTGCTCCTTTTGCTCCAAAAGAAAGAGTCCTCCTCCTCCCCCTCTTAAAAAATAAAACATCTGAAACAGAGGGGTGATCATCACGAGGAGGGGACATGACAAAACAATACACAAGAATTCTTGACCCAATCTGCGCACATCACCCGCACACACACACACACACACACACACACACACACACACACACACACACACACACACGGTTCATATGAGTTCTCTGGAGCCGCGGGGGGTCGTGTGTTTGGACAGGCTGGCAGTGATCAACAGTTTTGGGCTGCATTTCTCCCCCATCAATGGACAGCACGTATCCTCTTCCTCTCTCACTCTCTCACTCTCTCACTCTCTCACTCTCTCACTCTCTCACTCTCTCACTCTCTCACTCTCTCACTCTCTCACTCTCTCACTCTGGGTGTGCACTACCAAACAGGAAACAGGAAGTTGTGGCCATCCTGTCTCACTGCCGGAAATGGGCAGGTGTTTCATATGTTCAGGTAAAGGCATCCTCTTGGAACATTCAAACCAAATTCCAACATTCAACACATATGATTATATATGACCTCATGAAGCCCTGGGAAGGTCAGATATTTGGCACGTACCTCTCAAATCACATGAAACTATTATTGATTACAATAACCGTATTATTAGGGCAGAGTCTATTTCTTGGTAACTTTGGAGCAATCTAACCAAAAGAAAAGGCAAACAAATGACACTGTACGCAAACACAGATGGAAGACATTGATGCAGCATCTATAAAAAAATAATAAAAAATAAAATAAAAAAGCGCCTCAATACGGGGGGCCGTCTGAAGGCATCTGAGCAGACAGGAGAGAGGGTTGGATCAGTGTGGAATGATCCCTGACGTCTTGTGGTCATGTGAGATGGCCTGCAGAGATGACATCTTACGCTGATGCATATCACTCCAGCCATGGGCCCCTCCAACGCCAGGCCAAGTAGTGCCCAGGGCTACACTTTACAGTCTACCCAACCCCACTAAAACACACACACACACACACACGCACACGCACACGCACACGCACACACCACTTTTCCTCTCCACACACACACACTCACAGTCATATTCAACACTCAAGACAGTCATACCCTCACACTCCCTTTTAGTCTCTCTTTCAAACACACAAACACACACACACACACACACACACACACACACACACACTACACTAGTTGGAGTTTCAGAAGTGTTTTCTGAGAAGACAACGCTTAGTGGTGACCCCTGGATGGCCTAGAACTCCTTAAGGCAGGAACACACCAAGACAGAGCAGAGCTGTACTCTCCCAAAGCTCATTCTGCCACAGGCTCGGACTTAGTCATGTGAAAGGGGCATCGACACCCTCCCCCACAACACACACACACACACACACGCTGGCAGACAGACACAGGCACACACACACACACACACACACACCCACACACACACTGAGCCCTTTATGTTCACTGTCTATAGCTGTAGTGACTTGGCAGAGCTGGGTATAAACAAGAATATAACTCAAGCTCTGACAGCCCTGGCATGAGGGAGCACCCACACACACACACACCCACACACACACACCCATCCACACTGTAACGGATACGGGTGGGTTTTAGACCCCGCCCTGTTGTGTGGCTTGCCTATGCTCTCTCCCTCTCTGTCCCCTCCTACTATCCTGAGCAGGTGATGGTGATTAGGTGCACCTAATGGGCAGGAGCATAAAAGGCCTGCATCTCCAACAGTCACTCTCTGCTTCCTCCTCCCGGCGTTTGGATTTCGTTGTTAGAACCCCTAGACTGATTATTGCATGACACCTTTGGTTACTTCCATTATACTGACTTACACTACACAGCACTGTATATATTTATCATTTAGTCTTTGTTAATTATATTTACTTAATAAATTCACTTATTCTTCTGGAATCTCTGCGTGGTCTCCCCGTTCATGTTTCATGCCTAGAGCCAGCATGTCACATATGGGGACTCTCCGGGATTTTTTCCCGAATTTGGTAAAGTAAATTTTTTCCACGCTAAAGTTCAAATTGCTGACGGGTGTAGTCACCTATGCAGTTGGTTGGAAATTTGGGAAGACCTACGCTGAAATTGTTTGAATCCTTGATTGGTAAGTTAGTATTTTGGTTAATTTATCATTTACTGTAGTTGAGGTTTTGTTACTGTTAAATTAATTTAAGTATTGTTTGTTTGATTTGCCGTGGGGGAGGAGCATTTGGGGCTACTTGCAGCTTTAAGTTACATTCCGCTGCAGGGGAGACTGACAGTGCTGTACTAATGTGGTGCAGGTGTAATGGTTAATTGGGTGGGTTGGTAGGTTAGAACCTACCTGAGCGAACGTGAAACCCCGTGCAAGGCAAGAGCGCTTACCGCTGGGTGTTATTTTTTTCTGGTTTATTGTTTTTGGTGTGTCGAACGCGCTGGGGTTAACTAACTCAATTGCATGAGGACACACTGAAGACTAGGCTTTAGAAATAGTTAGGGCAGTGGTTTTCAGTTAGATACGGGGCGGCTCTAGTCTTGTGGGTTAATTGGGGTGGTTGTACACCTGTGTCTAATTAGCTACGGTTTGCACGCTGTTAAGTCTGAGCCATTGGTTTGGCGAGCATTGTTAAAGAAGCGCATGTTTTAGTTCAGGCAGTCAAAAAATAATATTGGCAAAATGGAAGAATTTTTTGCGTGTCCATCCGAGAATTATTTAGATGGGTTCACGAAGGCTGAGTTGCGCAGAGTGGCTGAGCATTACGGATTCGAAGAAGGTTTGGCAAGTGGGCTTAAAAAACAAGAATTAAGAGACCAAGTTAGATCAAAATTGGTAAATCTGTCCATTTTAGAAGTAGGCCTAGACTTAAACCCAGCTCCGACAGTTCCTACAGCGGCCTCTACACCCAGTGGACCAGAGGAAGGGTCACCTCCTTCTGCCTTTAGCTTTGAGCAACAAATGGAAATGTTAAAATTAAAAGCAGCTGAGCGGGAGAAAGAGTTAGAATTTAATCGCTTAGAAAAGGTAGCCGAGCGCGAGCAAAAGGAGGCGGAGCGCAAAAGTAAGGAACTTGAATTGGAGAAACAGCGTTTGGACAGGCAGAAAGAACGTCAGTTTGAATATGATAAGTTGAAACTTCGTGACAAACAGGAGGAAAGAGAAATTGAAATACAAAGAGAGCGGTTTCAGTTGATCAGGGAGGGGAAAATGCGCGGTGACGGTAATTCTGGTGGGACTGGCACAGATAGAAAACTCTCCGAGATGATCAGGTTTCTACCCAAATTTAGTGACCGGGATCCCGACATTTTCTTCTCGCTTTTTGAGGGCATCGCGGATGAACGGGGGTGGAGTGACGGGGAGCGCACTTTGTTACTCCAAACTGTTTTACCGGGCCGAGCCCAAGATGCGTATGTTGCTTTGTCCATGACTGATCGCAAGAATTATGGAGCTGTGAAAGACGCGGTGTTGAGGGCTTACGAACAAGTCCCCGAGTTCTATAGGCAGCGATTTAGAAACTGGCGAAAAAATGAGCGACAAACTTACTCCGAGGTGGCCAGAGACCTCGTTGGTTTTTTCAATCGCTGGTGTTCCTCTGTAAAGGTCGACACTTATGAAGAATTATGCGACTTAATGGTGTTGGAGCAGTTTAAACGTATTGTCCCGGAACGGCTTGCAACTTTTATTAATGAACGTGATGTTAAAACTGCCGAGAAGGCGGCCGTGCTCGCAGACGAGTATAATTTAACCCATAGAACTAGTTTTAGAGGTAATGAGTATATTCCACGCAGGCCTGTGACTCACACTTGGGGTGAGCAGCGATCTACTCGTTGGGATGGGAATTATGGTGAGTCTGGGTTCAGACAAGAACATTCAAATCGTAGCAAGACCGACACTGAAAATAAGTGTAACTATTGTTTTGAACATGGTCATTGGAAGAGGGAATGCCCAGTGCTTCGGGGTAAAAATAAAAACAGGGAAGACATCAACCAACCGCATTCGCCTATAGGGGTGGGATGCGTTGCCCATGTTGGATTTGTTAACCGTACATCTAAGGTTGCGCAGGTGAAAGACCCACGAGACGGCACTGCCTCTGCAGGAGGTTCAAGCTTGGGGGCGCCTGACTCTCCTGTGGAGGGTCGGTGTGCGTCCGAGTCCAGGGATCATGGCAGTGGGGGCTATGGCCCGTTTATAACGGACGGTTTCATCTCACTTGTGGGTAGCCTAGACAAAACACCTGTTCGAATTCTTCGGGACACGGGGGCTACAGAAACGTTTGTGGTGGAATCTGTTTTGCCGTTTTCAGTTCAGTCCAACACAGGAAATAGTGTACTCATTCAGGGCATAGGTATGCAAACCATGTCAGTTCCTCTACACAAAATCGTCCTAAATTCCGATCTTGTTCAGGGTGAAATTATTGTTGGGGTGCGCCCAGCATTGCCTGTCCCAGGTGTTCATGTTATTTTGGGTAACATATTGGCCGGGGACCGTGTGTGGCCTTGTGGGCCAGCACCACCAATGGTGTCCATTGAGCAAAGGGATTTTGAGCAGAATGCAAGTGCCGCAGAATTCCCTGAGGTGTTGCGTGCTGCGTGCGGGGTGACTCAGTCAAAGAGTTGCGCACAGGCAGCGAATGATTCAGGTGAGCTCGCCGATGTTAAATGTTTATTCCCACCTTTACCTAATTTGCCAGCAGCGTTTGAACGCAGTGATTTTATTCTGGCCCAGAAAGAGGATGATTGCTTGGCAGAGCTATTGGATGTGGCCTTGTCAGAAGACAAACTGCCGAGCGCAGACAAGGGCTATTTTATTCTTAATGGTTTGCTTGTTCGTAAAGTTGTGTCCAATAATAATGATTTGACTGAGACGTTGTTGCAGATTGTCGTGCCGAAGAGATACCGGGATCCGGTGTTACAGACAGAACACGGGAAGGGAGCGGGGCACTTCGGGGTGCGCAAAACTTATGTTCGCCTACTGCAGCAGTTCTACTGGCCGCGATTGAGGCGAGATGTAGCAGATTTTATAAAAACATGTCGAACCTGTCAAATGGAGGGTAAGCCGAAGTCCATTAAGCCCGCTCCTCTGCATTTCGCAGATCAGTTTCGGAGTTCGCTGGCTGTTCTAGCGGTTGGGTCTGCAGCTCCTTCTCCTTTGAGGGTGGCAGCTGATGGGGAGAGTGAGAGTGGCCCAGATGACTGCTTGCTGTCGCCGCAGCTGAAAAGTTGTGATGTTCTGGACGATCTAGATGGCTCGTATTTGAGTCTTATTCAATTTTATCCGATTTTATTGTCAATCTTTTCCAACTCCACGAATGGGAAATCGCGAAGGAAGCACTGGCCTTGGTGTGGGTTTTTTAGCCCTTCGTTGTGTATGTGGGTGGAGAAGTTCACCCAGTGGTCATACTTTCCGATAATCATCCGTTAGCCGTTTTTCACTTGGAATCCAAAGCAACGTCTGGTGCGTTGGGCGTTGTTGTAGCAATTACACTATGTACATATTCACCATATTCGGGCATGGATAGTGCAGTTGCAGATGCGTTGTCCCGCGTCCGGATATGGTGTAATGGGTTGAATGTTGTATGCAAGTAACTTCTCTCCTCAAGTCTCTCTGTTCCTGTGCCTCTTAAATTGCTTTTCTAGGTACCAGAATTGCTGTGGCTCAGGAGATTGGGTGACTGGTGAGCATGAGTTAAGTGCATGGTGAGCATGAGTTGAGTGCATGGTGAGAGGGTGCATTCTGCGTGTGAAAGTGGGAAAAGGATGTGTCCAGAGTTGGGTGAGTGGGTTATTTGGGACTGGGTTGATTTATGGTTGTTTTGTGTAAGTATTATTTTGTTGTTTACAGTATTTGCAGAATCC
>NC_085015.1:16939422-16949422 GCF_963854185.1 Sardina pilchardus
TCCTGGTTCCCCCTATGCCAAACGGTTCTGTTCGGTTCTGAGAGCCACCAGTCTACCCTGTGTCCACCTCTGTCCCTCGCTGCTGTTGGCTGCTGCGGAATGGGAGCCTACCTGGGTGGATACCTGCTGCAGAATGGGAGCATACCTGGGGGGATACCTACTGCAGAATGGGAGCATACCTGGGGGGATACCTACTGCAGAATGGGAGCCTACCAGGGAGGATACCTACTGCAGAATGGGAGCCTACCTGGGGGGATACCTGCTTCAGGTGGGTTCAGCTGCGCCTCCGCCCCCTTGGCCTTGGCGTCGTGGGCCTCCACGGGGCCCTTGATCTGGGGGGGTTCACCTTGTACCTGCCCCGCTGGACGCGGTCCCTCAGCGGGCGGTTTCGGCCGCTCCTCCACTGGATTCTTTATTGGTGGTTTAAACTTGTTGGGCAGTTCACCAGGGTTCACAGGCGGGATCACTGGCTTACCTGTCGAGGAGGGAAAGAGATGGACTGATGATGATTGCTTCACATCAACGGAAACACAGTCATCAGAAACAACTGGGGCTACAGCCAAGCCTTGTGAGCATATCTTTACCTATTGAGTATGGGGAATGTCTGCAATTAGGAATCAAAAACAGAGAGGAGAATTTGCTGAGGGCAAATTGTGCAGATGGTGTTGAAGGATGGGAGAGAGAGAGGAGAGAAGAGAAGAGGAGAAGATTAGGAAAGATGAGAAACAGAATGAAGTCAGAGGAGAGGGAAAGGGGGAGAAAAAGAAAAGAGAGATAGAGCATTACAGCAGCCAAGCAGACACCTCAACACTCAAAGAGAAATGCTAACGTAATCTCCCAACTATTTGCCGCAGCCTATACATTGATTTTGCTCAATTTCTTCAGCTATGAGGTTAATACATGGGGGCAGTTAATATGATAATAATATGGTTTTGTTTCTATTAACTTGCATAAACACTGTCCCGTGGCTTATGCACAGGAAATTACTGTACAAGCCTCATTGGGTGCGAGGAGGACAGAAAGCAACAGAGGGAAGAGAATCATCCAGAGTCCAGACGGACACTTGCTGGAGCCACCAACAGGGGGCAGCACACCCTCAGAAGCGGCGCACAAACCCCGCGCAGCGCAGCGGAGAGCAGACGAGGAGAGAGAGGAGAGGAGAGACGAGAGACGAGAGGGACGAGGGAACGAGGGAACGAGAGACGAGAGGAGAGATCACAGCCCGACTCCGCCGCAGATAAGAGATTGATGTCCAGCACTTTCCATATAACCTTGCCTTTTGTCCCGGGAAAAATAGCCACTGAATATTTACGACGACTGTGCAACGCCTCCCTGCTCTGCTCTCTTCTCTTCGCTTCTCTTCTCACTCTCCTCTCCAGGTGTCTGTTGAAGCACTCCTGTATATGTGTGTGTGTGTGTGTGTGTGTGTGTGTGTGTGTGTGTGTGTGTGTGTGTGTGTGTGTGTGTGTGTGTGTGTGTGTGTGTTTGAGAGTGTGTTTGTTTAGCCTGACATGGCTCGAGGCTAACCAGAGGTGTTCTCCATAATCTGTACTCCACATCGGACACGGGCATCTGGCTAGTTTTTGTGGTGGATATACACAGGGGACGAGGCGCATGGGGCGAAGTTGTTCCCGAACACACACACACACACACAGTACACACACAGCACACACACACAGCTTCACCCTTCAACTAGGTCGACACCAAAGGACGGACACAAAAGGAGTTGGAATGCTGCTCGCTTGACCGTCAGGACCACTGGGTCGTCTCGTGTGATCTGGACTGACCTCTCGGAGGTTGTGTCCTTAAGGACAACGCACTGGCTGGGTCTGACGGCACACGCGGTCCAACTCGGCTGCTCTGCAGACGGTAACAGAACCAAGAGACGGACCTGGACTGAATCTGGTCCGAGAACTGGTCCGAGACTGGTCTGAAAACTGGTCCAAACTGGTCCAGTCGGGGCGCGACCCCAGAGCCAGAGCCAGCTGGCATGTGGAGGGCACTGCCCTCACCAAGGTTAGGTCGTCACAGGGAGGTTAAGCACCCTCGGGACCAGGCGGGCTAATGATGAACTGGGCATGTCTGAGGCTCACTGGTGCACACTAGCATAAAAACACCAACCCGCTAATAATAAAATGTATGGTGTAGTCAATGTTTAAATTACATGACAAAAGGTCTTGTGCATCAAAAGTGTTTGCATACATGCAAAAAAATATATTAAAATACCATTCAAAATACAAAAAATTATATTAAAATATATCAAAATACACAAATCTCAGTGACTTACTACTTTACAGTGAGTGTGAGCATTGAGAATAGCCGGAACGGCTGAAAATGTCTGCTCCCTTTAAATCAAAATGTTCCCTGCAAAGACTTTGTCTAGCGAAATTTTTCAGAGTGGGAACCACTCCAGCTTTTACTTTATAGTAAAACAAAGGTTGAGAAGATCAACAACAATCAGTTCTGTACCGAAATGGACGCACTCAACAACAGCAATCACTCTCCAGCCGCAATGAAATGAGCACAGCAACACTCCTTAATGCGTTTCTGCTCTCTCTGCATCAATAATGGGATGGATGGATCTCAATGTATTATACTTAACAGCAGGTCACTGGTCGCCACAGCTGTCAAACACACTTTTTAAATGCCTGTATTAGACAGCGGAGGGGAGCTTAAACTGTGGACTGACCACTCCTGAGACACACACTGGACCGCAGACCACTCTCCCTTTGGCTATTTGCCACGGTCAAAACCCTGTTGTTGCACTTGTTGTTTATTTGTCAACGTTTGTTGTGCACAAACATAAAAGCTTTTCACACCTACGGTGGCATGACCAGCACTTGGACATCAGAGGCATCGGTCAGTCCTGGGCTTCAGTGCGGTGGCCAAAGGCTCGGAACAGGGGGTGATCTACAGTCAGAGACAGCTGGGGACAGTGAAGCCTTCACTTCAGTGAAGACATCATTCTAGGTGGGTTCTGGGCCTGAGCTCCAGGGTTCTAGTGAGAACCATTCCTGAGCAGAATGGTTCCGCAAAATACACAGCAGATTTTAGACATTTTAAAAGTTGCCACAGCAACAGTGTCTGCTCCCCAACCCATCTCATCTCTTCATAATCAATCACAACGCTCACTACTCCCCCTGTTCAATCTCCACTTCATATACTTCACCTGCTTCTTTTCCTTTTCCATTTTTCTCAGTGGCACACCCTCCCTTTGACTTTTCTCTTCTCTCTCTCTCTCTCTCTCTCTCTCTCTCTCTCTCTCTCTCTCTCTCATATATATTTCCTCCCATCACACATGCTGCCTCCTTCCATTACCGCGTCCATCTTCATTCATATTCTCCCTCTCTCTGTTTTTCTCTCTCTCTCTCTCTCTCCTCTCCCCCCTCCCACCCCCCCGGCCGCGCCGTAAACAGGAAACAGGTGTGGAAGTGGGCGTCCCAGGGTGATAAATGCCAGTATCAGTCAGACGGGAGGACTGAGAGAGCGAGAAGGAAAATGACAGAGAGGAAGAGGAGAGAAGAGAGAAAAGAGGAAAAGCAGGGAAACAGACAGAAAGAGAGAGGGCGAGAGAGAGAGGAGAAAGACTGGGAGAAGAGGATGGAAGAGAGGAAAAGCGAGGAAAGACAGATACAGAGAAACAGATAGAGAGTGCACGAGAGAGAGACTAAAAGAGAGAGAGAGAGAGAGAGAGAGAGAGAGAGAGAACAAAATCAGACACCTGGTGACGCCCTTTCATCAGGACAGCACACTCTCCATGCTAGCAATGCAGCATCAAACAGCATACTCCTCATGCTAACAATGCAGCAGCAGCATCACACTCCTCATACTAACAATGCAGCAGCAAACAGCACACTCTTCATCAGCAGCAGATAGCACACTCCCCTTGCTAGCAATGCAGCAGCAAACAGCACACTCTTCATCAGCAGCAGATAGCACACTCCCCTTGCTAGCAATGCAGCAGCAGCAGATAGCATACTCTTCATGCTAGCAATGCAGCAGCAGCAGCAGCACACTCCTCTTGCTAGCAAGGTGTAGAGTTTGACCATATTACGTCTGTGGCAGTATTACTTCTTTGCCAGGAGTAATACACAACAATAAGAAGTGTCCATTTCAAACATTACTACAGCCAACAATGTTGTTGACGTGCGTCGATGGCACGGCTAACTTAACTGTTCATACACCATTTTGCCTGACAACCACACAACACAACACTCAGTCAGAAAGGCAGCCGAGTCATTCAACGCCAAGAAAGTCAATCTTCATAAACGGTGATGGGTTTGACCTTGTTTGGCACAGCTTGCATATAGTGGGTCAGAGTTCCCACTATTTACTGCTTTGAGGGAAACACTGTTAATCTGCGGAAAGTTGATTATCTTGCTAAAACACATACCATGTACAGTATGCAGGCAGGGCAGGGTATGACCCCCCCTTTAGGCGTGAATCATGCCGTTTTGAGCCAGACCTGTGAGGGTGCGATATCCCATACTAGGCCTATCTGTGTTGGGTCTCATTCCTCTGCCTCTACTCAGGGAACAGTGGGTCTATGCATAACTGTACATTAACTTATATACTCAACAACAGCAACAACCACAACAACATCTCAACATCATCATTCCAACAACATCCTCTGCCACTTTTTCCAAACATCGCCCTCTCTTGAGACGTGCAGCAAGGGTACCAAGAGAGCAAATGTAGAGTTTGCAGACTCAACAAATGAGGATGACCAAATACGAAAATAGATAAGACAGAGTACAGGTTCAGAAAGACAGACATTCAGAGACAGCATCTACAGCGGGCGATATACAGAGGATATAAAGAGGGAGCATCAATGAGAAGGGAGGAATACAAGTACACAAGTACAAGTGCAGAGAAAAGGAGAGAAAGAGAGAGAAAAATAGAAAGCGAGAGAAAAATAGAAAGGGAGAAAGAGATTAAGACAGGGAAGAGAAACAGATGGAGTAAGACCAAGAGAGACAGAGAGAGAGAGAGAGAGAGAGAGAGGGAGAGGGAGGGAGAGGGAGATGGAGAAAGACCTAGAGAGTGAGAGAGAGAGGAAGGAAGGGAGAGAGGGAGAGCGGTAGAGAGAGAGAAGGAGAGAGTGAGGGAGAGAGAGAATAAAGCTGTGCAGCATGCGTGTTTTGCCCTTGGTGTGTGTGTGTGTGTGCCAGATTCCGCCCTCTTTCCACGACGCATCTCCTGCTGCCTCCAGTTTCACTCCACACTTCATTTCGCTCCCTACCTTATCCCAACACACACACACACACACACACACACACACACACACACTTCTCCTCTATCTGCAGCCAGGACAGGGAACAGCCTTGGGCGTTATACCAATCCCAAAATGTGCATGTGCCCACACACACACACACACACAGTTGCACTGGGAGCAGAGTCAGTGAAGTCTGAAGGGCACTGAATGTGGGCCTAGTTTTCAAACCCATCAGTCTCCCACACCATCCCTCCACCATCTCTTCTCTCTCCCTTGCTTTTTTCTCTCCTCCATTTCTCTTATTTTCATCTCTCTTTCTTCCCCTCTGGTCTGTCGCCTTCTTTTCTCTCCTTTCTCTCTCTCTCTCTCTCCTTTTATTTTTCTCACTCCATCCTCTGCTACTATTCTTCAGTCAGACTCTCTCTTCCTCCATCGCTTCTCCCCTTCATTTCTTCACCTCTTTCTTTCCATCCTCCGTCTCAAATCTCTCCATCAGCCTTCCTCTTGTCTTTCTGTCCCTCATATCCTATGCTGTCGTGTAAGGCGAGGCGAACACAATGGCTTCACTTTGGGCCGGCAACAGATAACCATCTCTCTTCAGTCTGGCTGTTTTTTCTTGCTTGTTTTTCAGCCGCTGATCTGCTTCCACAGTTGTAGTCCGTAAAGAGTTTTTTTTTTCCTCATACAGAGTTGAGTACGGTACACAGGTTATTTTTCAGTGATCACACTAAAGGGCTGTTCACACCAGGAACGATAATTATAACGATAACGGTAAAACATTATCTCTCTAGCAAATATGAATACGAACATCGAACACACATAAATGATAACGATAACGACATGAAGAACGATACTGTTGGGGATCACTTTCAGAGGGATTTTGAGAACAATAAGCGGCTGACAGCCAATCAGAATCCATAAGATTTTAGGCAACACATTCATGAGCACGTGGAGAGAGACTTTCCTTATTGTTCGTCAGTCTGGACGCTCTTATCTTTATAGTTATAGTTATCTTTATAGTCATCGTTCCTGGTGTGAACGGCCGTTAAGTCTAGTCAGGATCAGGTTCACACTACATTTGATTTGAGTCTGTTTCTGAATCATCTCGGTATACCTGAAATGCGTTCAAACTCGGCAAACAGAGGCGAACTTTTTGAGGCAAGCGGCCAAAGCTTTTTTTAAAATTAAAATGTGAACAGTTTTGTCTAAATATTCCAAATCGGACTCCAGCGTAAATTTTTTAAACCCTCATTAGAATGCACTAGCATTCATGTCTGTTCACAAAAACGTTCCTAGTGAACTCTGAATGCTGAAAGCAAAAGCAAAACACCGTTTTTTAAAGAAAAAATGTATAAAAAAACGGTGTTGCGGGCGCTCGCCTTCGTTTGCTATATTCTGATCGCACCTCGGGTCAGAACTGGACCGTTGATGGTACCCTGGATGTTGGGGAGCTCGGGGGGTTTGATGGCGATGGGATCTTGGCCCTTGGGGGCCGGGGGGGGCCGGAAGCGTTTGGGGGGTGCAGTGCTGTTGCCGCCAGACATGGAGAGGGTGGTCACGGTACTGATGAGCAGGATGCCCAGGCCCACCCACAACACCAGCTGCAGAGAGAAATAAAGATGAATGTTAACAACAACAACGACAACGACAACAGCAACAACGACAACGCATTTCATTAATCAAAGAGCATTTATTTCGTACTTTTCAAGGCAAGAGTGCTTTACAGTGAAGTGGACACCTCACTAACGACCACCACTGACTGAGTAAGGCCCACCTGCTTGATGCACGGCAGCCATTATGTGCCAGAACGCTCACCACACACACCAGGGGCCTATTGCACAAAACTAGGATAAGGGATTAACCCGGGATATCTTGGTTATCCTGGCTCAATTTATCCGTGATCCAGTTGCACAAAAGCGGGATAGGGGGCAGCAGGATATGTTATGGTATAAGTTACCATGGCGATTTATTCTGTGGAGCTAGCCTGCTCCTGACCAGGCTAACATCCAAGATAAGTTGATTCTAATGGTAATTACATTATCTGATTGGTTCAGCTAGCTGTCATTCAAATGAGACCTCCACGTGATTTTTTTTAAAGAGCTGTAGATTCCATTTATATATTATTTGCTACATGCATTTACTCGCAAAACACAGCAGAATGTCTGCCTAATACCATAGATGTCATTTAAATTATGGTGGCCTTATAATTAATAACATAGCCTACTCGTTGTTTGCTTCTTTTTTGACAGATGTTTGATGAATAGGCTGCTGTAGTAGTTGATTGGAAGTGGAGGGGACATTTTTCGAAGGTGTTTTCAACGAATTCGGCTTTTAAGACAAATTAAGATACTTTGTGCATCTTTGCGGTGGCAAAGCGCTTCCTTAATGACGTTGCGTGCCGAGACAAGGAAGCTCTCACACGTGGGTGCATACGTAAATTTGCATTCAGTTGATCTGCCACACCTACTCCCGCTATGTAACAGAAATAATCATGATCCCCCATCCAAAAAAGTAAAACTTTACCTCGTTGTTAGTCTATATCAAAAGCGGTTGTTCACTTTGTGTGCAAGACGCTATTTTTCGGGACTTTTTTTTATTCCAACCGCGAGTTATTTGGGGAGAAACGAGAACGCGCACATACACCGAATAACTTACACCTGGCTTGATGATTCCGTGTCTGCTCATCCTGGATTGGTCTTTGTGCAACCAATTCAGCCGGTATGCTCTTGTTTAGGATTCAGTGATCGCGGCTCAGTAACTTATCCCGGATGTCTTAATTCTGCTTTTGTGCAACGGGCCCCAGCTTGAGACAGAGTGTGAGAGTGCACATCAATGTAAATAAAATGCTAATAAAACGTCCTTAACCCGGAAATATGTATCGTTCCGATACTGTTTTCAACTTCTGTTCATTCTGTTTACATGTGCGTTCTCGGTAGCTAACTAGATATGCTTCAACTTAGATTTCTTTCGAAATTCGGCCCTCAGCATGGATATACTACATCATATATAAAAGTTTACTTTTATATGCGTTATGATATGTTAAACACTATACAGTCACGTTAAAATAGATACAATGCAGCTTCGCCGGAAATAAAAAAACGTTTTCGGTGTCATAGCGACCCCCATTGTTGGCTGCGGAATATCGTGGATACTGATCACATTTGAGAATCATATATTTATGATAAGCCCCTCCCTCTAACTCGTAGATGCCCATCTCGGTGCCTGTCTCTCTCCAGCCTGGTATCTGTGTGTGTGTGTGTGTGTGTGTGTGTGTATGTACAGTATGTGCATGTGTGGCGGTGCTGGATGCCTGTGGCATGGCCTGGCACGTGATGGGCACCAGGCGGGCAGCGGCGCCAGCTCGCTCGCTCGTGTGCCGCTGCCTGCGCTCGCTCGGCGCCAACACAAGCAGCAGCCCCGTTCCGGAACGTTCCAGGGCGGAACCTCGCGCGGAACGACACATCTGTGTTCCAGCGCTGCCCACTGAATTACAGCGCCATGCCAGCGGTGGTGCCCACTCCACTCCGGTCTTATACTCCAGCCCACGTTTCACTGGCTGCCACACACACACACACACACACACACACACACACACACACACACACACACACACACACACACACACACACACACACACACACACACACACACACACACACACACACACACACACACACACACACACACACACACACACACACACACACACACAGCGTAGAATACAATACCGCTTCATTCATTTGGAGAAGGGACTTAGAGGACCATCCTTAGAGTGGAGGTAGTGTGCCTATTCTTACTCAACTAACATACAAAGACATCATAAAAAAAAAAAACAATAACTAGTGTGCTATCTGAATTCCTTTTCCTTCCAAATTTAGATTGTTAGGGTTTGGCCAACTCTGAATGCAAAGTGTAATACCAAATCCCAAATCAAATCAAAGCAAACAATAGGCAACCTATTGCTTTTGATAGGCTTTTGCATCTATCAACCAAAGAAAGACAACTGAAAGCTCACACAAAAAAACAGCTAAATGCTTCAGCTTGAAACATCCGCTTACCTTTCCATAAGGTTTCAGCGATATCAGCATCAGGCAAAGCAGTTTGAAAAAGGCCTTCCTGCCTAGACTGCTTGTACACACAGTCTGTTCCAGCTTATTCAGCTTTTACATCACAGGCGTATTAGTCTTCTGCTCACATCAGCTTTTAACATTAGGAACATGGTTTGAAACAGCTCACCTACGTCTTTGTGACTTTTACACAAATGGTCACAAATAAAAAATCACATGGCTGACACAGTCTGCCCCTGTTGATTCTCCTTTTACAGGACTAACACATGTAAAGTTCAAACAAAACACTTCCGCTTCTGCGTTGACACAGATCCAAAGCGCTATCTGGAGATATCGCTATCTCATCTACTAGAGTGGAGATGCAGGAGTTAATGTCACTTGTCCCATCTCTAGCTTTTTACACGAGAGGAAACGTCACCGGGCACACTCTTCTGCTAAGATTAAACTTATGACAAAAAGAAACATTCACCAGTAGCATCCCTGGAAATGGCCAGCAAGTTCAATCCTTCCCCACTCCAGCACTTGTCTTGAGCAGCAGTAAAAGTCTCTGTTTTCCTACTCATTTGCAATTTAACAGCACACTGAGAAAGGAATTGACTAAATACGGTCTTCATGAAGCTGTGCCACTTATTAGTGACTCATTAGAGTTTGGCTTTCGTGTTGAAGTCGTAGTCAAACCAGGGTCTGTGTGTGTGTGTGTGTGTGTGTGTGTGTGTGT
>NC_085015.1:16959422-16966922 GCF_963854185.1 Sardina pilchardus
AGGGCTGGAGGAATAATAAAGAAAAGGGGGAAGATGAATAGAGAATGAGAGAAAAGAGGGAGAAAATGAGGGTATAACTGAAGATGTGAAACACATGCAGCGATGGAGAGAGAGAGAGAAGCGAAAGAGAGAGAAAGAGCGAAAGAGAGAGAAAGAAAGATACAGAAATGGAGTGATAGAGAGAGAGAAACAGACAGAAACAGAGTGATAGAGAGAGAGAGAGAGAGAAACAGACAGAAACAGAAACAGAGAGAGAGAGAGGTAGTGTGTCTAAACGGAGAGAGGGCCTCAGGATGGTGACGGGCGGTGCCTGTTGACTGGGAGCTGAAGGGGTCCAGCTGGTGCTGGTGCCGGTGCTGGTTCTGTCCGTGAGAGTCCCCTGGGACCAGCGGTGACTGACCAACCAGCATGTGGCCACACAACAGCACCACAGCGCCACGTGGCACAGGTCAGGGCGGGCCGGTACCGGCACATGCCCAACAGAACCGGTCCTCAGAGGGGGGACCTTCAGAACCGGTCCTCAGAGAGCGGACCCACAGCCTCGCCCTGATACGCTCCCGGTAGCTCTACAGAGAGAGTGCAGCTCGCCAACAACGCCGCCGCCATGGTGTGGAACTGTCTAGAACGGCCGAGCATAGAGTGCTACAACTGCAGGTGATCGTGGCATAACTATGTCTATGTCTGTCTGTATGGCCATCAGTCTGAATTCAGCTGGGGGGAGAGGGGGGCATAAACAGAGACACAGCACTCAACAAACCCTCCATAACCATGTATGGGGTCAGTTCGTAATGCCAATATGGCAGCTGTCTACAGACATCCTTCCCCTTCCTGTAATCTAAGCAGCCTGATATTGCAAAATAACTGCCCGAAATAACTGCCCAAAAGCCGTTACCAAGATGGCCACCAAGTGGTTGGACTTGACTGTAAGGGCTTTGGTATAAATCAGATTACAAATTGAGCTCTACGGACAGAGGAAAACGGGGTGTCCCAGTCGTATTCTACTGTAAGTGTGAAGTTGTCACTGCACTTTCCTGTACTGGGGGGGCCTTGCGATCCTTAGCTTAATAAAGGTTGTAACGGGTCTAGGCCCCCTTCTGATTGTGTGTCTGGCTAGTTCCCGTACGGTTCACAACTTCACATATATTTGGGCTTCACTGTGCTGCAGTGCGATCAGGCTGAATCAGCTGAACTGAAGCAAACTGAAGTTCAGTATCCTGAGGTGAATTTCCAAACGCATGGAGATAACTGGGAGCTCTCTGGCAAGAGAGATACTGTACATCCCCTTATCCTGCAACCAACGCAAGCCCACATTTCACCTGGGTGGGTGATTGATTGATTTATGGGCCCGTCGTTAAAAAGCAGATTCACAGTGGGAGGACCAGGCTGTGGCCACGGCAACAAACAAACAAACAAACAAACAAGCAAGCAAGCTGTTTGAATGATCACATCAAATTAATGAGCAATGAAGCACTCCTCACTCACTCACATTCGATCTGAATAAGCGGAAAAGTCCGGCATGTTGAATACAAATATAACAAACGTTAGTACTCTGTGGTGTTTTTCATGCAAGGAAACAGAATGGCAACGTGCATGAAACCCTTCCCGATTGGTTGCTGGGAGGAAATAAAAAAAAAGGTGGTTTATTGGTTCATTGACACCATCCTGATTCATCCCATCTATTCAGAGAATTAAGAGTTGCAGGCCAACGGAACTCAATACACTTAACGGCACAGCGTTGTCTGACAAACGGTGGAAGGAGATTTGCAACTGGGAGAAAAAAAGGCGGAGCTCTGGCCTGCCAACTTTATTTACTTCCTGAGTCTACTAGACTAGAGTGGAGGGGGGTTGGGGGAACCGGATGGACAGGATTGGTCAGTGCGGTGGAGTGGGCGGGGATTGTACTTACGACTGACAGGCGAATGCCATGCCGCAGATGGGGATGCAGCGAAAGACGCCGTCCCAGCGCACGTAGCGGACCAGCTCGAGCCAACGGCCAGAGAACAGGCCGTGCTTGAAGGAGGACAGCACCATCTGGATCACAGGGGGGGGGGGGGGAGGAGAGCGGGAGAGTTACAGGACGTACCAATGTTGGTGGTTGGGAGGGGGGTGGGGTGGGGCAGAGAGAGAAAGAGAGAGAGAGAGAGAGAGAGAGAGAGAGAGAGAGAGAGAGAGAGAGAGATTGAGGGAGAGGGGGAGAGAGAGAAAGAGAGAAAGAGGGAGAGAAAGAAACAGAGAGAAACAGAGAGAGACAGAGCGAGAGAGAGAGAGAGACAGAGCGAGAGAGAGAGAGAGAGAGAGAGATGCCCACAGGAAAAGGGGAAACCAGGGGGATGTAAGAGGCCAGGCTCGTCCACAGGAGCCAAAATAGAAGAGAACAGGGATTCTCCGGAAGATGTACCACTAAGGGTAGTGCAGGCTGAACAAGAGGGGGCAAAAACAACAAACAGAAAAAAGAACACCGTTTCCCAACACCTTGCCACATGTAATGTAGACTAGACGAACACATTGGTCAGCTGTGAGCTCTCGCAACTCTGAAACATCGTTCCTGATCCTGATCCTGATCCTGAACTCAACACATCCTAAGATCAACCTGAATCACAGTTCGGAACGTCCAGGTATCTGCAGGACCACACAATGGAATGCAAACAACGGAACAGAAAACAAACAAAACAGCAAAAACAAAACAAGATGGACACAGAATGGAAGATGAGAGGCCTCTGAAACCATATGTTGAGACCAACATATCACCACCTGGCTTGTGTGTGTGTGTACGAGAATGTGTGTGTGTATGAGAGTGTGTGTGAGTGTGTGTGTGTGGAGGGGGGAAGGGGGGAAGGGGGGGTCAGGGGAGTTGTGTTTGCCCACTGACACACACAGCAGCATCATCATTATCATCTTCACACAAATCACACCTCTCTCATACCCACACACACACCAACACACGTGCGCGCACGCGCACACACACACACACACCCCAGAATTAATGAAATAGGCAATATCAATCAAGAGGCTTTACATGAAGCTGAAGAGCACGTTGAAGAGCAAAGGCAGAGTAGTAGTAGTAGAGAGCTTTGGCACCCCTAGCACCCCTGCCAAAGAGAGAGGACCAGCGGGCAAGGTCAGGGTTCAGGGTTCAGGGGTTAGGGGTCGTGGGTTTATATTACTTACGGGTGACAGCAGAAGGTGGTTGCAATGATGGGCAGGCACTGAATGACGCCCCTCACCCGCCACAGGTGTACACGCTCCAGCCAGGAGCCAGAGATTAGGCCGTAGCGCAGCGAAGACAACACTATCTAGAAGCAGAGGAAGCAGCGCATCCGCCGGTGGGGGAGGGGGGGTAGTTTGGGAGGGGGGAGTGGGGGGGGGGGGGGGGGCAAAGAGGGGGGAGGGGGTTGGGGGGTGGGAAACATATTAGGGGAGGGAGGTTAGTGCCCAAGACGGGCAAGTCTGGATTCGGCCACTGTGGTGTGGTCGGCCCACATACACACACAGAAAGTGAAGTAATGACAAGGAGGCACTGTGCAAAAAAAAAAAAAAACATGGGGCTCCTCTCATTCATATTTTTATCCATCCTTCCTTCTTTCCTTCCTCGGTCCTCCGGCTTGTTCCCACTGATCTGTAAAGAACATTGGATAGACAATCCCATTGTTGCCGCCCAATCATTCTTTATCTAGATCAGTGGGAACGAGCTGGAGGACCGAGGACGGAAGGAAGGGAGGATAGATAAAAAAGAAAAACGAGAAGAGCCCATACACACACAGCAGGTGTAGTAGCGACCTCCGACAGCAAAGAGGCGCTGTGCAAAAAAAACGAACAAAAAAAACACACTACTACGACATCTGAAGGAGTTCATCTGAGAGAAAGAATGAAGAAGAGTGACAGAAATAACAGCTTGGGAATGGGAATTAGTCGGTGGAATATTAGTGGTGCAGCATAAATATGCCGCGGAGAGGTTTATTGGCCTTTGTGTGGCGGCTGGCAAGTGGCGGGAGATTATTAGGCCTGTTGGGTAATGCCTTCTCCAGGGACGGCCGGAGCGGATCTGTGTGAGACACAGCAGAGCATGGGCAGAGGCATCAGCAGAACGGGCAGCAGCAGCGCTTACTTGAGCTGAAACTTAACCAGCGGTTCATGCTCATTACGACCCCATTCACTTCCTGTGATGGAAACTTTGGCATCCCAAATTATTGTGGAGCCAATTATGGCTCCAAAAGGCAAGAACACAACTCGGGTTTGGGCCTTGTGAGTAGCCGTACTCTAGTGGTCATGTGATGTGGATTATATAAAGGGCGGTGACTCCAGTTTGGACAGCCAGACAGTGTGTGTGTGTGTGTGTGTGTGTGTACAGTTCTTGATTACACACCACACAGCGTAATCACTAAAAAACATTCAACAATATCACAGTGAACTCAAACAGAACAAAGTCTTAAAATAGCAACATCCTGTATGCATTCGGCTTACCACACAGAATCCAGTGCTCTATATTCTTCTTACTCAGCCTAAAATCAACTGCCATACAACTTTAGTAAAGCCAACACCAAAACAAACACTTTAACAAACCATGCTCATTATGTCATTACAGTACTGTGGATAGGATACTTGACTGCAAGGCAAATAGCAGACACTTGCACAGACAACACTTGAGTCGTTGGATCCTTACAGACTTTGGCTACGTGGACAGACTCGTGGGTCACACATAAAACAACACCAAAGTATCAAAGAACATCACAGTAGCTAAGTGTTCTTATTTAATAAATGATGTAGTTATATAGATAAAAGGAGAAACCTCAAACTTTGCTTACAATTACGCTAACGTAAAGAGCTGACCTCTTCAGGGATGCCGCTCACAACGCCCCCTACAGCCTTGGAGGCGACTCACCGTGAACATGAAGAGCGTGTAGAACATGAGGGCCATCGCTGAGAAGGACTGGATGGAAGACATCATGTTCCGCTGCAGACTCAGGGGCAGAACCACAAACAGGGACACGCACATCAGGAGCAGAACTCGGAACCCGCCGGTCACCTGAGGAGAGGAATAGTTTTGGAACATTCTAACAAAAGATTCGATTCAGCAACAGGGTTCTAAAATTCCATGTTGGATTAAGAGCCCTACAATGAATGAACCCCTTTAGAACGTTAATTTGCCATCATTCTTTTACAATGGCGCCGAGATCACATGGCCACAAGTTTAACACATAGTAGAGGGAGCGGAAGGTGCATTAAAATATAAAATAGATAAATAATTGTGAAATAAAAAAATAGATATCAGAATCTGAAATAGAAAACACACACATATATATATATATATATATATATATATATATATATATAATCTAAAATGAATAAAATAAGCCAAACAATAAAATTACAAGAAAGTAGAGTAGGTCTGTGGACAAACGACCAGGTAGACAGGAAGAGAGATCTATAGATTAGTGGATAGAGGACTCTAGCCTACAGGAGTAAGAACAGGCAGGTGCAGATCATATGTAAAGTACAGGTCTAGCTTTCCTACCTTCAGGCCAAGCAGCTGGGCAAAGAAATTGGAGCCCAGATCAGCGATGACCACATAGAAGGCAATGCACGTTCCCAACATCAGACCGATCATACTGCACCAGGAAGAGATCCACAGGGAGAAGATTCAAATGACTGGTGGATTACAAACAACGTACTTGCTTGTGTGTGTGTGTGTGTGTGTGTGTGTGTGTGTGTGTGTGTGTGTGTGTGTGTGTGTGTTTTCTCTGAGAATATTTGAATCCTTTCTGTAAAGAAATTTGATTGGCGGATTCAAATAAAGAAATCAAATGTGTGCGTGTGTGCAAGAGAGAGAATAGCATACCTCAGTTCAACCAGAGCTTTAAAGGGTTTTCCATAGGCATGAAAAGCTGCAAAAGAAAGTAAAATAAGACAATAATAGTAAAAAGGCTTGCAGGAGTCTCCATACTGGTGTTACTGTTACTGGCTCTACATGAAGCAGTGCATTGAACTAGATCTCCTGTAGTCACAGGTCTATCGGACACAGGGACGGTAAAATGAATCACAAAACGCTATTATCAGAGGGGAATTCTTCATAACTTCAGGTTCAGCTTCACAGATATCAATCTATTTTCTACCACAAGAAGAATCATTTTTTGCAAAGTTCTGGGTTTACTTGTAGAGAAAATAAATTGTTGTTCTTATGTTACGTATATATTGTGGTACATCCTTAGATCTGATGCTACTCTACTCTATTCATCTCTATTCTCTACTATAAGTCTCATATTTGTCTTGTGTCACATCGGAGATCGGAAAGGAAGCAAGAGTTGAGAAATATATTTACATTCAGGGTGGCTGCCAGCAGACTTTAGAAATAATTTACTATCTAATGTAGAATCCAATCGAAAAACACTGATCAAACAATGACCATATCCATCAGCCACTCTATAGCAAACCATTACCTTTGTGTCTGAAATGTACCAGCCACATTCATATTTATTCAGCATTTGGCGGATGGCACAAATTTCTGATTGTGAACACGAAAAGAAGAATAATAACCAATGATGTGAGTAATGTGTGTGTGTGTGTGTGTGTGTGTGTGTGTGTGTGTGTGTTTGTGTGTGTGCCAGTCTTGTCTAGCGACTGTGGCTCTGATTACAGGGTAAATTTTGCTTGCGGTCTAACACAGGTCTGTGCTCTAAAGCTGCTAACAGCGCAGACTTCTGTGTTCCTTGAGGGACGAGCTGTAGTGGGGCCGTGAGAGGCATGCGTGTGCTTTTCTCACCTAAGCCTGCGTAGGTCCTGCGCTTGGTGTTGCTGGCCGAGTGGACCAGAAACATGCAGGACTGATGGGTCATCCAAGAACAGAAGAACAGCAAGAGAGTCCCCAACACTATGCCACACTAGAGAGAGTGTGTGGGGAGGGGAGAGAGAGAGAGAGAGAGAGAGGGAAAGGAAGAAGAGATGAGAGATAGAGAGAGAGAGAGAGAGAGAGAGAGAGGGAAAGGAAGAAGAGATGAGAGATAGAGAGAGAGAGAGAGAGAGAAATAAAGAGGAAGGAGAAAGAGGATACAAATTCACAATCTTTTAATCTGTTCACTTTCATTCAAAATAGGAACCAAGAAAATGTGTTCAAGCGTATAGATGAAGCACACGTGTTGTTTGTCAGTTCTTTGGTAACAGCTGTTCCTCTTCTCACCCTTAGCACACACACCTGGGACTGCTCACGCACTGACAGGTAAAATTATTTTAAAACCTGACATACTAAAAATAAATCACAGCCTATGAAAGTGCACTTCAACACAACATAATTTCATTCGTCCCACATTCAGGTATGTGTGTTTTTTCAACCAAACAACCTTCAAAGGCGCAACCACAGTGTAGCCTACATTTCCATGTGTATCTGGAGTAGCCTACAGGAGGGCAATCCATGGGTTGACGTCATATGTAGGTAGCGAGATAAGGTATCGTACAGCGTGAATGTATGGATTCTCAGCGGGTCACGTTCACTATACTATCAGTAAAGTC
>NC_085015.1:16971922-16974422 GCF_963854185.1 Sardina pilchardus
AGACAGACTGTTTTTTCTCTACTTTCTTATTGGTTGATCTACAGTGTGTGTGTCTGTCTCTTTTCCTTACACACACACACACCTCATCCATCCATCCATCCACACACCCATCACACACACACACACACACACACCGACCCACGTCTGCCTCATAAGCCAGCTGTATATCAGCCATGGTGGACAGCCTGATCCCCCATCAATGGCCTGGCCTGTTACCTGATGGTCAGGGCTAAAAAGAACCCCCTGTGTGCCATCCTGCTGAGGTTCCCCTTATTAAAAATGCCCCTCCCTCAGTGTGTGTGTGTGTGTGTGTGAGAGAGAGAGAGAGAGAGAGAGAGAGAGAGAGAGAGAGAGAGAGAGGGAGAGAATGTTGACACCCACCGTGTTTTTCCTGATATATGGTGCCTGACTTGTGTGCGTGTGTGACTATGTGTCTTTGAGTGTACGTGTGTGTGTGTGTGTGTGTGTGTGTGTGTGTGTGTGTGTAAGGGCGGTGGTCACCCACTAGAGCAGGGCGCTTGTTTTTTGCCTGTGTGTGATGGTTTGGTAGGTGTGTCTGGACGGTGTTGAGTGTCCAGGCAAAGCAAAGGCCCTCTTTAATGTCCCTCTTCGCTGATGGAGTAGGAACGCTAATAACTTCCTAATGAGCCCGATCGTAAAACATTAACTGTACATTTTTTCCCTGGCATGTTATTTTTCCATAATGAATTCCCACAAAGGACTACCAACGGCAGCAAGGGAAGGAGAAGGAGTTATTTCTACTTCCATTTTTTTTCCCACCGTTTAGTTTTTCCCTCGTGCCGTATGTTCTGACTGAAATGCCCTCCGCTTCGTCCAGCCCACCTGCACATGGTGTGCCCTGCCCTGCCGTCTCCTTTAACTCCAACCCACCTGCACATGGTGTGCCCTGCCGTCTCCGCCGAAGAGCTGAAGAACAAGTCTATCTGTCGGGAGGATGTGTAGAAAACCCTAACTCCAGTGTTCATTGGCCCTTTAATTTGATTACATTTTTTTAGGAATATTCAGAGGTTAAATGTCTCTGAATATTTTTCTATTGTATTATGTGTGTATAGCAGTGTCAGGTAGCAGGCTAGCTGTCTACGGGGTCATGGGCACTCCAGTGCAGGAGCTTAGTTCTTTTTTTTTTTGCCCGCCACCATTCCCCCTCATTGGAGGACAACTTTATTTTTAATTCAAATTATGTATAAAGGTGCCCTGCCGTCTCCTTTAACTTAACCGCCGAAGAGCTGAAGAACAAGTTGATCTGTCTGGAGGATGTGTAGAAAACCCTAACTCCAGTGTCCATTGGCCCTTTAATTTGATTCAATTTGATTACATTTTTTAGGAGTATTCAGAGGTTAAATGTCTCCATAAAATATTGTTCCATTGTATTGTATAGCAGGTAGCAGGCTAGCTGTCTACGGGAGTGTACCTATGTTCCCCAGGTCCTATGTTCCCCACTTTGTTTGTGACCGGGGAACATAGGACCCTTTTTAAAACTAAAAAAAAGGGTGCTATTCCCCGCTTTCCCCAAGAAGATGCTGAAAGTGCATTTGGTGGACTGTTCACTCTGAAGAGGCGTCTAGACGACAGTCTCCACCATAATGCAGGATCAAACTGCACGGACACATCTACGGTATCACCACTCTTTTGTGCTCTTGAGAAGAGAGGATGTAGACTCTGAACTCCACTTCTCGTTTGTGATTGGTGGAGACGCTGCGCCGTGCGGAGCTCTGGCGATCGGGAATGCGGAATGCGGGCTCCGTCCCAGGTCCGTGAGAGGAGTGTCCATCTCCTGCGCGTTTGATCCGCTCGCTTCTGCCTTTGTGTGTGTGTGCTGTGCGCTTTTCTTTTTAGTGAAGAACTCAGCTGTTTCTCTCTCTCTCTCTCTCTCTCTCTCTCTCTCTAAACCCATCATAAGGGTACATAAATGCATGGTCCAGAGTGCAGGATACAGTATGCAATATGTCTTTCTGAACATAGTCCCTGTACCCGCCGCTCCATCACACACACACACACACACACACACACACACACACACACACACACACACACACACACACACACACACACACACACACACACACACACACACAGACACACACACACAGACACACACCTGATTCCATATCCAACATTCCCAGCCTCTATTCTGTCTCTACCTCAGTTCCCTGTAGCTGAGCTTTACTGGCATGACAAAAGCATTTTGTATTGACAAAACATTTCTCAAGTCCTGCTCTCTCTGCTAGTCTTCACTCATCCCCCTTTTTTCTCTCTGACTCACTCTTTCTCTCTTCTTCTGTCTCTCCATCTTTTTTACTCCTCCATCCTTCTCTGTCTTTCAGCCTGATTGAGGGGAGCAGATGGAGCTTCAACTGACCCCTCCAACCAAAACAACACCCTCCCCCCTCTCTTTTCTCTCTCTCTTTCTCTCTCCTCCGTTCTCTCTCTCTCCCTCTCTCCTCCCATCATCTGACTGAATGAACCACTGACTCCTCAG
>NC_085015.1:16981003-16983503 GCF_963854185.1 Sardina pilchardus
GGGAGAGAGTGAGAGAGAGGGATATGAGACCAGACAGAGAAACAGAACACAAGTGAGCTAAGAGAGAAGGGGACAGGGGTGTACACTAGACAAAAGAGAGAGAGAAAGGAAGGAGTAAAACAGAGGAAGAGAAGAAGAGACACATGGATGATTAGAGGAGTGCAAAGTAACGAGTGAGGAGAGGAGGAGAGAGGGATGAGGACGAAGGTAGAGAAGGAACACACATCTCTCCAGATCTATTGGTTTTCTCGTGAAAACCCGATATCACTAAACAGTGATCCACGCAGATCTCCGCACAGCAGAGTAGAAGAACAGACACAAGTGTGTTTTTCACTCGTTCAGAAGATACTAGATCTCTGTGTCCTCGGCCACCCGAATATCAGCCCAGACTTTTATTAGACCTTTTAGATATCATGTTGTCTATGTAAAAGTTTTTTTATATTTAAAAAAGCTTATAAATAGAGGATTCACGTAGGTGTGCTCTGGCTACGTCTGATAAAAGTAGATCTCTAAAGAGAGGATGGAACCGTTGTGGGGTCTCTGAATGGAATGTTAACGAGGACGCCTCAAATATGTCTCGAGCAGATGCGGACATTCCTGGTTCCAGAGCCATGATGAGGTAGAGAGAATACCTTAATAAGAAGTCCCTCCATATATTCTTTCTACTTCATCATGGCTACTGGATAATCAAAACTGTCAACATAACTCTGCATAGTCTGTAGTTGTTCTTTTTTTATTTATTTAATTTTTACTTATTTTTATATTATTTATTCTAAAATGTGTGCAATATCTTACACTTATTTATCTTTTATAATCTGTGCAATATTTGTCTTTATTTCTTTTTAAAGGACCATCAAACCTGTCAGGGGACAAAAGATGGAAATTAGCCTTATGGCTATAATCTTATATATTCTGCATTTGTCTCAAATGTTATTAATACTGTATATGCTGTCCCTTTAAATAAATAAACTTCAAACTCCAAACTACCTGTGCACTTAACAGGTGATATCACTAATTATCTAATCTACCTGGCAGCTAATTAGGATGAGCTGCTTTACTAAATGGTTGGATCAAATACTTTTACTTTACTGACTTTTACTCGCTGAACCCGGGATGTCCGCCTCTCGAGTGACTGTATCATTAGTGGACCATAATTTGTGAACGTAAACATAGATGTAAATGACCACCAAGATCCATTTACTCAACCAGGAATCACTTGATCGCATATCTTTTGCAGTGTAGGCCTACACACCAACGGATCGTGATGTGTTCCTCACATGGAGACTTCCCGAAGACGTACATCTAAATCTGTACACTAGTGAGTATCTGGAGAACTTCAGAATGCATGATAAACACAGGTTTTAACTTGTGTTATGTCTCAGCTGCCAACGTGCGATCCCATGATCCAAGAAGCAATTTAAAAACAGTGTTTAAACAGTAGCTAAGGGATGTAATACCGACCATGGCAGATAGGGGGTGCTGTTTGGCCAGATGTTTTACTGGCTCTGGTCCGGAGCTTGTCGGCGAGCAGGCTGGATTCCTGTCCGCATCCCGTGATAGGAACCACATGTGTGTGCTGTCAGAGCGACTCTTCTTGTATGTTTTCCTCCTCAGAGGCGCGAACATAAACAAGCTGATGCAGATTAAAGTGCACTCTGTCAAAATATTTAAACCCTCACCAACCAGGCCCGACTGAAAATGAACAAAAATATGACTTCATGGTCCCTGCCCGAACACCCCCCACCCCCCAACACACACACACGCACACACACACACACTCACATACACACACCCACACATACTTAGACGCTAACACTCACACACACTCACACACACTCACACACACACACACACACTCACACACACACACACACACACACACACGCACACACACACACACACACACACACACTTACACACTATCACAATAACACATACCCACCCACACACACACAAACACACACTCTCACAGCTCTCGTAGACCCTCCCCACCCAAACTCTAACCGCCCCCCTGGGAGGACACCAGGCCCAGATATCTGACAACAGCGAAGGCTCTCTGGGCCGAGTCGCCGGCCGGCACCGCAAACAAAATCGATTCGCTACGATATAAAAGAATCAGTCGTTGAAAAGCAGTCGCTGGATCAGAGACAAGAGCGCCGAAGAGAAGGGGGGAGCTTTCTTCCTCCCGCTCTGTGTCGGAGTGGATCAGAAGACCAACGCCACATCAGAAGCACAGACGGCTTTTATCAGCACGCCAGGGTGAGAGAGAGAGAGAGGGAGAGGGAGAGAGAGAGAGAGAGAGAGAGAGAGAGAGAGAGAGAGAGAGAGAGAGAGAGAGAGAGAGAGGGAGAGGGAGAGGGAGAGGGAGAGGGAGAGAGAGAGGGAGAGAGAGAGATAACACAGCCCCTGAAATAACGGGCTTATTACTGCCTGTGTTCCACCACAAGGGGAAATAATGGTTGCGTGTGTGAAGAATCTTTGAAAAATAATGGTTGTGTAT
>NC_085015.1:16988503-16993503 GCF_963854185.1 Sardina pilchardus
GCACATGTAGATGCAGACGGAATGTGTGTCGAAGAAGCATACACACACACACACACACGCGTACACGTACACACACCTAGCCTTACTGTATGTAACACATGTGGACATGTAGACATACACATACAGACACACACACACACACACACACACACACACATCTAGCCTCATGTAACACACACACACACACACACACACACAGCCACATGTAACTCACACAGACACACACACAGCCACATGCAACTCACACAGACACACGTGCGTTAGATCAGTGCACTGTTACAGTAAGGAAAGGTGTTCTCCAGCCTGCGTCTGCAACACTTGTACAGGCTTTTCAGAACTTTTCATGTCAAGTACTCTTTTTTTGGCTTGGAAATCATTCTCAGGTCAAACCTTGGGAAAAAGAGACTCTGCTTAGAACCAAACGGTATTCACACATCTGGAACAGCTGGCTACTCCACACACATAAAGATCAAATTCTTTTGCTTCTTAAAGGAAAATGAAAGTTCCTGTTAAATTAAAACAACACTCTCTAAAAGACCTCTTGGTAAGGTCTTGAGGGTACTTCATTGGAGAGATTCTGAAAAGCAATACTTTATTTGAGAGCTATTTGGTGAGTTCCCTGGTTGCCATATCTGATCTCTATGCTGTATAATATGTATTATGCACACGCACACACACACACACACACACACACACACACACATATACAGTATATACATTGTATATTATATATACAGTGAGGAGCACATGTATTTGATACCCTGCTAAAACAGGAATATAAAATCATCATTTGACAATTGATCTTAATGCCTTAACTCAAAAAATTAGTACAAATCAAACCGCCAAGGACACCAATTTTCTTTGTGATTGAAGAATGTATCGTAAATAGATAAATGTTTTCCTTAAATGCTAGGGGAAGGAAGTATTTGACCCCCTATGTAACCCTATGGGAATTTAACACATAGGGTTAACATAGGGGCAGGCAGATTTTTATTTTTAAAGGCCAGCTATTTCATGGATCTAGGATATTATGCATCCCGATAAATTTCCCTTGGCCTTTGAAATTAAAATAGCCCCACATCATCACATACCCTTCACCATAGCTAGAGATTGGCATGGTGCTTTTTCCAGTAGGCCTATTAGCCTGTTTGATTTGCATTGAGCTCAATGAGCATCAAACAGGCTAATAGGCCTACTGGAAAAAGCACCATGCCAATCTCTAGCTATGGTAAAGGGTATGTAATGATGTGGGGCTATCTTAATTCCAACGGCCAAGGGAACTTTATCAGGATGCATAATATCCTGAATCCATAAAATAGCTGGCCTTAAAAAATAAAAATCTGCCCGCCCCTATGTTAACCCTATGTGTTGAATTCCCATAGGGTTACATTGGGGGTCAAATACTTACTTCCCCCTAGCATTTAGGAAGAACATTTATTTATTTACGAAACATTCTTCCATCACAAAGAAAATTGGCGTACTTAGCGGTTTTATTTTTACTCAATTTTTGAATTAAGACATTAAGATCAATTGTCAAATGACGATTTTATATTCCTCTTTTTAGGCAACTTTAGCATGGTATCAAATACATTTTCTCCTCACTGTATATAAATATACAATATCCCTTTAGTTTCCTGGGGATGATAAGGGCACATACAGTAGGCTACAGTACATACAGTGGTCCGTACATCTAACCTTGAGTGTACACGTGCTGATACGTATTCAACCTGCACCGCAGGAGAGATGCATGCATTCCACACCGAGGTGCTGATGCAATCTCTGTATCACACGCACACACACACACACACACACACACACACACACAGACACACACACACACCCTCGATATGGATTTGATTTTCATCTAATGATGGGCAGGTGAGGTAGAGTCCAGTGGTATGTGGTGCGGATCTGGCTTCGGTCTGACCGCTCATCCAGCCCGATGCGTTTCCAGCGTCCGTCAGACGCTATCTGAGACAACGGTCCCATCGCCCCGTCCCCCCCGTCCGCCCCCAGAATTATATTACATACCAGCAGTGTTACACACACTCACACACACACACACACACACACACACACACACATGGATACACACATATTCACGCATACATGCACCCACATACACGCACACACACCAGCAGTGTTATTACTCTGCTGCTCCCCTATCGGCCTGCTTGCTTGTCTTGCTCCTCAGGAGACAACATGCACACACGTTCGTTTAGCAGCCACTTTTATTCTAAACGCACAGATAGTTCATAGATGCCATCGGTGACTCACTCGCTCCCTCTGTTTGTGTGTGTGTATGTGTGTGTGTGTGTGTGTGTGCGTGCGTGCGTGCGTGCGTGCGTGCATGCGTGCGTGCGTGCGTGCGTGTGTGTGTGCGTGTGTGTGTGTGTGTGTGCTTATGCGTGTGTGTGTGTGTGTGTGTGTGTGCAAACCCATGACCTTGCCATTCCTGGCATGCACTATCAACAGAGCCACAAGAGTGTGATCCTACAGGAACACAACATACAAGCAACACAACATCCAAATGAAATGTACTTTACGCGGGTTACCTATAGGATAAAGAGGATCAGATAGTGCTCAACAGATTGTGACTTGTGGTGTTTCAGCTGACCGACCCATTTGGCCTCTGGCATGCCATGCAGTTTAATATTGCACCAATAGGGGGAGCTCTAACCAGCTCTCCTCAGCACTGTTGTCCTCATTGAAAGGCCAGTGAGCTAAATGTTCTTCTAAGCCACCGTGAAGTCTCTGAAAATTAGTCTAGCCTGTCGTGTGCGATCAGAGGCATCTATTTTTCACCCAGGAGCCGTGTGTGTGTGTGTGTGTGTGTGTGTGTGTGTGTGTGTGTGTGTGTGTGTGTGTGTGTGTGAGTGTGTGAAAAAAAGAAATGTTATGTCAGGTGGCCTGCACTTGGACACATCCACTCACTGCAACACAATCGCCCAACATAAACATCGGAGAGCTTTAGAAGTCTTCCTAAAACATGTAATGTTCAATTTGATGAGGAAGTGTTATTTTAACTCTCCCAGCTTTTTTCCTCTCTCTCGTTCTCTCTCTCAGAAACACTCACACACACACACACAGAGAGACACAGAGAGACACAGAGAGACACAGAGACACACACACACACACACACACACACACACACACACACACACACACACACACACATACACAAACACACACTAAGAGAGAAGGGAGGAGTAAGTTCTCATTTAATGTTTACACCAAACACAAACACAGGGCAGTGCTGATGAGAGATTGGTCTATTCACTCCACTCGTTTATCCCCTTTCATCATTCATTCTCTCATCCATTCATTCTTTAGTTAGTCTGTCCGTCTGCTCACCCGTTCATCCATCTGCCCATTTATCCATAAACTGGGTTTCCGCTGTATGTAAGGTACTCTTCAGGTCGCAATAGGAGTCCTGAACACAACTAAAGTGATATGAACCGCGTGCGCATTGCTGAGACGGATGGTACAAAGGCACAACGACAAGTCCATTCTGTGTATACTAACGTGATGAAGTGTGTGCCTGCACATGCTCACATAAATGCATGCCTGTGTGTGTGTGTGTGTGTGTGTGTGTGTGTGTGTGTGTGTGTGTGTGTGTGTGTGTGTGAGAGAGAGAGAGAGAGAGAGAGAGACAGAGAGTGAAGTGTGTGTGTGTGTGTGTGTGTGTGTTGTCTGTGTATGTGTTTGCCTAAGCCTCTGCATGTATAAATGAGCGGGAGATGATGGATTATCTTCTTGTGTGTGTGTGTGTGTGTGTGTGTGTGTGTATATGGTTGCATCTGTGTGTTTCTGTCTATATGTATGTGTTCTTGTGTATATGTGTACACTTGTATAAGGATATGAGCGTGTGTGTGATTATGTACAGTATATGCGTGTACTGTATGTGTGTGTGTGCGTGTGTGTAGTGTTGATGGTTATGGTATTGGAGGTGAGGAGTAAAATAAGGGGGTCGGCATTCTGCCTTGACCTTCCACCCACCCCACGCCCTACCACCACCCTACCCCACCCCCCCACACTTTAAACATCTGCTTTGGCCATCTAAACCCCAACTGTTAACCCCCCTCCCCCAACACACACACACACACACACTCACACTGTACCTCCATCCTATGCCCTCCCAACATTCACACTCACACTCTCACTGTACCTCCATCCTATGCACCACGAGCCCCCCGCCCTCCACACACACACACACACACACACACACACACACACACACACACACACGGTCACACTGTTCCTTCATCTTATGCAATCCCCCCCCACACACACTCACACTGTACCCCCATCCTATGCACCCCCCCCCCCCACACACACACACACACACACCTCTGTGCCTCATCCTATGCACCACCCCTCCCCCCACTTCTCCCATTAATCCTGTGGCTGGTGTCGTGGCCCCTACTCTCTGTGTTATTGGCAGAGTAAAGTGGAGACGTGAAACACACACACACACACACACACACACACACACACACACACCTAGTAAAGTGGAGACGTGAACGTGATGTATGGCCTATTCCGGACCGGATATGACAGTTAAGGAGACCCCCTACCCCACCCTTTCTTTCTCTTCCTCTTTCTCCTCCTCTCTTTCTCTCTCTCTCTCTCCATGCGCCTCTCGCTTTCTGTCTCTGCACTCGTCAGTCTTCAGAAGAACCCCAGCTGACTTCTCTCTCTCTTTCCCCCCCCTCTCTCTCTCGTTCTTTCTTCTCTCTCATGCTCTCTCTTTCATCTCCCTCGCATTCCATTTCTGCTTTTGTCTTGCTCTCCTCTCTCAACTCCTTCATTTAGTTCTCTCTCTCCCCTCTTCTCTTGTTCCTGATCTCACCCACCCTCTCTTCTATTTTCCCTCTCTCTCTCTTCCCACTCCCCCCCCCCCCTCTCTCTTTCTCTCTCTCTCTCTCTCTCTCGTGAAGTGCACACCTGCCCCTGTGTCTGTCACAGCAGTTTCAGGGTGTGTATTTTTCAACTCTTTA
>NC_085015.1:16996003-17003503 GCF_963854185.1 Sardina pilchardus
AGACTGACAGGGTGCAGCGGGGGGCCTTCAAAAAATATTGCAGCTTTAAATTACACACAATCACAAAGGACCTGCAACGCTAATTGTATTACCAATATTCAAGTGTGTGTGTGTGTGTGTGTGTGTGTGTGTGGGTGTGTGTGTGTGTTATGCCATGCACACTACCTCGCATTACACAAAGTGGCATCACATGATCAATGACTACAGAATTAAGGTGCATCTTAACACTTGAGCGGAATATGTTCCTTTTCAGAAACTATCAGAGGTTATCAGGGACGCTATCTAAGATCTTTAAATATTCTCCATGACACAACAACCAGAAATGTTTCTGCCAGCCTTTTAATTAATTAAAATCTTTAGACGAACGGAAAATGTAATGGCAAATTTCAAATAGTAATTAAGTCAAAGAAACCCTCGAGGGAAAATAGAATAAAGAATCGTATTCCCAATGCTCCTCGGCCGCCCGTTGCAATATGTTTGTACTAACAGCTTTTGGTTGAATTATTATTACATTCTTACAATGTATTATTAATGTTACTGCGTTTGTTCATTTGTTAATTCAAATATTATTTTACATAGTAAAAAAATGTACAGAAAAAAAATGTGTTCCATTCCCTTCAACACGTAGCCTATATGAGTGTGTGTGTGTGTGTGTGTGTGTGTGTGTGTGTGTGTGTGTGTGTGTGTGTGTGTTAGGGAGAGAGAGAGAGAGAGAGAGAGAGAGAGAAAGAGGTAGAGAGGGAGGGGGAGCGAGAACTTCCTCTTTTTTTGCTTGGGTCCGGCCTGAGCGGCCGAAGCATAAGATTCCATCTGGAGAACATTCAACGGGGACTCGCAAAAGTTCAGTGCGTCTCCTTTGAAATACATTCATGCCGGTGCACCAACGTGCCCTGTGCGTTCCTGTTCGCAGTGTGCTCTTATTTTAGCCATCGCCACGAGCCCAGTCTCGAAAGGCTCGCTGAGGACGACACATCTATTGTTTTAGGACATTGTGAAGATAATGAAACGACTAGGAGCCCGCTCTTAGCTCAGCTACATACAAACGTTCAATCCTGCTCGGCTGCTCCCCTTCTCGAAGGGATTGGCTGGAGACGACGTAGGCTAGGCCTGGCCTCGGCCAGGGGTGTAAATTTGCCTCCTGCACCGCGGGCGCATGACAGAAACAGGACGAGGCATGACTTGTGTGCTTACCTGCATGTGAAGACGCTGTCACAAACATGCTAGTTAAAATGGTGATAGGCCCATATAGCCATCCGTTTCTCCATGCTCGCTCTAGTCCACTTTGGTCTGCGTTGCAAGTCGCGGAGTCCAGTCTTGATGGGTCAGTTCGACTGAGAACCTCCGTGGACAATTGCCAACATTTGGCTCGGTAGAAATGTGTCTGCTGTTGCTCCAAACGAAGACAAGTTTGATATTTATCCCAACGCTCATTTTAGAGATCTTAGCCTGGTGCCTTATTTCACTTTTGAGGATTTGCACGGCCTATGTAGTCTACTATTGAAAGCCTTTATGTGTCATGAAGGTTCAATTCAAAAAGACATATAAATTATCACACCCCATAATGCACCATTGACTATGCGCTGATTGTAATTTGCAAAATGTAATATTACTCCTAATTGTAAAGTAGTCCGCTGCTAAATGTATTGTTTTGCCAAGTAGGCCTAATCTAAAGGCAAAATGTGGGATTAATTGCCGTGAAGTCGAAATGGTTTCGTGTCACCAATGTAGCCTACAAAAGATTCATATAGGTTGGGATTGGGAAATTGGCCGCTGTTTGTCAACAAACGTGGACAAACCACATCGTTGTGATACACTCTTGGTCAACATGGCGTCCATTTGATGGTCGGTTTGCAACGACAAACGTTTAAAAATGATCTGGAAGGGAAAGGAAGAAAGAGGCTCATTGCGCTAACGGGGCTACCGAATGGCATTTTATCATTTATTGCAGGGATTCGCTACGGAGACGGCACTTAATTGATGTTGTATTGTGTTTCCCTACCTACTCGATGCGTAGTGCCATAGGTTATTCGCTTTGTGCGCGGCTGCTACCGCAGGGGGGCGAGAGAGAGGCCCCTGTCGGGGATGGGGCGAGACCACCTCCCCACGGTAGCCCCTCGTCCACATTTTACCAGCTGCCTGTCAACCCACTAGTTGACGGCAAAAGCAGAATATGGAGCCAATCCAGGGATCTTGGGAAGTCAGCAGTCCTCCAAACCCACTCCAGCGTTATGGGCCCATATTCAATTCTACCCCGTCTAACTTGGTATACGGACTTCCTTTAGCTTTCGCGACTGTTAATGTTACTTCTAACCGGCTGTTTTCTTAACTTCTCGGACTTTCTCCGAAGTTAGTGCGATAGTCTAGGTGTCTCAAACAATCTGTTAAAATAATCCACACCGCGATGTCATTCTGTGAGATGGCCAGCGGACTCAAAATGACGAGTTTGCAACCGCCTAACATCACCTCGGCTATTTAAATTCATTTTAAAAAATGAATTCCAAATAAAAACTTGGCAACTAAACAAAGTACAAATCACATGGAATATGTGTCAGGGTATTCCAAGCGTATAAGGCTAGGCCTAAAATAAAGGTCTGGCCAACAGGATTTGCAGAGCAGAGCTGAGGCCTACTAACTGATGGTGCATTGAGTGAGCTGTGGCTGATTAATATTTTAAGAGACCGTCCATGTTGACTATAAATCGCTTAAACGCGTCCTGCACAATTTAAGATAATCAGCAAGAGCTAACAGTGGACATCTCCGCCTTAAATGTCGTTAAACATGTTCCCTTCTTTACAGTACTTCAGTTATGTAGGTTAAAATCTGAAGTCTTTTACCAAAAAAGTGTTATTTGGCTACCTGCGTAGTTAATCACTTCGCTGGTCGGCCTGCTGGCGTGACCCGTGTGCAGCTCTCCCATTAGGCAACAAACCATATTTGTGAATGGATCAAAAACAATATTTGCACTTTTTTTTTTTTTTTTACAAAAAATAGCCCAGCTGTACATAGATAATCTTAGAATAAATTCACGAAACCCGTGTTATGCTGTCATGTCTCGTATAAGCTACGTATTTTCGTCATTTTTATTTACGTTTCAGTCATCTAAGATTGAGTGAAATAGACTATCATGGGTTGATCCAACTGATGTATTTATTTTTTAGTGTGACAGTATATAAGATTGTTACTGTACTGCGCAGCGAGGGTCTAAATCCAATGCAAGTCAAATGAAAATGTTCGCTATAAAATAAACAAATTAATTAATTTATATTTATATTTATATAGTAGGAAAGGTATGCTGTCCCGTCAGGCATATACTCATAAGTAATCAATTGGATATTGCATGGCAACACGTGTGAGAAATCTATGATTGCTTTTCGAGGCTTTTGATATAGGCCCAACTCTGAAGTTTTGCCCAATCTATTGTAAGTGTAGGCCTAGCCAGTCGGGACGTGAACGCACTACAGGACATGATGTTTATGAAAATGCCAAGGCTGCGAACAAAGAGAGAAATCTTGTGTTGTTGATCTGATATATTTTGTGTTTAACCTTTTCTGCACACACTGTTGTTGTTACGACTGCTATTATCGCCGTCACCGCGCTCATGCACAGACTCTCCCCCCCTGCCCACGTCACTTCGAATTAACTTCAGAAAACTCTTCCTGGGCCTCGACTACGAAATGCCCCTTCTATTGTTCTACAACTTCAGGGTACATTACGCACACAAAAACGCGAAAGCAAACGATGGCAAATAAAAGAGTTTTGCCGTGTCCATGCTCGTGTTTTTAGGAAGTCACCCAAAAGAGCAAAGTGACAGAGTTAGGCGACGTTGCATTGAAACATTGCACATCCTTACCAAAATGAGCTGGGCCGTGCATTCCCTTTCGACCACCAGTAAACAAGAATAGAATAATGCACATAAAGCTACGATCAGCAACTACATATGTTTATTTAAAAAAAAAAAAAAAAAAATAGATTAAATAAGTAAATTGCATGTTGTTTGAGCCAAAATGCCTTTAATGGTGGAGGCAATTCAGTGTCCATTGGAGTATAAATACTATAACTAATTTAAAATGGAGTGTATGGAAATGTGTGAAATTATGAGAAATTGTGATGAGTAAGAAACATATAACAGTTTGACAATCATTTACAATATGCGTTTTCATTATTTCAAATGGATATATTTGTCAGCTCCCGACGTCACAGCATTTAACAAAAACATAAAAACGCAAACCCTCTCATTTTAGTGTGTCCATTATATTCATAACAGTTTGGAATGAGATAGAGAGAACTAGCCAATGTCAGATTACTTAACTTTAATTATGTGTAATTAAATATAGGCCTGTATATATTTAATTCATAAAAATAAAATTGCTTAAACATCGATCAGATTGGAACAAACGTACCCAGGGTCTTTATTTAGTAATGCGCACGATTTTTTTTCTAATCTCAAACTTTAGGGTGTATGTAATAATGCCTTGATGTTGATGACTTCAAAAAAAAATTGAAACAACAAAATGCGCATAAAGGCCTTAACACACCTCCCAAAACCTAGTCTTCCGTGCATGTATTCGGCCTATCCCACCAAAAACTCACCGACTCCTTCATTCGATTAACTAATATCAACATTTGCCTCGTGTGTGTGTGTGTGTGTGTGTGTGTGTGTGTGTGTGTGTGTGTGTGTGTGTGTGTGTGTGTGTGTCTATAAAACCCTTCCAAAAGTCTGAGGATTTTCCACCACGATTGCAGTGGATACTCCCAATCACTCAAATTTCTATCCCAAGTGTCGAGGACGGTACAGGACTTAACAGAAATGACAGAACATTACAGTTTGAAAGAACACGTGTCTGTCTAATGTGATAATTTGCGGTAATTAATTGTAGCCTGGCTAATCTGCTTCAATTAAATTAAAAACGCAATACAAATTCTGTAATTAAAGTCTATAATATGAAGGAGTAAAATTGAAATGTTAAATTAGTGGGATTGCATGAGGAAGGCTGATAAAATTCGCTTCACACAAGTGATTTTTTTCTTATTATTGATCATTATTTTTTAGGGTAATTACATTGAAATGTTAAATTCTTGAAAGGGAGACATCTCTTGGTAATTTCGCTGGAATAGAGTTATGCCAATATTAACCATTTTTGAGTAACAATTAGGACTTTAACATCAATATTTGACAATGTGTAATGTTTTCTGCAAATTAAGTGGAACATAAACTTGGTTATTGTCTTGTGGCGTTTGTTTACCACACACACACACACACACACACACACACACACACACACACACACACACACACACACACACACACACACACACACACACACACACACACACACACACACACTGGTAGTTCCATGTTTATGTCCACATCTAGAGTTAAAATTGCTGAAACAGTCCATAGGCAAGTAGTAGTCTAGTTGTTTGTAGTTATTCATTAATGAATTCTGGCTACTTTGTTTAGCTTTCACAAAATTGAAATTGACGCCTGGTTCTCATCATCAGGCTTGTTTTTGTTCATGAACATCAGTCCATTATTTGAGATTAAAAGGCGTACACGTACACGCACACGCACATTCACACCACACCAAGAAGTGTACACAGAAAGAGAGAGAGAGGAACGAGAGCCTTATATTCTAAATATTTATTCTGCATTCATTTAACATCTTAATCTTCAACCTACAAGTGTTTACACTTAATAATATACTGTTTTTGTAGACTTTAGTGTGTATGCGTCAAATTACATGCTCGTAACATTTACAAAAAAAAAACAGTATCGTGCAAAGCATACATTAAATGCATTCCTGAAAAAAAAGCAATGCTAGCCCCACCTTTTGTGTTGTAGCCTACCGGCAATCCAAAATCATTTTGTCATTCAAAATATGCCTATCCATCCGTACATATGTGACTGCCATTGTAATGCATCACAAATGTGAAACAGCCGTGTGTTTCGTTTGAAGATAAAAAAAAAAAAAGAATGTAAATCCATGAGCGGAATGGTAATGAAGAAAATAACCGCTTTACGCACTGGTATCCATATTTCTGTGGTTTGGCAAAGTTCTCCTTGCTTGATTATTTTAGTAGATGCTATTGGGTGAAAAAAAGCCCCATTGTAAACAGAGAAATCTGAAAGTACAAACAAACATTATGCAAAAAGCGCTTTCAAAAATCGCGCGGTTCAGCCTCCGTGTCTGTCGTCGACGTATTGGGAATGCGAGATGTCGCGCATAGATTTCACTGTTATTTTTAAATTCGAGTAGGCTACAAGGAACCTGGGAACGCGCCAGTGGTCTATATTAACGCTAATCGAGCTTGCAGTCGGCGAGCAACTCGGTAAATAAAGCCCTCGAGGACAGCTGGCGCGTCCAGTAGTCTGAAGTATTATTTTTGATTATTTAAAACGGGTGAAAGTAACGCTTGAGTCACCTATTGTGTAATAAGCTTGCTTCCCCCTCCCCCCTCCGGAACGACCAATTCCACAGCAAGACGTCTCTCCCGCACACCACACAGCACAGATGCCTTAAAACAATCGAGATCCGTTTGCCACGGTGATTCCCCCCTCCTCTCTACCTTCCGACGCATTTCATTCCCTGCAATCCACTTCTCGTGCGCATTTTTCCTAAACGGCGTCGAATGCACCGGCGGTCCGCCATTTAAGAGTTTTTTTCCTCCCCCTGGCGAACGTTGAGGGGTCCTCTGAGCAGACGGGTTGCCGGAGAGTCACGGCCGGGGTCTTCCCCTCCTCACACTGCCGAGCGAGATGAGGAGGGGGGAGGGGAGACTCGACGAAATAGCTGGAGGGAGCCCCAGCAAGCGGAGCAGAAATCGTGGCGAGGAAATCCCACAAAACGTGGCACAGATTTAAGGAGGATCTGCATATTCACGAACAGGAGCAACAGCTGGCCAGAATCACACCAACGTGGGATATCCCTGAGGAGCAGGATGGGACTTAAAATGGCTGTTTGGCTCGTGCAGTCGGCTATAAAGCAAGTCGCCAGCGACAGCAGAATTCGTAGCAGGGAAAATCTTTTCCTTTTACTGGGATAACCAATAGCATAATACATGCAGATTACATAATAGCCTACGTTAATAAATAATAAGGCTATTAATTACCCCTAATATGCCATTACTGAGAAACAGGTTAAGTCACGAATTGTATCGTTATAAGATACTATAGCATACAACTTCACAACATTGGTCGAGTGATATTCAGATTACTTATAGCCACCTTAAAACTTCGTACGAAACATTCCACAGTCACACATAAGCACCTCACTCGCTGCCAGTCAGGTCGCTGCAGTCTATCAGCCTGGTGAGGTTGAGCATGTGAGCTGATGAGGTTTCTTTGATTATTTACCCGATTTAACCATCCGAGAGGACACTGAATCCAGCGCAATCACATTGGAAGGGGGGCGGGGTGCGCAGGGTTGTGTTTCAAATGAATCACTCTCGGGTTTCCAACACTCGCAATTCACACCTATGTAAACGTATCCCGAGAGGGCT
>NC_085015.1:17011003-17033503 GCF_963854185.1 Sardina pilchardus
GACCCCCCCCCCCCCAACACACACATCCACACACACACACACACACACACACACACACACACACACACACACACACACACACACACACACAGAGACACACAGAGACACACACAGAAATGGTTTAAGATACAGACTCCTAATTTAGGCCATTTCCATTTTTTTCTGGACGGGATAACTCCATATTCCTTGTGTGTGTGTGTGTGTGTGTGTGTGTGTGTGTGTGTGTGTGTGTGTGTGTGTGTGTATGTGTGCACATTCATGTGTGCGTGTGTGTAGAAACAACATATAAAGCCTATGACCGTGGCTACTCTACAGAGAGTGAAACCCTTTATCTGACAAAGGACACACTGCTTAATGAGTGTGTGTTTTGAGCTGGACTGTGTTTGTTGATCAAACTTGGAGAGAGAGAGGGGTGTCAGTGTGTGTGTGTGTGTGAGAGAGAGAGAGGAAGAGAGAGAGGGGGGTGAGTGTGTGCATGGGGGAGGGTGTATTGAGATGAGTGTGATGAAGATGAGAGAGTGTTTGTGAGAGAGAGGGAGAGAGAGAGAGAGAGAGAGAGAGAGTGGTGGGTGAGTGTGTATATGGGGGGTTTGCATTGAGACAAGCATGATGGAGAGAGAGAAAGAGCAAGAGAGAGAGAGAGAGAACTCAACAGTCACCACTGACTGACTGGAGATAGAGCACAAATGCTGATATCCATCTCTGTTTATTGCTCTTAGGATTGGCGTAGGGAAACTGGGGATTGGGGCAGGAAATTGAAACAAGGACTCGGCCCGTCTCGAAAAAATGCAAAAATCTAGTTCAAACACACACAAAAGGGAGTCGTCAGGCTTCGACATCTTGTACGACTGACTTCATGGGTAAAATTCCCAGAATTCCCTTACGCTCACACTGTACCGAATAACTTCAACTCTGCCCAGAGAGAGGTCAATCAGGGAATTTTATTACCATTTATTCTTCTACGGCTCATTGACATGTAGAAATATCAATAGTTCCCATACTCTCGCTGTCCCTTTTTTCAGACGTTGTTTGTGGTCAAGGAGACTTGAAAAGACTCTCTCTCTCTCTTCCCACTTCTCTCTCTCTCCCTCCCTCTTTTTCTTTCTACAGTATGTCCCTTTCTCTGCTTCTCTTTCTCTCTTTCCCTCCCTCTCTCTATCTCACTTTCTCTCCCCCTCACTCCCCTCTCTATCCCCCTTCCTCTCTCTCTCTCTCTCTCTCTCCCTCTCTTTTCTTATGTAGAGACATAGTCCCTTGGGGCTCTTAGTGACTGAGCAGGGCATAGTGATTGATATCCGCCCACCACCACAGCAATAATGGACGGCACTGGACATGCGTATTGATGGATCGGTGGGTAATCCCCTGCATCTGTCTGTCCTCTGTCTCTGTCTCTGTCTCCATCGCCTGGGTCTGGGCCTGCACATGGAAAAAAGAAAATGGACGATGCCCTCAGAACATATCGAGGAGCAGAGACATTCTTTCGGAGCAGCAGTAAAGAAATTTTGTCTCAAACGAGAGCATGCTCGCCAACTTACTGTAAAAGGCTAGCAAAATCCTGATTGTACATGCAAAGCCCACACAAAGTCCATCTGGCACTAAAACCCCTGTGTCTTTTGGTGATATAGCACGCAATGTCGCAATACAGAGTACTTCAGAGCCCAGAAGTAGATCGTTCATATCCTGGAAGGCTAGTGGTCACTGCGAAACATGTTTTCCGCTGTCCTTCACATAACCACAACCCTCCCTCCTTCGCTTCTCCATCCAAGTTGCATCAGAAGATATATGTAAGAACCTACCAAAAATAGTTCCCTGCAAAAACAAATTGGCACACAGCATTGCCTAGACTCACAACTCTTGCTTCCAAAACTTTTTTGTCATTTCTCTAGACCCTAGGGCTGGTATTTTAATAACGGTTTGAAACTGGGGAAATGGAGGTATTACCTAAGTTTAAAACAGTACAGGGACTTTTGGGTGACAGGCAGTGGTCCTATAACTATAACCTACAATACATTATATCAATAAAACGGCCTTGCCTTGCCTATAACTGGTTCAGAATAGGGGGGCAACCACATCTCCAGAACAGAAATGTAAAGCAACGGCATTCATATTCTTTATCTCCCTCAACAATGGAATTCTCTTCTCTGATTCATATTCTTTATATGTTTGTGACGGGTGTACATACACAGGGCTGCAAAATGGTATTTTTTTGTGAAATAGTACAAGTAGAAACCAAATAGCAAAACACATCAATTGGGCCTCTGTCCAAAGCATCCCATTCCCTCCTTCAATATCCACATCTCATGCATGCTTTAAATGGTCCACAATCCAAGATTAATCATGGCAATTATTAAAGGCCCACTCTGTAACTCTTGTCATCTCTTCGCCCATTTCTCTCTTCTTGTTGTCTCATTTTTTCTCCACGGAGCTCCCCCTACAGCTTTGGGCTGCATAGCTCTCAATCGTCTCTTTGGTATTTTTGCTGGCTCTGCCACGACAAACATCTAAAAAAAAATGACGCCATCTCATAGCTAGCTGGCGGGGTCATTCCTATGTTCTCCATTTCTATGTTCCCCGGTATGTATTGCGACTGGGGACTCTTTTTAAAATGTACCAAAAAATGTCCCATACAAAGTGGGGAACATAGGACCCTGGGAGCATAGGATCCAGGGAAGATATGTATGCTCCCTAGCTGGCATAGCTGGTGCCTTGGGGGGGGGGGGGGGGGGGCAGATGTAGATCAGTGAGGATCGAGGCCCGAGGAGCGAGGGAGGATGTATAAACTTTACATGAGAGGCACCTTGTGTAATTTATGCTCTCGCCACCTATTGGCGAATGCATAGAACACAACAATCCTATGGTTTGTGTACTCTGTAGCCTCCTTTTTTTGGTTTACAATGGCTGCCATGTGGATAAGGCGAATGGAAGAGTACCCAGCCGTGGCTGGGCTCAAGACAGCTTGAAGCCTACTGAATTCAACATAGCCTCTTCTGAATGATATTAAGGGGCCATTTTGAACACGTTTTTGCTAATAAGAATGGTTGTTCCTCAATGACTCTGTTTTATACCAACTTCCGTGCATGTATAGGCTAGTGATTATGGACAATGAGTGGGTTTAGGTGTAGCTGTTACATATAGCCTACATCACACCCAAATCCAAATGGGCTGTAGTAATAAAGTTAGCGGCTACACGTGGTACAATATGGGATAACAAGAGAGCTAGCTAGCGCTAGTTGGTTTACATGGTAACTTCGGCAGTAATAAGAGACAGGATGTGCAATGCGAGGCCCATATCATGGAGGTATTATAAGAACTGGAGAAAGTGAATAAGTCCCGCCCCCATACATTTCAATGGGAATGCTTGGCTTGTGAAAATTCAAAATCAAAAGGGGCTTGTTTCCGGTGCCATTTTACTTAGCCAATTAAGTGCCAGGTTACTGGTAAGGTACAGAAGAAAGCTATAAGGAGAGCTTGCGCCCACACTAAGCTCGTGCATGAGCTGAGAGTGGAACAGCCACCAATCAGCATGAGGAGAAATGGCACCGGACATGATGTATTTCTGGAAAATGGCGACGAGGGAGTGCCTTGCTAATTGGCGAAGCTAATCAGTCAAATCCTGACCCTCCACTCAACTTGCTCCAGGGTGCATACTTTGGTGCATACAGTCAGTGTTCAGTTCTCTGTCTCTTAAAGGCATCTTTAACACAATTTGTTCTCAGGGTCGTCCCCTGGCTGAGAAGCACAACAATAAACAAACTGAATGAAGAGTTAGATTCCAAAATTGTATTGTAATTGTATTCCAGGAAATATCATTCAAATTGCAGTCTTGTTGTTTTGATCAAGTAAAGATAAATAAAATAGCATGATATCCAAAAACATTTCTACTGAAATTACTGGGAAAACAAATTGTTAAAAAATAAAAATATTTATGAAAATGCATCAAAATGGTGGATATCGCGTATAGGGAACCAAACTCTTCAAATATAACTCTGATATAATATAGAGGGAAGGCAGCGGCAGCAGTCTGTGGAAAAACATCACTAAATTCCTGTTGCATAGCAGCTCTTTGCATGTCGATGTACCGTAATTTCCCGACTATTAGCCGCGGCTTATACAATGATTTTGCTAAATTTCTTCGGCTATGAGGTTAGTACACGGGGGCCGTTAATATGGTATTCATATGGTTTTGCTTCTTTTAACTTGCATAAAACACAGTCCTGCGGCTTACACAATGCGGCTAATACACAGGAAATTACTGTACCTGCAGTTGAATCTATCAAAGGTGTGCAGGCTCCGGTCTATCTCCAGAATCCCATACTCCAAAGAAGACAGAGGAAAACACCTCTGTGATTTTTCTTAGGAGGTCTTCCCTCTCCTTTATCATTAAGTAAGAACACCTTTACATGACACATTGTAAATGACAACAGTTTTTAAAATCTTATGAACAGATAAAGCGCCATGAGACATGTGTAATGTTTTGGCGCTCTATAAGTAAAATGAAATTGAAATTGAAATTGAAAATTAAATTGAAATTGAAATTGAAATAAACCTCTCTATTTCCTGAATCCTAGAATCCCTTATTCTGTACTTTCACACCCACCCGCATTTTGCACAACATTCATTGCACATGCACATCCAACACTTTTTGTACATATCAGATGATGCTTTGATACACTTGCCATTGCTCTTGTATTGTATTGTCCTGTATTGTATGATATTGTATTGTAATGTGTTTATTGTATGTATTTGTCTCTTTTATATATGACTCGGTATCAGTGTGAACAGCAGTGAAAGAATTTCATTGCACAGAGAAACTTGTTTTCCTTGCAGTATATGCCAATACACACTTGAGAAGAGAAACTTGTTTTCCTTGCTGTATATGCCAATAAACAGTTTAAATCTTGAATCATACTCCAAAAAAGACAGAGGAAAACATGAGCCCACTGCTAACAGTAAGGTCATGACCTCTGTGACTTTTCTTAAGAGGTCTTGCCTCCACTATACCTTTAAGTAAGAACACCTTCAGCTGGCAAATTGTAAATGACAACTGTTTTTAAAATCATATGAACAGATAAACTTGCAAGCAGCTGTTGGTGCAAACTAAATATGTGTAGTTTGTGTCCCATGTATGACAAGATCCACTATTACCATACTTAATCAACACATTTGCCAGACTCATTCTGAGAGCATCTGAGAAAATGAGTCTAGCAGAGAATCACCACATTGACATAAACTTGTGAGATGTTCATAGTTAAAGTACCTTCAGGCATAAATCCACCCACATAATCTCTGACTTCACCTGTTACACCATATAGAGTTGACATTTCCCAAGGTAAATTCAGTTATTTGAATGTGCAACTGAACTGAATCAACATCTCTTGTCTGTCTTATTGCATATATTCATTTTCTGTCTTTGCATTCTATCCCTAACATTGCGTAATGACGCTTATTTTTTCTCTTGTGTGTAACTTTCTCTCTTTCTTTCATTCTTTCTTTCTCTCTCGCTCTCGCTGTCTTTCTCTCTGTATGTTTGTGTGCCGTGTTGTTCTGAGGTGGGGTGGAGAAAGGCCAGCTTGTGGTGTGAAGCGTCCTACGCTTTCTTCGCTCCTTCGTTTCTTTCTCCTTTTGATGGCGGAAACCCAAGGGTTAATTTCATCACGTCACTATTCCTGGGGCGGTGACCTCAGAGGTAGGGGTGGGGGCAATCTCCGCTTCGGGGATGTGAGCGAAAGACTAACTCGCCTTCCACGCTTATAGCCCGTTTTGGAGACAAAAATCTTTTGAAATTGTGATTTTAATGGACATCTTTTGACAAGAACAACTTGTGTGTTTTGATTATGGATTACTTTTTTACAAGGTAAAGCAGCTTTTTAAGTAAACAGCCAATCGAAGCGACTGTGTGTTTGTGTTATTTGTGAAGTCGTTCTTCAACATTCTCTTCATGCAAGGGGGGTTGGGGGCATTTGGTCCATACGCGGTACAAAAATGCCGAACAACTAAAACATGAATATTTCACGACGGCTTTGGGGCGATCGAGTCACAAATCTCAAAGCCAGCCTCCAGTTGCAACAATGTATTCAAGGAATGTATTCACTGAAGAAGTGCGCGCTTTTAAAGTTAAATGTTTTGCGGCGACCATATAGCGAAAGTCCACACTAGCTCTCCATGTTTAACTTTGTTGTAGCGTCGCCTATGTGGAAGCGTTTGGAACATGCAATGTAATGTAGTGTGAAGCAGTGGTTTGCCCGATTACTTTGATGAAGGTGGAGTTCTTTTTGAGAGTGGGGGGGAAATCACTGGTCAAAACGGAAGAGCTGATTCCAAGTAAGCTTAGGCTAATGTCTCCGGATGTTGGTGGAGAAGTCTCTCTCACTCTCCCTCTCCCTCCCTCTCCCCCTCCACACTGCACGCTTCACCAATGTAATCAAACACACAAACAAAATAATTATGGCACGAGGAATGTTAGTGTTTTGATCGTTTTTGGAGGTGCCCCCTCCCCAAATAACCAAAAAACAAGAAGCAAAGCTAAACGTGGAAAAGAGATTAGATTTCGTTCGTCTCTCCATCAATTTCAGTTTAATGTCACCGAGCTCCATTGTGGGAGAGGAGAACGCGTCACCCAGCCATAAATTTGTGATTATAGAGCCTCCAGGACAGTGTCGGTACTATTCGAACGGCTTTGCAGTAGGCTACGCTGTACAAGTGAACTGTGCTAAAAACACGAGATGATGCAGACCCAAAAGCTCATATGCTTTCCGGAAAATTGTAACTACCAACAGTTTTAGGACAAAGACGCCTGGGTTATTTTGTCTGCTGCTCGATTAAAGGGGGTTTTCAAAGCAGGACGATTTTCGCCAGAAAGACGACTACAACTGCAAGCGGGAGAAACTTCCGAAGCCCTTTGATTTTTTAAGAGCAGAATTTCCAGATTTACGTGGTTTTGTTTGTCACATTATTTTACTTAAATCAATAGCAATTTTTGGATGTTTTATTTTCTTGGATCCTCTCTCAGTTTATAGGTAGGTCTTTCTGCTTACCCATTTGTTCTTTAATGTGGACGTAGAAAATCCATTCTAAAATGTTGGACTACATTTAAAAAAGAAAATACAATAGCGCACCCAACCATTATGCAGACGTTTGGGTTGTGGCAGCATGGTTTCGCTACAATCCTAGTTATATCCACGACTTCGATTCTCAGTCTCACTTTCTTTCGCGAAATGTGTCACAAGCTATTACGCATTCTGAAAGATATTAAGCGCACGTCAAGTTTTGGGTGCGTTTAATGTCCTTTACAAATTGATGGCCTTTTAGGTTTTGCTGCGTGTTAATCCATATGTACCAGTGTGTGTGTGTGTGTGTGTGTGTGTGTGTGCGTCCGTGTGTGTGTGAGAGAGTGCGTGCGGGTGTGTGTTTATATTAATTCGCTTGACATTTTATGTTGTATGCAGCCAACCTACTTTAGATAAATCTTAATATGTATTAGCGCTGTAGATAAAATGAAAACCGGTGGTTATCTTCGTGTTACTGACTTTAATCGCGGTCGACTTTGTCGATGGAAGAACAACAACATCACAGTGCTTTACAAAATAAGTTTATGCACAACTGGGCCTGAACCGAATACTAGGCCCATAGATGCGCTAATGTTGTATCATATTAACATAATTTTACACGACTTATACTTTAAGACGGATATTAGATCAAATATATTTTACGCTGTTACAAATACCCATTACCGTTTGTTGTTACTTCATTAGCCTACAGTAAGAAACAATAAAGCACATTTAGAAGATATCACATTATATTTATTGCGGAAAAAATACTTTAGATACCAACTAGCCAGTCTAATGTTACTTGTTTATGATATATCAATGTGTATGGAATTTGTCTCGTTACTTTTTTTAGAACGAAGAGCTTAAACGTCAAGTTGGCTTACTATTTAGAGGCCTGAGTAAGTTTATATTTTTGATAGTTTCTTTCTGAGCCTGCAATTTGCGCTCTGCGCCGTGTAATGGTTTCCTCTGCTTTTAAAGTTACCTCTGTAGCCATGAATAAGGAAACTCTGTTCTCTTTAGGCTATTATAAAAGCCAATAGCTCAAAAAGTCGATCATCGAAAGTCGTCAAAAAAGATGGCACTTTAAATTGCACGACGATGAATAGATAAATCAGACGCACACATTGCGCCAAAAGCATAGACCTATAGGCCAGGCTACTTAATGTTGTGTCATATACATAAGACACACACGCACACACACACACACACACACACACACACAGGCAGACTCACTCACACGTGCGTACATTGTATTCAGTGGTAAATTGTCAGATTTCACACCATTGTGGGACTGCCTACAGCGTCGAGACCAAAATGGAGACTTGGAGAGATGGGCCTGCACGTCATGTGCATCTTTCGTGATCATAATACATTTGCCTTCTAAATGAACATCAGTGATCCTTGAATTGTAAAGCAATGGTGAGGTTTATGATAGCATTTAGAATGTAATCCATAATCTTACGCACACGCACACACACACACACACACACACACACTCACACACTCTCTCTCTCTCTCTCTCTCTCTCTCTCTCTCTCTCTCTCTCTCACACACACACACACACACACACACACACACACACACACACACACACACACACACAGGCACACAGGCGCTGACACAAGCACACAGATCTAACATGCTAACCACAAGTTAGTTGAAGTAAAAACAGAAGTCCATTGGGGAGACCTGCACGCGACATATTTAGGTAACATCAGTGAGTGCATGCGCGCTGCTTACAAAATAGACTAGGCTACCAAAAATAGTACGAATATCTCACACCACGTATGAACCAACTAGTTATTCATTGCAGTCAGTGCTTGTGGTGTCATGTTATATTTCGGCATTATATTCGGTACTTATGTCTGTATTTGTGAACCTTTAAGACGCAACATTCAACCCGGCCTTGCAATCCTTGGGGGGCGGGCGGGGGTGGTGGTGGGTGGTGGCATTGTCGTGGAGTAGCTATTTCCATTGTATTTCTAGTTTATCTTTTGATGAGATCTATTTCTAGGTGACGTCCTCCTGTCCACTCGAAAGGCCCCAATGCTTTTTTTTTTTTTTTTTTCATGTCCGCATGCAAATTCAATTAGACCCTTTTCAGGGTTGAGACCACTCCTTAATTTGATGTTGTTGGAAGGACAGGCCTATCTCACCATTCGGTAAAATGTTTAATTATGACCAAATTATCTCCCATTAAATAGCATTATATCATTCTCTTCTCGCTATGGGAACCATTGTACAAAATATATCACAGGAATTCCTGCACATTTACCAAACAGATTAGTCTTGACCCAAAGTTCACAGAGAAGTTTTTGGACGAACATAGACTATATTTCAAATATATTTATTATACATTTAACAGATAAATACAGATTTGACAATTATTTGCGTAAATATTATAAATCACAATAAAACTGCTGCAACAGAAATGATCAATTCACCGCGTGCATCTCATGAAGTGTGCGCTTTATTTTTGGCAACACTACCGGTGTTCCACGGTAACCCCGTTTGAAGTGCAGTTTACCGGAGAACCGGAGGATTCTTTAGCACACATTCATTGATTTGTCTTCTTCATTCAACTACAGGCCCGCTTAGTTTGACGTTTAAGCTTTCTCAATAAAACAGGTCGTAATGAGGGGGACTTGTGCCATTTACGGGCGTTGAGCCCATACTTGGCCTAATTGAACACACATGGTCTTTCTTTACTATTGATAACCTCAAACCCGAATCAAATGTCCCAAGGTAAACGCACCGGAAGTCAGTCTCCCCCTCCCCCTTCAATCGGCTCTCCTGAAATCTACAAATACTGGTACAACTGTCATCAACTTCGGCCGTGACCCACTGTCTTGGACTAGACGAGAGCATTTCTAGAACACTGTTCATTGCCTCCTGAGCACGTCAGGCTGCTTAGTCCACGGAGTGAGACCGTCCCGTCGGAACACCCTGTCTTCCCCCCACAACTGGCGCACCACGAGGAGGTTTGATTGACATATGTCACTCCTTACAGCCCCTGGGTCAAGCCTAGTGCCCATTATCCTGGGAATAGGCCTGTCTGGTCTCCCTGGACTGGTAAAATAGTTGATAGCCATATGTCCTGAAGCTATGCATTATTCTAAATAAACGGCATATCTAAGCGGAGAAGTGCCCAGGCTTGAAATATGCCAAGTAGCCTATATAATAGCTGACCGTACGATTGAAAGATCTGCTAACGATGATTTATCATTATTGATATTGATAAATGTTCATCTATACGATTAAGACTTGGTGTTATGCATTAATGTACAGAGGCAGAGCAAGAGCAATGACAAATTATGAACCGTGGAGCAACTACACGTAGCCTACATGTAGGCTATTCCAAAGATGATGATGAACTGGTAAAGGCCTTGGTTTAAATATCAGTAGTAGTCTTGTTCTCCTCAAAATAGTCAGGTCAGTGCAATAGACATAACGTTATAGATGATTTGATAACTCTTTACCTGGATAGTTCGACTTAACAGATCATATGTTAATATTCACGATTAGTTTAGTAATATCACCATAACCAAATGCTTTACCCCTAACCTTAACCTTGTCCATGGTAGTTATCAGAGTGCCAACAGATAGTTGGTTGATAATCTGAGTGTGGAGATGAAAGAAAAGCGCGATCAGTATGCTTTATACTAACATTGCGTGGCCATTGACTGCTACAACACATTCAGCTATGCTTCCCAGTCTAGACGCCAGCCAAGGGAAACGTGGGCCAATAGCTTAAGCTCAGGTAATGCATAAAAGGTTACACAATCGTTGCGAATCAAATCACACAAGACCAAGGTCTGCTGGTATTTTTTCCAAAGGAGCCGATACGGAATGCATAAAACCCCATCACTCGTGGGACACGGCCTGTTTGAACAAGAAGCTCAAACGAGATAATAATTGATGTTTTAATATAATTGATTAGCAATAAACACGCTTGGGGACATGTCGAAGTGGGCAAGAAACGTGCCAATTATTTAGCCAGCTCAGTTCAATATGAATTGTTTTAAAAAATAGTATAGCCTAATATAATCATGATTTATATATTTTATTTTATAATGTAAAATGTACATTTGGTTGGGGGTAGAATGTAACATATATGTACAATGGTGAAAAATGGAAAACTGTTGTTTTAAAATAAGGTGTGTCCCATATAGGTCTGTCAAGTGATGGCACTGAAGCTTTGTGATGTAACTTGTGTCTGAAATAAAAAGGGATCCTCAAAGCTGAAAAGCAGGGAGCAGAAGTTGGGATAACTGCGAAACTGCCCACCTGCGCAATGTAAAAAAAAAATCCGTTAAAGAGGCCCTGCCTAACGTGCCTTCCTTCGGGCCACCAAACCTTTTTCAAGTGGACACGTGCGCGCGTAAGGGGGACGACATACGCATTCTGATCGAATCTCTGTTTGGAACATTCTCGGTCATTTATTTCCACTGTCGTCCGAACAGGATGGACGTCCTGTGTTAAAGGGATGGTGGTGGGGGTGGTGTGTGTGGGATGGGGGGCGGCGGCGGCCCTGGTTATAACTGGGTACCACAGCCACGCCGGCCGCATTTGGTGACAAACGCCCCGTTCCGGTAGTTTGAATGTGGGTGGAGGAAGGGGGGGAAAGGATCAATCAGTGACGCTTCATTGATCCCGGACAATGCTCTTCGCAGGACTGGTCTGCCTCAAGAGCAATCAGTCACTCTGCATTAATTACCCGCCGTCCCTCGGTCAGCCAGCGCGCGCTGCCACACGGAGCGCCCGCGCGATAAAAAGATGTTGTTCGTGTGTGTGTTCGTGTTCGTGTGTGTGTGTGCGCGTGTGTGTGTGTGTGTGAGAGAGAGAGTGTGCGCGATTCTCGGTGCCTACGTGTTTGTGTGAGTTTGATTGATTGAGAAAGAGAGAGAGAGAGAGAGACATGGCGAGTGTGTGTGTGTGTGTGTGTGTGTGTGTGTGTGTGTGTGTGTGTGTGTGTGTGTGTGTGTGTGTGTGTGAGAGAGAGAGAGAGAGAGAGAGAGAGAGAGAGAGAGAGAGTGTGTGTGTGTATGTTATCAGTACAACGAGCACCCCAACCCCCAACTTCTCAACTTGTGAAAAAAAGAACCAATAAAATCGGGCAGTAAAAAGGGCCTTTTCTTGTCACCGAAGAAATTGACCACAGTTATCTTTTTTCAGGCGGCAGAACTAGCTGCCAGTCTCTGAACAAAATTCTGCAACGTGCCTATCGATGGTACGTTTGCAGGCAACAATGTCAGGGGGTTAAAAAGCAAGAATACAGTTAAGAGGAGGTGTGCGCGTACGTTTCTCGTGCAAAGATTTACAACAAACATCGCCATGCGTAATCGCATGTCAGTTCCATGCTGTTTTGAAGCGCAAGTGCCCAACGCCTGGCGAGATTTGCGAAGATTTCACATGTCAAGACCCTCCGGTGGAGAGTGGCCTGCGTTAAACTTCCTCGCACTGTATTCGTTGGCACAGCTTCCAGCCGGCTACCGTGGGCTCAGCAACCTTTGCGCGAAGCCATACGTGACTGCTTACATCACATCCTACTTGATGTGGTTTGATGGACTGATGCGGAGCTTTTATACATCCTATATGAATTAAATGATTACAAAGATACGCTTATATGATTATTATAGTTTGTTAGAGCGAGTCGACAAGAGTGTGTGGGTCTTACGCATAGGCCCAACTTTGAATATGTTCTCCGCAGAAGACAAATGTGGCAATGATACTCAACCATATAAAACAGTTGGATATGTTCTGAAGGTAGTTATTTATCAAGTCATCTAAAACGGTAATGCCTATTTTATAAGCAGAACAAATACACTTAGGTTTCTGTACATTGGCTGCAACAACAAAAGCTTCAGTTTGCTTCAGTAGCTTAAATTATTATAGCCTAAGTATTACAGGTTAACACAGGTATGCACTTTATAATTCCTTTCTTAAATCTTCCCATATATATGTATATATTATATATATGTTTAACCCCTCCCCCACTCCCTTGTGGAAGTCTGTCAGGTGTGTGTGTGTGTGTGTGTGTGTGTGTGTGTGTGTGTGTGTGTGTGTAGGTTGGATGGTGAGGCCCAGCTAAACAGATACTAATTTCTTACTTGGTTTACACCATCTTCTCCACTTAATGAAATGGTGATACAATTATTAAATACTTCAAACAGCAGCTTTTAATTAAAAAAAAAAAAACATTATGTAAATACTTTAGGATTATAAGGTGCACGTAAAATTAATTGTAGTAATATTATTATGATTATTAATAATAATAATAATAATAATAATAATAATAATAATAATAATAATAATAATAACACACAAACAATTTCTTGAATTTACACTTTTATTTGTAATATTCATCACGTCATTAGGTATGCAGTCCACAATCCTACCCTGATTTCGACACCTGCATTCCTTACATTCAGATCGTAGGCCTATATTCACACAATGTCAAATGTATTGAATGAATAGAAATCAACAATACGGCACAATTGCATCAGACGTGTGCAGACTACTTACAGAGTTGCAGTTATGTCCAGTTTATTGTTTGCTTAACAATAACCCTTTGCCACCAGTGACGACGTGAATGCGCGTAAAGACGACGATAAAATAGAGACGCTTGATTAATACCCACGGTTGATTTCTACCCAGAGCACCTCCAGGTTTGCGTAGCTTCCGCTATCCTAGCCGTTTCTTCGGCTGGTATCCTCGCCCGTCTCCTGTGTTTATCGCCGGTCCGGTTTGTTCCACACATATGTCTCCATGCCGCGCCTTATTTCCCCCGGTCTTCGTATCCGGTGCGTTATTGTATTACAACAATCCATAATTCTAGTGCCTATATTACATACAAGTTGTAATTTCCTTCTTTTTAACGTATTCCCTTTGATTAAGTCACTCTTGACTCTCCTTTAGCTTTGGGGCCAACGAGGTTCGCCTAGGGGGAGCCTTGAAACCGCCCCTCCTTATCTCCTTTCATCATTCAGCTAGGGGTCGCCTTGAAACCGCAAGGCCAGTAATTGCTTTTTTCAGGCAGCCCAGTGCGGACTGGCCAGCAGCCAATCAGAGCCTTGTTTACACTCTGTGATTGACAACACTCTGGCAACATGCCAACCAATCAAACCCCTTTATAGGCCGAAGCTTAGAATTTTAACTCTTTACATGCTACATGGAATAACACAGGATAGGATAACGCTTGCACTGTTTGAAACAGTTAATTGTTTCCATACTCAGTCCGATGACAGAAGTGTATAAAGTCTATATATGTCGTGCACACAATTACACTTCCGTCACCTCGCTATTTGGGGATTTGTTGATGTTCCAATAGCCTGTAATTTTATTTACTGTAGGCTATATTGAATTTATCAATTCTAAATGAGTATAAGCTTGGCTGTGCACATTTTGCCTCTCAACCTCGTAAACATACGATCGGCCTGTATAGCTCTTCCCCCCCTGAGTCCTCCTACCTCACCGGGACTTCCTCTTGCTTGGGCGCCTTGTCTCAATTCACTTTTTTCCTTATAGGACAGCAAGGCCTATACCTTGTTGCTGCGTGTTCCCGTGATCCCAGGAATATGCCACCCCGTCTTCTAATTTCCTCTGGATAGAACTCAACTGAATACATTTACTAGGCAGGCCTATAAAACTGAGAAAATAATATATATATATATATATATATATATATATATATATATATATATATATATATATATATATATATATATATATATATAAGATAGTTTTAGGTTTGTACAGTGGTATGAATTGTGTTATCAACTCTTTGGTAACACATTTGGGTAATCTATCTGGGGACAATCAACCACAGGAGAAACAATAAAATCAATAAGCAAAACATCAAAACTATATAAAACCCCACCAGGCATATGAGGCACACGCACATGTGTCTGTGACCAAGTCACTATAAAAGTGTGCATTTGATTTCCAGGTAGGCGCAAAAGCACTGTGGACACCTGACCCTGGCAGACTACGAGCGCTTACCACGCCGCGCGCAGGGGAGGCTTGAATCAAGTGCCCGCCGTTTTGTTTAGTTGTTCCAGCTCTGACGCCATTGGCTAGCAGCGGCGTCCAATCAGAGCGGCTGTTTATACAGGGGCGCGCCACACAAAGCTTATTGACATGTGGAAGAAGGACCAATGGCAAAAGCCGTTTCAAACGTCCCCTCCTTCCATACTCGTTGAGTGGCACTAGGCGATTCAGGAAAGGAGTTTCTGTTTGGATGTACAAGGCTCGATTCACTCGAAGCTCATTCTCCGGTGCATCTGCGTATTCCAACAGCACACTGAAAATCACCAGACTAGGATGTAACCATTTCCACATGTTTTTTACGCTTTCTTTCTTTTCCTCATTTTCTATTATATTTTTTAATCACTTATTGTTATGCAAGGAATAACTTTTACCAGTAAGTAATTTATTTATTGTATACTTTTTACCATTTGTAATAAACATTTGCTTTCAACAGCTGCTTTTTTTTTTACAATATTCTTTTCTGGTTGCACATTTGTCTGTAGAAAAAAATAATGTAAGGCCTAGCAGAGTTGTCGATAGCGAAATTTTAGGAGGCACAAAATATAGTTTTTGTTTCATTCATATTTTTAGGGCGGCTATTATTTTATCTTCATTTGTCATGTCATCATATAATAGGGCTTAATAACAATAATTAATAATATTATAATAATAATTATTATTATAATAAAGCAGTTTAATTTAATTTTATATTTGGGAATATTTTACTATTTGCTCATGTACTGTCAACACATGTAGCATACCTGAATCACTTAAGCGAGTAATAAACCAGGCTCAGACAAAAGGTTGAAATATAAAGCACTGTTCTCGTCATCATTTTTCGAAATAGATTTTAGTCAGAAAGGTTGACAACACTTCAGTCTTAAGTAAACATTCTCGATAATCAATGATTGTTTTAAAGACTGGAGTTTCCATCAAGTTATCAATTAACAATAAAATACACAATACAATATTGATGGACATGATTTATTTAAACAATTGAAGTTATGCTAGTGATGACTATGGCAGTGCCAGTGGTAGTAATAGTGTGAACGTTTAAGTCGTGGTCTACTGACTCACCTTCGACAGGAGATAATGCTCGCAGCCTCGCGCTCCTAGCCTGTTCGCTTTGTGTGGTTGTGCTGAAACCGTCAACTATGCGACTTACCCGTGCGAAGTGTCGTGATATGGAAACGCAAATGTATTGATTTGTGTGTAATTCCTTACTATACACAAAACGATGGAAGACGTTAGTCTTCAGCGTTAATGCGAAGAATACATGCACTCTCCATAAAAACGAGTCTTGTCTAGCGCTGCGTTGAACGCGTTCTCGTCTGTGAAATTTCTCTCAAGTTTTTCGACCAGTCCTTGTTGACAAAGTTTGTCACGCTTGGGCTATTGTCTCCTGCTCGCTTTAGAGCCATAGGGTTGGTCTGACATAGGTGTTGTCGTGGGTATGACCCCGTAAGGTTACAATGGCGGGGCGCCTCTCCACCAGGGAAACGGAGGGAAGCCACAGAGACTGGTATTAGGCAGCCTCCCATCCTCGCAGTGAATTGCATCTTTTCATGGACATTTCTGAGGGATTCTGCCACCATTTCGAGTCACTGACGATTTCCACGAGCAGTGTGGCGCTTTGTATGTATTCAGTTTCGTGTGCACTTAGCTTTGGGTGATCGCAGTATCTCTGTGTAGACTCCCAGAGTAAACAGAAATGGCTCTGTTTACGACTGCATATGTGAGGGGCGAGTGTAGCGTGCAGGAAGTACACACCGGTCTCATGGATTGGAAACAGCATTTTTAAAGGATTCCTCAAAACAGCCCAATATTATGTGGAGTTGCGTTCTGCTCTCTTTCTCCCCGTCTCCCCCCAGCACACACACACACACACACACACACACACACACACACACACACACACGCACACAATTGTTCATCTACAGTTCCGCTGTTAACACCGTAGCAGTAAGTCCCTTTTCAGTTTATCAAAGAAAAATAAAGAACTTTCCACGTAAAATAACAACATACGCTGATCTAGATATTCTAAAATCACAATACATTTGACACAACGTTTTAAGATATAGCCATGAATATTTTTGCTCTCTGGCAAATGTGATTGTTTTTCTCACATAGCATTTCTCAATCACGCACAGATTTGAGAGGTAAAGGTCCAGGATACTGCCGCAATTGTCTAGCGAAATGAAGAAGAAAAAAAAAACTCAGCATAGATTTAGTATTAAACTCTGCGGCCTTCTCGGGCGTGTGGGGTTTAGCACTCTGTCATACATACAGACCAGCGTTGATTTTGTGATTTTAATAAATCGACATACTGAATCGCCAGCCTATCAGCCATCCAAAATGTGGAATGTTTGTTTTCTCCTTTGAATCGACGAAGGAAACCACTCAATGTTGCTCACCATTGATATTTTTCTTTGTTTCCTTATCTGAGATGTCGTGATAAAAAAAAAAAAAACCTCAGAGGTTTAGCCTTTATCGATGCCTCTAAGTCTCATTTGTAATTCTATTGATGACTTTTGAATTACGAGACATGTTTTTTTTTCACATCAAGAAGGCCCACTGTCTACATTGAGCTGCCGTATAGAGGGCCACGACTGGCTAACCTTTGTGGACGCTGAGTTTGGAAGTAGTCTTCCGTTACTCAAAATTAGATGAAGTCCAAAAAGAAAAAAAAGGATGATTTATGAAAACTCAGCCATGTTGAATCCTGTTCTCGTCAGTGTGCGTCAAAGTGGATGTATGGAGGCTGTGGGTTGTGTGAGAGATTTGGGCGGAGAGGGCAATGGCGAAAATTTACAAAACAGAGACCAAGATGCCCGTTTAATGTATGGGCCAAATCTGTGGAAATAAAGATAACTATAGCTACAGTTTTCAGAAAGTTATCAGTTTCACCTAAAAAACTCACCTTGGCAAACTGGACGCAGCTCGACAGACTTGGTGTTGAAGCATTGGTGGCGGAATTTATTTAGAATAAAGTGCTATTTTTTTAAAATATAGACAGGCCAATGCACATTCTTTGAAATAAATCCACGCTGACAGTGAGATAACTGTGCATTAATTATGCATCCTAAACAAAGAGAGAAGAGTATATTTTCCACGTTTTGGGCGAAGATGTATGTCTGAATGTTAGTGGAGGTTAATTATTCACTCTGCGTATGCTATGAGCAACACATTCATTAGTAGCCTTTCCGTGCAGTCGCAATCTTTAAACACCTCACGGTGTTAAGTTACATGAAAAGTCATTCTTTACTGGCAATTCGCTGGCGTTGTTTAGACTCGGCGTACCCTGATGCCTGCTCCTTTTGTTGTGGAGTTCACATTGCTCGGCTCCATAGAGCCTACGCAGGAGAGCGAGATAGAGAGAGAGGGAGAGAGAGAGAGAGAAAGGGAGAGACAGACAGACTGCGAGGGGGACGTTTTTTTTGTCTTGGTACAGTAGTACTAGTAGAATGGTCGCACCATGTCTTGCTTTCTGATGCAAACTTCTCGCTTGCTTTTAAGACAGGCCTTCTGATTTAATTATGAATAGACGCGATAAGTTTACAGGCACGATGTTGGTTCTGGAACATGAGAATGGACACGCTTAAGTTTTGCCTCTCCAATAGGCAAAGACGCCTTTATGTTTTCTTGAATGCTGATGGTCCCTTTCTTGTTTGTTTTGTTATTTTTTTGCAGAAAATGATCGGGATATACTTTTTGTGCCGACAAAGCAAAAACTGTTCTGAATGCAAGACCTATGTGAACCTCTCGAAGGGATTATAACATCTGGGTGGTGTTCGATGCCCACGGCTGTCCCACTGGATATCGGATTTATCGCTTTTCGACAGAATGGAGGGCCGGGATTTTGCTCCACCGCCTCACCTTCTTGCTGATCGGGGCGCGCTGGTTCACCGCGCCGCCTCTCGGATAGCTCCTTCGGGGCACAGTTCCGTGCAGCATCCCGGCCACTTCCAGCCTGGAAAATACTACCCATCCCATATACCAATGGCTCCGCATTCAGGTTTGTGCATTGATTTACTAACTAGCGAGCTTTTGCAGACATATCTTAACCATTCGCATATCTTGCTGTTGAATTAAGTTGTGTGTTGCTGTTATCGGACAAGTTTTAGCTACGTTTTTTTAGTCCACGGCCTCACTGCTCAGGGACACACTGTTATTTATTAGAAAGGGAAATTACTTCTGCACTATGGCCATTCTGGAAATTAGCGATTGCCATGCAGTCCTTAGAATTTTATGTGCCCGTTCTAGACGGCATTATAACATTTTATTGAACTGTTTACTGTTCTGTCTGTGACTCTTTTTGTAAAAAAATAATAATAATAACACTGTGCTTCCTGTAAATGCGCACAATATGAAGAGATAAAATGTTTAACTGGTTTGTGTTAAATATTAGAGGTTGTTTCGGATTATTGTGTTTCTTTAATTGCTTGTTACATTGTATAGCTTAGCTAAACTCGCTGGTGATTGAGCACGTACAAAAAAGATAGTCAACAATTCCGCGATAGGCTCATGTAGAGGTCCCTACTTACAGACCTGCTTGATCACATTTTTTTTCTCTGGATATAAATTGATTTTTTGGCAACTTTTGTTAAATTTCCCTGTGTTTGATCGTCACTGGTCCTGAAGGAAGTTGAGGTCTTCTCTGATTTTGTATTGTTTTGTTTACATTTACAAGCGATTGGAATACCGTGTAGGCTACGTGTAGCCTATAAATGCCCCCCTATTTTAAAATGTACTGTACTGGGAGCGTTGTGTGGATACAGCTGCTGTAGGGTACCGGAGACTGCCTCGTGGACACGGGGGCTGCTGCCCTGCGTGCCGTGGCTCGCTCGGGAGTGTCCGGGATTAGGGTCAGTGGTGAGTGTGGTGGGTACGCACTAATAGAGGCCTCTGTAATACCAGAAAATCCGGTTTCCATATTGAGCAGTGATTTGACGGGGTGCGAATGGGTTGACAGCGCATGCATTAGATTTAACAAGTGGCTTTGGCATCCGACTCGAGACACTTCACCGATGGCTGGGTGTTGCCATATCTATACGCCGTTTTCGGACTGATAATGCAGAAATGGGTTGCTTTGGCTGGCAAACGTCTCGTTTGAGAGTTTTCGGCGGGATAATTATCATGTGTAATTTGCAGACTTTCACTCCATATCCCATGACGTCTTGAAATGGTTCATGTCGACAGGGTGGACGTGCAGGCCCCACCGAGTTCATTTTTAAGGCGTGGACACATTTATTCAGTAAAATGTTCTTTCTTTGTTTGATGGCTCTACACAGCCACCAACACAACGATACAATATTAAGTTGAATATTAAGTTGTAGCATATCTTCATTTACATGAAACCCAACTTCCTATTTAGATAATAGAATAGGCCTACAATAAAATTAGTTGCACATTTGGGACAATTTACAGTTACACAGGGTGCGAATTGAACTTCATATTTTAGCTTGCAGTGAATTTTATATTTGTAAATGGCTTTTATTAAACATAATGAAGAAGTCCTATAAGTATTTTGAAACTCTGAAAACTTGAAATGGGTCTGTGACGAATGTGGGAGAGCTGTAATGCGCAGCTGGGGGAGTAACAGGCAACCCAGTCGAAGAGGAATTAACGCGGGGACAGGGAAGTGGAATATATCAAATTATTATTTACAAATATCAAATTATTATTTACAAATAAAACACCCATTGTTATTATTAATATTATTATTATTAGGTTATTATTATTATTAAAGCTACATTGCTGTTTTCATTCATAGTGTCAACAGTTGATTGATAAGACACAGGCACATATTTCAGCTAGTGCTGTTCGGCCTGTGTTCGAGAGGCAGCGCAGGCATGCCGATCTTCCGTGGACACCTCCTCCCGTATCGGCCTCACATGCAAGTCAAATGTGAGATGTGCGGATGGATCGTTAGCTGCTGGCTAGCCCAGGCCTCCCGCTGTTCCGCTCCCTGTTACTGCATTGAGGATCAGCAGAGGCCTTCTATGCACTCCTGAAAAAATAATCTCCCCCTTCTCCGACTGAAATAACTCCTTCCAATTAACTTACTGTGGGGCGTTAAAAGAAGACTCAAAAAAGAAGAAAAGAAAAGTAAAAAAAAAAAATAGAATTTTTTTATTTAAAGAAATCGTCAGGCAATTGTCTGATATCTTTTAGGTGTTTTTTTTCTCCTTACCGTTTTTACACCTAAAGTTATGCGTAAATTCCTGTTCGTTTGTAGTACGCTGATGCCTTCTTTTTGCTTGAATGCATTTATTAAGCGAAGCTCCACGTGATTGATCGACTTTGTTGTATTGCCTCGGCATGACGCTTGGATCTCTTACGAACATCAAATAGCGCTGCTGTGGCAATGAAGGAGGGGTTGGGGGGTGGAGGTAATGCATACAGTGGGATCCATTTTCTGGCTCTTTCTTGCGGCCCTCCCCACCACCCTACCCCCACACTCACTGCCATCATCCCGGCAGATGTCTGTAACGTCTGCCTAGGGGGCTATGGCCACAGTCCGCTGCCGTGCAGGTGCATTACCGAAGGCGATGTGCGGTGGTGGTGTTTTTTTTTTTTTTTTTGCTGCCGGGCTCCGACTACAATGCAGACCCGCCCCGAAATGTCAGCACTCGGCCGCCTTTTGCCGCACAGGTGTGCGCATTGTTCATTAAAACAACAGAACGCAACCCCCTAATCTACCTTATTACAAACAGATTTTCGGTCTCCGCTCCGCGCGTTTGGGGTCTGGGGCGAATTATTCTCTGTGGTCTGTCTTAAGAAAACTCGAGGAGGATGTTTTTTGCTGTTTTCGCTGTTGTTTGTTGTCGTCGTCGTGGATTTTTAATATTTTAGATCAGTTCATGTTTATGTAGTTTGCATTTTTGATATAAGTTTGCTGTGCCTTGTGCCGCGTAATGTATGGGGGCACTTTTCCTGCATACCCAATACGTTTGTTCTCCTGAGGTCTGATGGCAGAAAATCAATGTATCACCTGCAGTGCTGAAAAATGATGACAAATATGGATATGGTGCTTTATAATGATTTAAATGAATCCACAGTGAAGTCCTTGTATTTGTGAGAAAAACAACATTTAAGTATCCCATAACATAGCAAGCAATCACACAGACACACACACACACACGCATACACACTCTCTCTCTCTCTCTCTCTCTCTCTCTCTCTCTCTCTCACACACACACACACACACACACACACACACACACACACACACACACACACACACACACACACACACACACACACACACACACACACACAATTTTCCTAGATTTTCTACATATTGTGTTATGAAAACACACATCTTTCATCAGAGGGAGCATAGTGCATCAAAGCCCCCACTAATAGGCCCTGCAGCCTATGGAAACAGGAAGTGATCCCTTTCAAACTGAATGTAGTCTTA
>NC_085015.1:17093503-17096003 GCF_963854185.1 Sardina pilchardus
CTGCCTGCCTGCCTGTCTGCCAGCCTGCTACTTTCTCTATCTATCGTTTCACTTCTTAAATTCTGAACATTTGTTCCAAGCCTCCCCTTTCATTCTTTCCTGCCTGTCTTTCTCTCTATAGAGTCTATAAGAGAGTGTGTGTGTGTGTGTGTGTGTGTGAGGGAGGGAGATAAACTGGCGAATAAACCTTAACCCTCCCACTTTCCTTTCAGTCTCTTGCTCTCTCTCTCTCTTGCTCTCCCTGTCTCTCTCATTCTCTCTCATTCACTGTGTCCCCCTCTTCCTGCCGTGTGCACACAGCTCTGTCTCGGAGTGTTTGGGTTCACTTTAGAATCGTCTGGTCTGGTCGCCTCTCCACGGAGGAGAGATCACAAGGCAGCATGGCAAGTCTCATTCAGAATATGAAGCGGAGGCTCTATCGCTCTCTTATTTTTTTCTCTCTCTCTCTCATTGTTCCCTCTCTCCTCCTCTCTCCCTCCCCTCTTTATGTCTTCCACACCTCCCTCTCTCTTTCTCTCTCTCTCATTGTCCCTCTCTCCTCCTCTCTCCCTCCCCTCTTTATGTCTTCCACACCTCTCTCTCCTTCTCTCTCTCTCTCTTTCTCTGTGCACTGTTGCAGTTGAGCATTGTGATCGTGGGAAAGCATGACTCAGCGTGCGTAGGGAAAGGCTGACGTCGGCGTTTCTACACCACGCTCTCTGATTTTGTGTATATTCCATGATAACTGTGATGATTATCAAACTCACATTTCGGTGGCAGTGGCGAGATACTGTAGATAGATAGTCTGATTTCTTCCCACTAGTGAGGATGTAGGTTCTGTTTGGACAGTACTAAGATTCACTCTCTCTCTTTCTCTCTCTCTTTCTCTCTCTCTCTATCCCTCTCTCTCTCCAAACAAAAGGGCTTTCCTTCAGGAAGATCATGCAATACAGCTTTAAATGTTTGACGCTGAAATTTTCAATTGGAAGAATTTTGTGTTAACACAAGACTTCATCGGCACTGAAGTTGCGTATAGAGTGTTGTCAGGCTGTGGTCGCTACTCTTTGTGAGAGTATGTCTCTCGAGTCAGAACCAGAGAACCGTTATTTGTCACATTTTTTTCTTTTTTTCGGTGAAAGTGAGAGCGTGTCGTCTGACTGTGTGCTGAGACTGGTGTCATGAAAATGAGTCTAAGAGTCTTGAAAGAATATGTCTGAATAGTTCTATTTCTTACCTTGTATATAGTTTAGTTTTGCGTGCTTTGTATGTGGATCTTTTTTCCTCAGCCTGTTGTCTTATTGTGGAATTAGACTCTTCAAAATGAGAGTGTCTTCATCCTGTACCTTATGGACAAGTACTCAATGTGACCTTCCCTGCCTCCCAGTTCAAACAGCACTTTATTGGCCTGACAAATAAAGCATTTGTATTGGCAAAGCAGTCACGTAAAGCATACAGGATTACAAGGAACACAAAATATTAACATCTCTCTCTCTCTCTCTCTCTCTCTCTCTCTCTCTGGTTGCAGGTGGGGGTCTGATGGGGAACTCGTCGGCCTCGTTCATGGGGACGTTCCTGGCCAGTAGCCTGGGCTCGCCCCCCTCCCACCACTCGGGGCCCCCCTCCTCCCCCTCATCGCCCTCCTTCCGTGGGGCACCGCACTCCAGCGCCTCGCAGATCTGGTTCCCCCATTCTCATGAAGGTAAGACACACACACACACACACACACATACACCACATGAATGTGCGCACTCATGCACGCAAACACACACACACACACACACACACACACACACACACACACAGACACACAGGTATCCACGCATGTAAAGCACACACACACAAACAAACACTCATTCGCTCATTCACAGAGGAATGTATATTTACACAAACACACACACACACACACACACACACACACAATTGCGTAGGCACGTGCATGCAAATGTGCACAGACATACAAACATTAACACACTCTTGCATAAATGCTTCAACACACACACACACACACACACACACACACACACACACACAGAAGAATAAGCAGGCATGTGTGTGTGCACTGGGGGAGCATCCCATAATGACACAGGCATGACTTTGCACACCTCCACCAAGTTTATAGAGCCTGAGACAGCAGCCTGGCAACATGAGAGGCTGTGGTCAGGCTCACACTCTGATTGGTGGCCTTCAGAGTAGCTGAGCATGCTGGGAGTTGTAGTTTTTCAGGGATGGCAGGTTGCCTCTTTTTTTAAGGGAGAGGATAGAAAACAAACTGACACACACACACACACACACAAGTTAAAGCCACAGACACACTGTAATGCAATAATAAGCCTAGGAGAGAGTGGTCCTGTAATTAAAGTCTCTCTCTCTCTAATTTGTCTCTAATTTCTTTTTTGCCATTGTGTCTTAACTCTCTTGAGCGTCTTGCCAAACTACTCATTAGTTGTGCCCATCCTCTCCCTCTCTCTGACTCCGCAATTCACGGGTGCTGGTGATTTGAATTTGGGAAATCAGGAAACTC
>NC_085015.1:17111003-17113503 GCF_963854185.1 Sardina pilchardus
TAAACAGCACAGAGAGGTCTGAGGCTCCTTCCCAACTCCTACAAAAAGCAACAATGCTAAATAACAGCGACGTTAACTATTAGCTGTTAATTGCTAACCACTGTAATAAACAGCTTGTTGCAAGCTAATCAACAACACTTCAAGCTATTCACGTTTGCAAGGATAATACTGCCTGTCCCGCAACAAACACAACAACCTGATTGCAGTTTGCATTTTTATTGTACGTACACAACAAAATGTCACTGTTTTCTGTACTCCTGTGTTCTCGTCTGTGTTCATCAAAGATTCTTTGGTGTTCATACTCGTAGGGCAATGTTTATCGTTACCATGGCAATTTGTACTTTCTGCCTCGCTGCAAGCAGGCTGCAAGGACGCATTTCTATACGTCATCGGTACGCCCCCCATCTCTACCCACTTAAGCGCACCCGGGTAACATCTAGAAGTAGTACTAGGGGGCTAGTAGGGTGAGTTCCGGGTAAGAAAATACCCGAGTTTTGCGTTCCCACATACAGCCACCCGTTTGATATCCGTTTGACATCCGGATGTCTCGCTCATGTGGGAAAGGGACTGTAGTCACTTGCCCCACACACCAGATATACAGAAAGATAGACTTACAGACAGACAGATGGGCAGACAGATAGACGGGCGCAGACAGACCAGTAGCAGCTGAGAGTTCATCTTCATCCTGCCCGTGTCTGGCCACCAATCAGGTGGCAGCCTGGAGTCCTTCGCCTGATCTGAATTCAGATCTGCCGTCTTCAGTGCACCGATAACACACACCGGTCAAGGCTGGACAGAGTATGAAGGAGGGATGTGTTTTTTTCCTACCCCTTCTCTCTCTCTCTCTCTCTCTCTCTCTCTCTCTCTTTCTGTCTCTCTCCTTATTTCTCTCTTGTCCATTCGCTGCATCTTCCAGACAGACCGGTTTCCAAAATTACACAATCCCCCCTTCTAGCGTACATTCAGCCTCTCTTTCTGTCCTCCTCTCTCTCTCTCTCTCCCTCTCTCTCCCTCTCTCTGGGTCTTGTTGGTGTGTGTGTGTGTGTGTGTGTGTGTGTGTGTGTGTGTGTGTGTGTGTGTGTGTGTGTGTGTGTGTGTGTGTGTGTGTGCGGTAGGAACAGGTGCAGGCTGAGCAGCTGATATTAACCATCTGGATTCCCCTGTGATGCCACTGTCAGAGACGAGCTCTGCTGGTGTCAATTAGTGTGAGAGGAAAGCGCCAGGAAAGAGCTCCCTCTCTCTCCGTCTCTCTCTCCCTCCCTCCCTCTCTCCCTTTCTCTCCCTCTCTCTCTCTCTCTCTACTCTTCCTTTTTCTCCTCTCCACTTTCTCCTTCCTCTCTCTTTTCTCTCCCTCTCTTTCTGTATCTACTGTATTTCCTCCCTCTCCTCTCTTGTTTTCTCTCTCTTCCCCTCTTCCTCTCTCTCTTTCTTTTCCACCTCTCCTCTGTCTCTTTTGCTCTTTACTCCTCCTCTTTCACTCTGTCTTTCTCTGCTGCCTGATCACACACACACACACACACACAGACACACACACTTGCACTCTCTCTCCCTCGGTTCTGTCACTTACACCCATACAGCCTCCCTCTCTTCCATTCTCACTTGTTCGCACGTCTACACCCCTCCTCACACACTCCCCGTCTCTCACAATTACACACTCCTCTCCCACTCTCTCACACACACACACACACACACACACACACACACACACACACACACACACACACACACACACTCACAGGCTGGCACGCCACATGTTCGTCTCGAGACAACCAGGCACAAATTGCTCTGACACACACACAGATGTGCAAAGCACTTACACACCCTGACACACGCACACACACACACCTTCACACACAGTACACATGGACATTTGTGTAACATACTAAAAGTGCACACTCAGATGCTCATATACAGTAGGCAACGTATAGACTCAGTGCCCACCTGCAAACACTCACACAACCCCCCCCCCCCCCCACACACACACACACACAATGTAAAAACGATACAAATCTTTATTATGTCTCCCAGTGTCCCCACGGCCCTAAAGCCCTCAGCTCTAGCCATAACCCTCATTTACTGTACACACACACACACACACACACACACACACACACACACACACACACACACACACACACACACACACACACACAGTATCTTAGTCCAGTTGGCTTGCAGCTGAAGTAAGACCCAGAACTCAGCCATAGATGGGCCAAATGCGGGCCACACCCCACACCAGCAGGGGGCAGCACCCGCGACGTATGGAAACTTGTGTGTTTGGTCAGCTGCAGAGGCGCCTCTGTCCCCGGCCCCCTATTGACTAGTGCTGACAGCCCTGTAGGATGCACACAATGATATGGTGGATGGAGGAGAGGACCACTGCGCGGTTTTGTTGATGTATGGCCTATTGTGTGGGAGAAGGAGGGAAGAGGCCAGTGGTGTGTGTGTGTGTGTGTGTGTGTGTGTGTGTGGGGGTGTGTGTGTTTGTGTGTGTGTGTGT
>NC_085015.1:17116003-17118503 GCF_963854185.1 Sardina pilchardus
CTCCATCCCTTCTTCTTTCCATCCCTCCTTCCCTCCAGAATTCTATCTCCGCGGTCTCTCGTCGCAGCCCTCTCTGCTCTCCACCAATCACGGCCTGCCGGGCCTCTCCCGGACCGCGCCCGGCCACCCGCTGGGCTCCTGCAGTCGGGAGCAGGACCCTGGAGGAGGTGGAGGAGGAGGTGGAGGAGGAGGGCCTCCCCAGCACAAGGGCTCTAAAGAGGGGCAGTCGGGCGAGCGAGGGGTGGGGTCCTCCGGGAAAGACAAGGAGAGGTCCGCCAGCAGCAAGCAGGATGCCAAGGAGCGCCAACAGCAGCAGCAGCAGCAGCAGCATGGGCATCTTCAAGGGCACCACGGGCACCTCCTGCAGCAGCACCCGCACCACCCGCACCACCCGCACCACCCGCACCATCAGCACCCCTCCACACACAACCCGTCGCCGCTGGGGGACGAGGACCCGCGCCACCCGCTGGAGCGGCACAAAGGCCTCCACCCGCACGCGTCCGAGTACAAGGATGATGCCAACGCGGGCAATGCCAATGGGAACGGCAACAACGCCACCGTCGCCGGTGCCCAGGGCAAACACCTGAGCGCCTGCCTGCACCTGAACGGCAAGATGCAGAACGGGAACGGGGACGCGGGTGGTGGCGTCGCCAAGGGGGCACCCGGGCACGAGGCGGGCATCGTTGGGGGGTCGGCGGGCAGCGGTCATCAACACCACCACCATCGAGGCAGCCGGTGCTGTAAGGAGGGCGTGAGCGGGGACATGCGGATCAGCGAGCCGTCGCTCGTCCCCTCGCCCGCCGACTGCCTGCGGAGAGGCTCGGTCACCCTGGGCCACCCCGGGCACACGCACACGCACGCACATACGCACGTGCACCCGCACTCGCACACACACTCGCACTCGCACACTCCGCACGCGACGCACTCCGCCGTGGCCTACGCCATGCACCCGCCTCCCCCTCCGCCTCCTCCTCCGCCCCTTGGCATGGCCACCGCCATGGGGGGCGCCTGGCTACCCCACCACCCCGCCCACGGGCACCCGCACCCGCACGCTCACCCGCACCACCCCGAGCTCTACTGCCCTCCCCCGCCCTCGCCGCTCTCCCTGCCCACCTCCGCCCAGGACAAAGGTCACCTGTCGTCGCCCTCGTCCAGAGACCCCAAAGTGACCGGCCCGACGTACGTGCCCTCGGTCAGCCCCCTGGGGGACAAGAGCAGCGGGCCCTTCCAGCTGGGGAACCCCCACTGCCGCGGCGGAGGAGGAGGTGGAGGAGGTGGAGGAGGAGGTGGTGGCAGCATCTCCAGTGGAGATCCAGGGAAGGAGGCCAAGTCCTCCGGGGAGAAGCCCAGCGGGGGAGGGGGCGGCCGGGGGAGCGGCTCGGCCAACGGCCCCCCCTCCTCCTCCAACCAGACTCCTCCCTCCCAGTCGTCGCACCCGGCCAGCAGCTGCCAACGGAAATCCGGCCAATCACAGCAGCCGCAGCATCATCATCATCAGCAGCAGCAGCAGGAGAAGGCGTCGTCGCACGCGGCGTACGGGAAGGCGGACAAGGGCTCCTCTGATTGGCCGCCCGGCTCGGCGCACACGACGAATCACGCGCAGCCGCATCACACGCAGCAGCACCCGCAGAGGTCGTCGCAGTCGCAGTCGCAGCATCCGGCCGCGCGGTCGTGCGGAGGGGAGAGCGTAAACGGCGGAGGCGGTGGCGGTGGCGGTGGCGAGGCCGTGGACGTCTACCGGCCCTCGATGCCCCAGGGCGCCAAGGCCGGCGTCCACCCGACGCCGCACCACCACCTGGCCAAGAGCGGACTGTACGCCAGCACGCCACCCTTTCGGGACTGTTCTCACTCGGGCCGCCCGCAGAACGCCTCTTCGTCATCGTCGTCATCCTCCTCGTCCGAGGGGAAGGGTGGCGGCGGCGGAGGAGGAGGAGAGGGCGGATGCGGGGTGACCCGTGACGGGCAGAAGGTTGCTAGGATACGGCACCAGCAGCACGGCGCGTCCGGCCCGGAGCAGACGCACGACGGGAAGCAGCGGTCAGTGGAGGGATCAGCGGTGCCCCCGCTGGTCTACGCCAGCCACCCGGCGGTTGGCATCCCCCCCAGCGGATGGGCACCACCGCCACCGCCTCCCCGCGGGCACCACCACAACGACCCGCACAAGGCCTACCTGGACTCCTTCAGCAACGGTTCTGGATCGAGTTCCGGATCGGGTTCCGGTTCCGGTTCCAGCGTGAAGACCCACGTTCCTCCGCACACGACGCGGCACGACGCGACGCCGCACCACCACCACCACCACCAGCCCCCGGCTGCCACCCCTCCCAACCCGCGGGACTCCTCCACGGCGCCCCCTAGCGACGGGGGCGGTAGCACGGTAGCGGCGGGCAACAGCGCCAACGGAGGCAGCGCCATGAAGAGCCTTATGAAGTACAGCAGCCAGCCTCTGTCCCTCTCCCAGCAGAAGAGCCCCTTCGGCGGCCTGGGGTGCCTCAAGGGGCAG
>NC_085015.1:17121003-17123503 GCF_963854185.1 Sardina pilchardus
AGGACAGGAAATGACGGTATATGGTATTGTAGAATGAGTAGTGCCACTGTAATGTATGACTCTAGTTTGGATTCAGTGGACAGACCTCCCCTTCTCTCTCTCTCTGACACACACATACACACACACACACACACACACACACACGCACACACAGTGGATTCAGTGGACTGTGTTGCTGTTTGTGCAACAACAGCAACTCTTGATGTCATGGGAGGGAAAGGAAGGGATTGTTCTCACACGACTGATGTTCTCCGTGGTTCCGCGTTCCGTGTGTGTTCTCCACAGGCCTGAGCCACGCGGCGCTGCACCAGAACCTGGGCCCGGCGGGCTTCTCGGCGGCGGCCATGCAGCCCGTGCTGCCCCTGCCCCAGGACCCGTCCGCCGCGCTGGTGGTCCTGCCAACCGATCCCACTGCCCACCCAGCTGCACACCACCTGGGTACGTGCCCACCACCACACACACACACACACACACACACACACACACACACACACTCCCCGTGCCCACTCTCTCTTCCTCTCTCCCTCTCCCGCTCTTTCTTTCTTTCTCTCTCTTGCTCCTATTCCCTCTCTCCCTCTCTCTCTCTGTCCTTCTCTTGTGCCCACTCCCTCTCCCACTCTTTCTCTCTCTCCCTCTCCCCCTCTCTCTCTCCCTCTCACGCTCTCGTCCCCCCCCCCTCTCTCTCCCCCTCTCCCTCTCCCTCTCCTGCTCTCTCTCTCTCTCTGTCCCCCCTCTCTCTCTCTCTCTCTCTCTCTCTCCCTCTCTCCCTCCTCTCCCCCTCTCCCTCGCCGGCTCACGGCGGTAATTAGTTTAGCGGAGTTTAGCCGTAATCAGCCGTGGCTTGAGCACAAGCTCTCTGTTGGCACCGGGTGGCAGCAGCCATGCCACAGTCGCAGGGCTCCGTGCCAGAGGAATGCCAGCGCAGCGCTGGGCTGACACACACACACACACACACACACACACTCGCGCGCCTTCACCGCGGGAGGAAGTTTGAACTTGAACACACAGGTCATGTTGTGTCGCTTTTTAGATATGTGGCATGTGTGTGTTTTTTTTCGTGCTTCAGTTCTCGCTGGCAGCGACACTCTTTCTTCCACATACGGTACTTTGGCAGGCGATTGGCCAAGATTTGTCTGAATGTGTGTGTGTGTGTGTGTGTGTGTGTTTTATACAGTGAATCTCAGAGGCGCTCACACTAATAAGAGATCATGATCCAGCATGCTGAATCTGGCTTCTGTGCTCGACGGAAAAAACACCAAAAAAACTCACCAGTCATCTGGTTCCATTTGATGTTTTTTAGGGTACTGTATTTGCATAGAATCAAGCTGTCTGAGAACCTCACATTTGCAGGTTCTCCTTGTTGTTCCATTGTTCTGGTATGGGATATGCTATAGAACCGATTCAGGAATGGCACCTTCTGTATCTGATTCCTGAGCAGGTAAAAAAAAAGGAAAAAAAACTCACCAGTCATTTGGTTCCATTTGATGTTTTTTTTAAGGTATTTGCATAGAACCAAGCTGCCTGAGAACCTCACATTTGCAGGTTCTTCTCCCCCGTTCTGCTGAATATGCTAAAGAGCCGATTAAGGAATCTGGACGGCACCTTCAGTGTGTGATTCCTGAGCGGGCAGGTAGATGGATAATAAAGATGGCCGCCTCTGTGGCGGGTCCTTCAGCGCCGTTTGGTTGTGATTGCCACTGGAGAGAGCGCCGCGCTGGAGGAATCCATTAGAAACGCCGGCCCCTGCCTGCAGATTGGCCTTTATTCAGTGTTAAGGGCGTGACAAGAGGAGAGGGGAGAGGAGAGGAGAGGAGAGGAGAGGAGGATAGAGGAGAGGAGAGGGGAGGGGAGGAGAGGAGGGGAGGAGAGGAGAGGAGAGGAGAGGAGAGGAGAGGAGAGGAGAGGAGGATAGAGGAGAGGAGATGAGAGGAGAGGAGGAGAGTAGAGGAGAGGAGGAGAGGACAGGAATAGGCGGATAGAGGAGGAGGTGAAAGAGGAGAGAGGGAGGAGAGGAGGGGAAGGGGGAGGGGATGACAACAAAGAAGGGCACAGTGGATCAGAGATGAGAGGAGAGAAGAGAGAGAGGAAGAGAAGAGCAGTGGAAGTAAGAGAGGACAGCGAAGGAAAGGGGGATGAACATGTAGAAGAAAAAGAAGAAATAGAAAAGGGAAGAGTAGAGAGAGGGAACAAGAGTGGAGGAGAGGAAAGAAAGGGAGGATGCTCAGAGGTGTGTGAGGGAGGAGATGTGCCAGATGTGTGTGAGGGAGTAGAGCATTCTTTTCTCTCACACTGCAGCTGGTCAGATGTGCGTGGATGGAGAGAAACCGCTCCATTGTTCTTCTGTTCTTCTGCCTCTATGTGGGAGACCTGCCTCTGTAGACCTGTCCTCCCTCCTCTCCCCTCCTCTCCTCTCTTCTCCTCCTTTCCCACTCCTCTCCTCTCCACCCCCTCTCCTCTCCTCCTTTGTCTTCTACCTCTCCATGTGTGAGACCTGGCCGCA
>NC_085015.1:17151003-17152432 GCF_963854185.1 Sardina pilchardus
TGTGTGTGTGTGTTGGGGGGTGTACTTAGGTCATAGACACCCATTGACTTTGTGCAAACGACGCTGGAAAACTCCCATTAGTTTAAAGGCAGGACTTTTAAGAGCTTAATCAGCATTGTGTCGTCCTCCATCAATCATATTTATAACTCCCATTGATTATCCGGAAAATTCCGCGGCTCCTCCGTGCCCCGGCCACGCGAACGCCCGATGTTTAATATGATAAAACGCCACCGTTGACGGCGCCCGGGTCCGCCTCGATAAAGCCGGCTACATGAAGTCGTCATGGTGATGAATGTGTTTACTCCCGCCAGACACACCTTTGACGGCGTCGGGGGGGCGACGGGCGTTTTGATAAACTCGAGTCGAGTTTGCCGCTGTGCCCCGCACGCTCGCTCGCTCGCTCGCTCGCTCGCTGATTAAGCGAAGTTGATGTTGTTGTTGTGTGTGTGGTTTTTTTTTTTTTTTGGGGGGGGTTTCATTTAATTAATTACCATGAGGCCGTGGTTGATTAGTCTCTCGTTAATGAAGAGCCGTGTTTTGAGCTTAATTACATGTGCGTTGCCCAACCCCGCGCTTATCCCCGCCATTAATAAGGACCCACGGGCTGCTCTGACAAATGACAACCCAGGGAGACAGCAGCCGCGTCTGGCCCGCGTCTGGCCCAAGTTTGGCCTGCATGTGGCCTGCGTCTGGCACAGATCCCCATCTGTCACAGTCCGGAGAGACGGAGCCCTCGGAGATAACAAAAGAAGTGAGACAGGCACCAAGTGCAAGAGAGTGAGACAGGCATCAAGTAGCAGAGAGTGAGACAGGCACCAAGTATAAGAGAGTGAGACAGAGACCATGTACTGTATAAGAGAGTGAGACAGAGTCCTTGTACTGTATAAGAGAGTGAGACAGAGACCATGTTTGAGATTGAGACAGAGACTGATCATCACCACATTTCCACTTCCCAATGCTGCCTTTGCGAGAGTACTGACACAGGAGTGCATTCTGGGAAGTTAGACAGCATCAAACTCTGGCCTGGATACGGCTTGGGCGTGGCACAGATCCAGTGGGGAATGACCAGCTAGTCGATGGGAATGACTTGGGAGCATTATTGCACTCTCTTCCACAGAGGAAGGATGGTGGCCTGTGAGGATCATTAGGAAAAAGAGCTTAAGAGAGAAATCATCTGCTTTTTTAGTCCTCTCTCTCTTTCTCTCTACCCCCCCCCCCTCATCTTGCCATCATCCCTCTCTCTCTCCCTTTGCTCCCTCTCTCTCTCCCTCTTCATCCCTCTCCTCTCTCTCCCTCCCTCTCTAGTGTTCTTTTCATTCTTTCGCTGGTTTATTTGTCTTATTTGGTGCACAGCGTTGTCCTCCCCGTGGTGAACAGGGCTCGCTGGCGTCAAACCGGGGCAGCTGTGGTCAGCGAAGGATGGGGGGAT
>NC_085015.1:17172632-17185132 GCF_963854185.1 Sardina pilchardus
CACACACACACACACACACACATACACACACACACACACAGTGAAAGGGACCCTGTGAGCTCCGTTATAGGTGCCAGGGACACACTCACCCCGAGGGGGGTCGTGGGGGGTGTGTGTGTGTGTGTGGGGGGGGGGGGGGGGGGCAACTGGCAGAGGCACAATTAAGCCATCGATTTAGCCTTCCTTTTAACACAAACACACACATACGCACACACACGCACACACAGCCACACAGACATGTGCTCTCACACACACACACACACACATGCATGCTCTGCCCTCCTTCCTCCCTCTCTCTCCCTCTATGTCGTCTTTTTTTTCTCTCTCTCCATTCAGTGATTAGAGGCTTCCTGTCTTTTGATTTTTTAATGAGAATAAAAAAAAAGAAAAAAAAAAAAAAACTGCCGAGCACGGAGCACCAGGGGAACAGAGTAGCCTGTGGATAGTGTGTGTGTGTGTGTGAGAGAGAGAGAGAGAGAGAGAGAGAGAGAGAGAGAGAGAGAGAGAGAGAGATTTAACAGCACCACATCTTTTTAATGTCTCTGTGTGCAGACGTAGAAGGCCATGACTTAACACATGCTCTCACCCATTTGATTTTTATGGATCGAGCTTATCCTTTCACTTGAACCTTTGCATTACAATAAGCCCTCCTGATTGAGTATCGTGTGTGTGTGTGTGTGTAGGTTCTGGATAAGCGAGCGGAGTCCGTGGCGGTTCTGACTGAAGGAACACGGGTGTGTGCATATTGGAGCGAACGCTCCCGCTGTCTGTATCCAGGATACGTCCACAGAGGTGAGACAGCATCCAGCAATTCAGCCACTTACTCACTGTCTGTCTGACTGCCTCAGTCCACACACACATAATAAACCTGGTAGACACACACATATAAACCCTGACGCATTTAAACCCTGCACACATGTACACACACACACACACACACACACACACACACACACACACACACACACAATCTTCACCCCTGCACAGCCACCATGCTCCATTGTGAAAGTTCCTGCAGTGCCATAGGCGAGGCAATCCTTAGTTAATTTATGTGTGTTTGTGTGTGTGTGTGTGTGTGTGTTTGTGTGTGTGTGTGTGTGCCAGGAGGTCCTGGGGAGGAGGAGAAGGAGGGGAGTGTGATGGTGGAGTTTGACGATGGAGACAGAGGCTGGATCTCTCTTCAGAACGTCCGTCTCCTGCCCCCCGGATATCAGGTCCACTGTAAGTCCACGCAGATATGCCGTTTTGAAGTGACTTATATTTGCATACATTTAATTTTATTTTATTTACATTAATTTGCAAACATTTAATTTGATTTAATTTAAAACTGTTGACAAAGTATATAATCACTGAATAGTACAATATGTTATTATTATTATTCATTTAATGTAATATATTTGCTTATTTCTAAAACAATATTTCTGTATTTGTGTGTATTATCATTTTGTAAAAGCAGTGATTTTCAATTTCAGGAAGCCAGTGTTTTTTATCCAATCAGACTCACCTATAATCGCCATCTTGTAACTCTTAACCAATGAGCTTCCGTGTCTTTCCTAGGTGCGGAGCCTTCTCCTGCGCTATTGGTGTCTCCGGGGCGACAATGTCGCCGGAGCTCCACCCAGGAGCGGTCAAGTGCGCAGGCGGAGAGCGCCTCAGACAGGCAGGCCTGCAGGGACACCAACAAGACCATCGCAAAGGCCAGGCCAGGTAACGCACCAATAATAATAATAATAATAATAATAATAATAATAATAATAATTTGGGGGGGGGGGGGGTGTTAGGAAAGGCTAGGCCACGTAACACACCACTACCAACTTCCACACTCTTTAAAAAAAAAGGGTTCTTGGGGTGGTGTACAGAACTATGCGGAAGCAGTAGACAGTGTAGCTGGATAAGCAATGGGGTGACATGTGCCCTTTTGGGCTGGTTGTAGACCAGGCATGCTGCTGCATTCTGGATCATAACCACAGGCACTAACCAGAGATCTTGGGCCTTGTGCGTGTTTGAGCCAGTATCAACCAGTCTGTCCTCTGGAGCTTTTATGATTGACACAAAAAAAGATATTCCAGCTTTTTTCATAACTTCTCCTAAAAGCTGTTGTTGAAGTTGAGCTGTAAGAACAAGTTCTATGCACCATCATCTGAACGACGTACATTATATTACCAAAAGTATTGGGTCACCTTCCTCGACTCGCACATGAAGTGACATCCCATTCTTAATCCATAAGTTTTTTTTAATATGACGCCGGTCCACTCTTTGCAGCTATAGGAACTATTATACACATATTAAGCCCTATGGATTGCTTTTGGCAATTTAGTGAATTACTGTTCACTACTGCAAATCACTGTACTCAAGCACAACAGGAACATGGGCATGAAACTGTTCCTAGTATTTAGGAAACCAACCTGCCCCTATTTGTTATCATATAAAGGCTGAGACGGTCTTAAAAAATAGAAAGTCGTTTCTTTTATCTCTCGGCTAGTAGTGAGGGTCTCCGATTACAGTTATAGCCACCATTATGTCCCCCCGCTGTTGAAACTGACCCGCAAGCCTTGCGTCTCGGAGGTGCAGCTGCAGTCCTGTCATCTGCCATTTCAGACTCTTCAGAACATACCGGAAACACCGGCACAAAAGGCGGACAAAGGGGGGAATCGAGTGCAGCCTCCGATCTTAGTTCTCAGCCCTATCGCTTTCACCGGAATTGTGCCTCCGCGGCTCGGATGTCGGGGACCAGCCCAGGAGCTGCGTGTTTGCAAATGGAATGTTTTTTTTTTTTTTTTTTTGAGCGAACAATGATGTATTGACCTTTTTTTTCTTTTTCGGTGCCTCAATTTTTCTTGAGTTCTTTCACTCCCGTTTCAATGACGTTTTTTTTATTTTTTCGGAGTCTCTCACTTTCGCTGGCTTTGTCTCCTTATGTCAGCCGGGAAGAGTTGGTTTTAACTGGTGATAGAGACTGATCTTCTTCATCGATTTTTAAGAAATGTTTTCAAAACTCCCCCCCCCCCCCCCTCTCTTTCTCTCTCCCCTTCTCTCTCTCTACCACTGTCTGATTCTATTATATGTTTTCTGTTACAGGGAGACCAAAGTTGGTCCATTCCGGAACAAAAGCGTGTGCTTCCGAGAGCATGTCGGGCAGCTCCGCGCCCCTCCTGGGATGGCCGGCCATGGCCATGTCCCGCAAGAGACCGCTGGACCTCTTCCACTTCAACGGGCTGCCCAGGAAGGCGCCGCGCGGTGGCCGGGAGTCTGACCTCTTCCCCCTGGCGTCCGCGCCCATGTCCATGCCCACCAAGAGCATCTTCAACTCCTCCTTCGAGGTGGATTCGTTCAGCAGCATCGCCAACGGTTACTCGTCGTTCGGGAGCCAGCATCAGCACCACAGTCAGAACCACCACCACCACCACCACCATCACCAGCATCCTCATCACCCACACCCACATCACCCCCACCCTCATCCCCAACAGCAGCAGCAGCAGCAAGGCTCCATCTTGCCCCTGGGTCACCACAAGAGCAGCAGCACCTACAGCCGGGGCCGCAAGCCAGGGGGCGACAGGAAGGAGTTCCTGGTCAAGCTGGACCACGAGGGCGTGACGTCGCCCAAGACCAAGAACGGCAAGGCGCTGCAGCTCCTGGGGGGACACGAGTCCACCGCCGCCGGCGCCCGTCTGGAGAGGGGCTTCGGGGCGAAAGGCCTGAGCGACGTCCACCACCACGTGGGGTACCCCCACCCGGGACTGTTGGCGAAGGACAGCAAGAAGGGAGGAGGTGGAGGAGGAGGAGGTGGAGGAGGAGGTGTTGGTGCTGGAGGTAGCCGGACAGAGCTGTTGATGATGAAAGGCTCGTCCCATGCCAGGAAGCCTCACCTGGGGCTGGGCGAGTTCGCCGAGTACAGCGGGGGAGGCAGCAGCAGTGCCGCCCACAACTGCCACAGCGACTGCTCCTACTCGGACCTGGACGAGGAGGACGAGGAGGTGGAGGAGGTGGAAGAGGAGGAGGAGGAGGAGGAGGCGGCGGAGGTGGTGCGGAGGAGGGCGGCGGCGTTGGCGGCGGCGGCCCGCGGGGAGCTGCGCTCGGCCGGACGCTTCCTGTCGCGCCTCTCCGTCTCGTCCTCGTCCTCGGGGTCCTCGTCCTCGTCCAGCTCGGGGTCGCTGTCCAGCTCCAGCCTCTGCTCCTCGGACAACGACTCGTCCTACAGCTCCGACGAGGAGGAGGCGTCCAGGCTGATGCTCCAGGGTTGCCTGTCGTCACGGCACCCTCTGCTCCAACAACAACAACAACAACAGCAACAACAACAACAGCAGCAGCAGCAGCAGCAGCCACAACAGCCACAGCAGCCCTTAGACCAGGCCTCCGCCCCGGCTAGACACGGAGGCTTCAGCTCCAAGGCCATGGCAACGTCGGGGTCCAAGCCCTCCGGCAACAACGGCGCGGCGAAGCCCCCCCGAAGGAAAGAGACGCCCAGCGCTCCCGCCGCGGTCCTCTCGCCTTCTCCCGCCAAAGCCAGCAAAGAGGCGCCCAAGCGGCAGAAAGTGGCGTCCTCGTCGCCGGACAACTCCCCGGCCACCTCCCCTTTCATGCCCGGCAGACAGCTGTGGAAGTGGTCCGGGAACCCGACTCAGGTGAGAGACTTAGAGGGCAAAGGTCAGAGGTTAAAGGAGATGTGAAAGGTATTTGACTTTTCATTGAAGTGATCTATAGATCATATGTGATAATGTAGACATACTGCACACAGCCATGTTAAAGCTATTTGAATGTAATAAATATAACAGTTTTATAAAAAATATGTCTATTAGGTATTCCTTCCTTAGAAATAGATTTAAAAAGCATCTTTTTTTATTTGTTTAATATTGTTATTTTAGTTTTTATTATTAAACACTAACATGTATTTTTCTAACTCTTTGTCTTGTTCCTCAGAGGAGAGGTATGAAGGGGAAGGCCCGTAAGCTGTTCTACAAGGCCATCGTGCGGGGCAAGGACATGATCCGCGTCAGCGACTGCGCCGTGTTCCTCTCACCTGGCCGGCCGCACCTGCCGTACGTGGGCCGCATCGAGAGCATGTGGGAGTCCTGGGCGGGGAACATGGTGGTGAAGGTGAAATGGTTCTACCACCCCGAGGAGACCAAGCTGGGCAAGAGGCATCGCGATGGCAAGGTAAAGAATGCGGAACGTCACGGAACATCACAGAACATCACAGAACATCACATATTACTGACTTCACGTCTTCTTATTTGAAACAATGCCATTTATATTTCTGTTAATTCTATTCTTTTGAAATCTACTTTGTCTTTCATTCTTTTATTTTATGTTCAATTGCTGCATTGAAACGGTGCTCTATTCAAATGTATTCATGTTGAGTTCAATTGAAATTATGCGTATTTTACTGTGAGACTTATCTCAGCCTCATTTGAGCAAGTTTGATCTGCACTGTTACTAATTTTAGTTTGAAGTGTTTGAAAGCCCTCTCAAGTATGAGGTGAATCAGAGGACACCATTAGAATTTTTGCTTCATGTTTACTAGAAGATTCTAGAAGCTTCTGTGATGGATGATCTGTGCAGGTGAGCCTTACGTTTACCCACTCTCTCTCTTTCTCTCTCTCTCTCTCTCTCTCTCTCTCTCTCCCTCTCTCTCTCTCTCTCTCTCTCTCTCTCTCTCTCTCTCTTCCTCTCTCTCTCTCTCTTTTACCTTCCGTCAGCATGCCTTGTACCAGTCGTGCCACGAAGACGAGAACGACGTCCAGACCATCTCCCACAAGTGCCAGGTGGTCGGCCGCGACGAATACGAGCGGCTCAGCCGCGCCAGGAAGCCCAACAGCCACAGCCAGGACCTGTACTACCTGGCCGGCACCTACGACCCCACCACCGGCCAACTGGTGACCGCCGACGGCGTGTCCATCATCTGCTAGAGGTCACGGAAAGGAGACCCCCTTTTGGGAATTACTACTGAAAGAGTGACGGATACCAACCAACCACCCATGCCTCCCCTCCTCCTCCTCCCAACACGAATATGGTAACAGGCAGGGGGGGTGGGCGATGAAGGCTGGGACTGACCCACAACACAAAAAGCTGTCCGTGCCATTGGTGTCGTTGGGCGCTGACCGCCCCCGTCCCATTCTCTGTGCGGGGAGAGTTGGGTCGGACGGCGGCACGGCTGCCCACGCCAGCTGTTGTGGAACGGCAGCGTCAGGTGGCATCCTTGGTGTTCTGCACCGTGGAGGGATACAAGGGGCGATAGAACCCGTCGGGGGGCGGAACTAGAACACTCAATCCTGAGCCCCCCGACCTGAACTAAAGCCAAGGAACGTAACTCAGAGAACACGGTCAAGCACTGGAGTCTTCTACAAGAGAAGGACATTGATACTGACCTTAAGAGAACGAGATGTGTATAAAAAAATATAAAGAAAAGATTATGAAAAGACGAAAAAGGCTTCAATGGGAGAGTGGTCTTTGGGAAAAATGGAGTCTCCCGCTCCCTACACTGGTCTTACAGGTTTCTACATGCTCCATCAGGACCAAAAACACTGTTGAACTGGGGTGTAATATGGTGTTTGTAACTACGTACGTCTGAGAGATAACGTGTGTGTGTGTGTGTGTGTGGGTGTGTGTGAAAGAGAGGAGGATAATGTACATAATACTGTGTGTGAGTGCCCAAACGACCGCTGACTCGGAAAAAGGAATTGCGTGCCAGACGGAGTCGGGCCTTATCTGTGCCAGACGAGGGCCAGAGGGCAGCCGGATCTGGGCCGGATCTGAGCCGGATCTGGCCCAGGTGTGTTCGGCACGGCCCCAGTGATGCGCGAAGCTGAAGGGCCCCTGTGGAGTCAACGTCAATGCTCACGGTGACTTGACACGAGTGTGTGTGTCTGTCGTCCTGTGCCACTCGTCTCTCACACACACACACACACACACTCACAAACACACACACATTATTTAAAAAAAAAAAAAACGCTCCAGTGGGGATTTCCAGGGATTGTTTTTGTTTCTTTTTTAATAAAAATGCCCAGATAAATATTATCTTTGAACAAAAAAAAGGAATGATTTTTCCAATCAAGCCATACACTTCAGTACCTCTCTTTTATCTTCTTATTCAGGTGTATAGTTGTACAATTGTTTTATTCTTTGTGTGTGTGTACATATATAAAAAGGTATAAACTGTATATATGATATAAATGAAGAGAGAAGTCTATTTCTCTTTATTGCCCTCGATTGTGTTATTTTTTTAAAAAATGAGAGAACTGTTAGGTTTGATCTGGATATTATTTTTCTTTATTATTTTGTATTTTTTCGCTCTCTTCGGAGGATGATGGCAGGCGCCTTTGCTGCCATGCCTGCACTGCACACGACCTTTCATACTTAAGGTCAAAGGTCGTGAAAAGTTGTATATAAGGACAGGACGGCCATGGTCCTGTGACAGAGCAAAAGAGATGGAGAAAGAGAGAGAGAAAAGATGGAGGGTAATATAAGGCTTTCCATGTTCACCTCATTGTTGTCTGTTAATGTCTTTTATCTGTTTTTTTTTATACTGCTTTCTGCTTTGAGTTACTTATGTTTTTTTTTTGAGAGAGAGAAAAAAAACAAAAACATTTCTTATCGCACAGTTGTCTTCATGGAGTTAAGTGTGGAGTCATAGCAGAAAAAAAACCCTTTGTGGTCAAATGCATGAAAAGGACGATAAAAAAAGAGAATCATTGGTCATTAATCCTATAGGAACACACAGATCACGTAGTCATAGAGAAGATATAGAAATCTATCGGGCCATGACGTAACGTAAACATGTCCAAACCAAAGCACCTGCCTAAGGTTACTTGTCTTTAGGATGCAATAATATTGTCTATATTTAAAAAAAAAAAAAAATCATCAAATCAGAAAAATGTAATGGGACCCCTGCAATGCTACTAGACTGATGTACTTTATCTAAAAGACAATGTGCATATTCACCAATGTGCATTGCAGCTCGTGCAAGATGGCACTCTGTGTGCGGCCAAAACAGCCAGATCTGTGGCGAGGGCGTTGTGTCTTAGTACACACATTTTTATGTTGTGGAGAGAACCCAAAGGGTTTCCAACGGTAACTGTGTACGGCACAAAGTGAAGGACAATCAGCACCCAAGAAAGATGGCAGTTAATTTTTTATTTTATTTTATTTTTTATTTTATTTTGCTTTGTCAACGGATCGAGTTTAAAAAAAACAAGATGCTTCGTGTCACTTTTCCTCCTACTTTGCCAAAAATGTTTCATTGTTTTACTTCAAGTTCTTTGTTTTTTTTTGTTTTCCATTGTCTTTGTCTACATTTTTGTTGTTATTGCTGTTGTTGTTGTTGTCACTGTTCGATATGCAAGCCTGTAAAGACTGTTCAGTGTTGGGGGTTAAAGCGAGCAGAAAGAGTTGCCTTTTAGTTCTTGACGTCGACTAACTTTTTAACAACAGTGTTGCTGTTACACTGCAAAAAAAAAAGAAAGAAAAAAAGAAAAAAAAACGAAGCAAAAGCTTTAAAGTAAATCAGATGTGAAATCCATGTAATGTCACTTTTTTGGGTCTATAAAAGGAGTTAAAAATGGTATTTTCTTAAATAAACAAACAAACAAACAAACAAACAAACAAGCAAAGCAAACAAATTAACACTGGATTCAGCTCTGAATATAATGATATTGCCGCCTGTTCTGCGCTGGGTGGAGCTGCCTTTCCCTAAGAGGACTAGCGTTCATGAGACACCCTCTGGCGCCTGGTTTATAGGGTTGAAATACTTTGTGACATTGTTGGAAATGAAAAAGAAGACAAAAAAACTCTAAGATATTTCCTCTGTTTTTTAAAAAAATACAACAAGTTATTTATCTTAATTTTATTGCCTTTGTGTTGAATTTCATTAAAAAATGTCAAACTACAAGCAAGTGTATGTTTCTTGTTCTTTAATTATTATTACTATTATTATTAGAGTGCATGAAAATGCACTCTACTGTTATGCTGTTTATTCTTATTATCGATATTATTATTCTTCTTCAGACACTTTTTGTGCGTTCAATTCAGCTTCAACCGTTCAACGTAGAAACTTCATTCAAACTGCGCTGCGTAGGTCTTACTTAGGTGACTTCAGCTATGTAATTTTCATCTTTGAAAACTTTATCGTTTAATTTATATGAATTTTTTAAAACATTTTTTCTCCCATAGACTTAACATTGGATTATGACATCACAATAAAGTCGTTAAGCAATTAGAATCTTAAGCCAGGTGTTCAAAGCCACCTGGCAGCAACTCTCTGTCTCAGACTTTCTGGCTCTCTTAAGACTACATATCCTGTTCAACTGTTTCCTCTACCCACAACTGTTTCAAAATAAAAGTCCTCATCATTTTTGCATTTTCATGCACTCGTAATTTCCTTGGAATTACATCTCTAGTTATTATTATAATTATTATAGTGCATGAAAATGCACTATACTGTTCTTCCAAGTCTTCTTCCGCAACTTCTTATTATTCTTCTTCTAACGCACGCAATTCAGCTTGAACCGTTTAACGTAGAAACTTCATTCAAACGTTGTTGCGTAGGTCTTGCTTATGCCATGTGTGCTTTGTATTTTTCAACTTTGTAACTTTAATACTTTTTAAACTATTAGTTAAAAACTATTAAAATTTCCCCCATAGACTTAACATTGCTCATTATGACATCACGGCAGCAATTAGAATCTTACGCCAGGTGGCCGGCCACCTGGGCACCAACTGTCAGTTTCTCTGGCTTTAAGCATACAGTCTCTCAGAAGACTACATATCCTGTTAACTGTTTCCTCTGTCCACAACTGTTTCAAAATAAAAGTCCTCACTGCAATAATACACTATTAAATCATTTAACCATTGAAACTGCTCAACTATTGAACTGTTCAACCATTCCAACTGTCAGTTATCATCCACTATGCCTCCAGTCAACTACATGAAACCTCCATGTACCTAGCAACCAACATAGCAACCATTAAAATTAAGTGTTTATGACCGTTTCCATAGCAACCAACATGATTATACTGCAGTAACTTCTTGTTTATTGATAGTGGCCACCATGGATACCCTAGCAACAAATGTTTCAAAATAAAAGTCCTCACTAGCAAGTTAGCTAGTTAGCACAGTTAGCATAGTTAGCATTGTTAGCATAGTTAGCATTTTTAGCATAACTGCAAAAAAGCATCAACTAAGTTAGCTAATCAACCTGGTTAGCATTATTAGCAAATTTAGCATTGTTAGCATAGTTAGCATTTTTAGCATTACTGCTAGAAATCATCGGTTAAGTTAGCTAATCAACCTGGTTAGCATTGTTAGTAAAGTTAGCATAATTAACATTTTTAGCGTAACTGCTAGAAATCATTACCTAAGTTAGCTAATCAACATTTTAACATGGATAGAAATCATTAGTTAAGTTAGAGCTGGAATGTTTCATCTTTAAACTGTCTACCTTCACACTATCAACTCTCTGTAAACTATGCAACCACCATGTTTACCCTAGCTACACCTTAGTAACCATATCTACATTATCTATCTATTTTTGCATTTTCATGCACTGGTAATTCCTTGGAATTGCATTTCTAGTTATAATTATTATCATTATTATTACTCTGTCTATGCTCCAGCATAAAGATGCCCAGCATGGCGAAACCATGCGATCCTTCATTAACGTTCTGTTAACGTGAAATGTCAACCCAACAAGCCAACGGGTATTGATGAGTCCTTGGTCGCCGTGGTGACATTCAGCCCTTTTTTCTGTGGGCTGCGGAGACATCTGGCGAGCGAAGGTCATCCTGCTCGACGCCGTAAGGTCACGGCCTGCCAATAGCCCCTCTGGACCTCATGCAGAATGCAGTGGAGACAGACAGACAGAGAGAGGTGTGCGTGTGTGTGTGTGTGTGTGTGTGTGTGTGTCTGTGTCTCTGTGTGTGTGTGCGTGTGTGTATTTGTGTGCGTGTGTGTGTGTTGTGTGTGTGTTGGGAGGGGGGTCAAGATACTATATGAGACAGAAACAAAAAGACGGACAGACAAAGAGAGAGAAAGAGAGAAAGAGAGAGAGAGATACAGACATACAGCAAAAAAACAAAGACAAGCAAAAAATATATATATCTAAATAAATATCACAACATAATTAGGATTAAAAAACAAAGAGCACGCAAGGGTAAGAAGGGAGAGGGGGAAATGGAGCCGTCATAAAGGCAAAGTAAAGACAGAATAAAGAAAAGGGTGGAGGCAAAGAGAGAGAGAGAGAGAGAGGGAAGAAAGGGGGAGTGGAGGAGAAGTGGAAGAGGGGCAGGGTGAGAGCACAGCTTGCCTGGAGGCGCTGCAGGTGGTACAAAATGTTTGAATAATGAAAGGGAATGGACCCATTAAGATTATAATGTAATCGTATCATGTTCCCTTCCTACCCCATACACGCTCTAGACAGGAATACAAACATCCAGTGTGTGTGTGTGTGTGTGTGTGTGTGTGTGTGTGTGTGTGTCTGAGAGAGAAAGAGCAAGTGTGTATGTGTGTGTGTGTGTGTGTGTGTGTGTGTGTGTGTGTTTTCATGTCTGTGTGTGCGTGTGTGTGTGTGCCTGTGTGTGTGTCTGAGAGAGAAAGAGCAAGTGTGTATGTGTGCAAGAGTGTGTGAGTATGTGGGAATGTGTATGTGTCTTGCTGTTTGTGTGCGTGCGTATGTGTGTGTGTGTGTGTGTGTGTGTGTGAGTACGTGCAAGGCTGCTGACACACTCCCCGTGGGGTGTAGGATATCACCAACAATGTGAGTAAATTTGAACATTTTGTTAAATGCTTCCTGCAAGGGATTTGTGCCTTTTATCAGCGCTCCAAGAGCCGCCACTGTGTTAAGGGTGTGTGTGTGTGTGTGTGTGTGTGCGTGCGTGTGTGTGTGTGTGTGTGTGTGTGCGCGCGCGCTCCAAGAGCCGCCACTGTGTGAAAGAGCACGCCTTTGTTAGTCACTCCGGAATAAAAAAATATGAACAAAATAATAGTGGAGCAGAGTGTGTGTGTGTGTGTGTGTGTGTGTGAGGAGAGCAGAAAAAAATTAACGCCAGACAGACCACTGACGAATTCAGACGGTTGAGGGTTTTTCTTTTTTTTTTTCTCCTGTTTGAACACTCACAAGAGCCGACTGCAGAGCTGATAGGGGGTCAGACCTGCCGACTGTGTGTGTGTGTGTGTGTGTGTGTGTGTGTGTGTGTGTGTGTGTGTGTGCGTACTATGTGTGAACTGTGTGTGTGTGTGTGTGTGTGTGTGTGTGTGTGTGTGTGTGAGTGTTTCCTATTTCGTACATTCTGGTCCCACACTAAAGAAGACTGAAGACCTGATGATAGGGCCAGATGTGGGACTGACCTGCCGACTCTGAGCCAGAAGCAAGCCAGATCTGGGCCAGATGTGGGGGTTGGACAGTTATTATGTAGGTTGTGGTGTGTGTGTGTGTGTGTGTGTGTGTGTGTGTGTGTGTGTGTGTGTGTGTGTGTGTGTGTTCTGTTCCACCGGCAGTGGGCTAGACCTGT
>NC_085015.1:17200132-17205132 GCF_963854185.1 Sardina pilchardus
TTTCTAGTACGTCCATGTGGTGCTGCAATCCCTCTTTTGTTGGTGATATCAAAACCAAGTCGTCTGCGAAAAGCAGACACTTGACCTCAGTATCCTGCAGCATGAGTCCTGCACCTGCAGATTTCTGTAATGTGTTCGCCAATTCGTCTATGTAAATATTAAACAGTGTAGGGCTTAAACTGCAACCCTGTCGTACTCCCCTACTTTGGTGAAAGAAATCCGTCCTGTTACATCCAATTTTGATGGCGAATTTGCTGCTAAGATACATAGACTTGATTATGTCGTATAGTTTTCCTCCTACACCGCTCTGGATCAGTCTATATAATAGGCCTTTATGCCATATGGAGTCAAAGGCCTTTTGAAAGTCCACGAAGCAAGCAAATATTTTTCTTTTATTTTGATGTACATGTTTATCAATGAGTGTGTTCAGTGTGAAGATGTGGTCTGATGTCCGATGGTTTGGGAGGAATCCAATTTGGTTTTTGCTTATTACATTGTGTTCTGTGATGTATTCAATCATTCTTGTGTTCATAATGCTACAGAACACTTTCCCAAGGTTGCTGTTAACGCAAATACCCCTGTAATTATTTGGGTCTAGTTTATCACCATTTTTATAAATGGGGGTGATAAGTCCTTTGTTCCAAGAGTCAGGGAAGTATCCGACATTTAATATCAGATTAAAGAGCTTTAGAATAGCCAATTGAAATTTGAGGTCTGTGTGTACTAGCATCTCGTTCAGGATGCCATCTACACCACAGGCCTTTCTTAGATGTAGTTTGTTTAGCTTTTCTACAAGCTCTTTCTGGGTTATTGGAAAATCCAGTGGGTTTTGATTATCTTTTATGGAAATTTCGAGGTTTTTCAGTTTGTTACATACTTGCTGTTGGTCAGAATTTAGTGTGGGATGATCAAATAGGTTTGTGAAATGCTCTCTCCAAATAGAACCATTCTGGATAGCTAAGTCATTGTGAGGCCTTTTGTTGAAATGTTTCCAGTTTTCCCAGAATTTGTTTGAGTCGAGTGATTCTTCTATATCATTCAATTGGCTTTGCATATATTTATTTTTCTTTGCTCTTACTGTATTTTTGTACCTCTTGAGGCATTCAGTATACAGAGAGCGTATGTCTTGGTTGTCTGGTTGCCGGTGTTTCTGGTTGGATAATTTCCTTAAGCTTTTTCTCTGATTTTTACATTCAGAATCAATCCAATCGTCTGATTTATTTTTCTTTTGTTTGTTTTTAATTGTGGTCAAATTTGAAGTTTGAGCCACATGGTGGAATAGTTTTTGTAGATGATATACGGCCAAGTTAGTGCCTTCTTTACTATGGGGGTAGTTTGTAGATAGAAATGAGTTCAGTAGTGTTTGTGTTTCTGGTTGGCCAATTGACTTTTGATAGTTTTCGGGGCTTTCTTTACTCCACCTATAGTTGGCTTTGATTTTGTACAATTCCTCATGTTTTTTGTAGGGGTTGGGGATCTCTGATCTGTTTAAATATACAGTAATTTGACTGTGGTCAGACAATGGTGTCAGTGGCTTGACTGTGAAAGCTCTCAGGAAGCTCATGTCTAAATCTGTGATGGCGTAATCCACAGTACTACAGCCAAGAGTTGAACCATAGGTATATCGACCAAGGGAGTCACCTCGCAGCCTACCATTGACTATGCACAGACCCAGGCTTCGGCAGAGCCGCAGCAGCTCCTTTCCATGGACATTTGTGGACTTGTCATAGTTTTGTCTACAGGAGTAAGCAGGGAAATGGATATTATCTCCTGTGATGAAGTCATCACCTTGTGTGCTGACAAAATCAAGCTCCTCACCCGTCCTAGAATTAAGATCTCCACAGATCATAACGTTTCCCTGAGTCTGGAAGAAGCTGATTTCTCCCTCTAAATCAGAGAAGATATCCTCATCGTAGTAGGGGGACTCAATGGGGGGGATATAAATTGCACAGAGGAAGAGGTTTTGAGGTGTCAATATGGTTTCTTTTTTTATTTTTAGCCACAAATTATTTTTTCCCTTCTTGATTATTTCTATTGAGGGTAGGAGTTCTGATTTAAGCCAAATAAGCATCCCTCCTGAGTTTCTGCCTTGAGTCACACCTTTTAGTTTAGTGGATGGGACCACTAGCTCTTTGTAACCTGGGGGACAGCCAGTGGGCTCATCTCCTTTGTACCATGTCTCCTGCAGGATTAAAACATCAACATCTTTTACAGAAGATATAAATTCAGGGTCTCTGCTTTTTAAACCAAAAACAGAGGATCTTAAGCCCTGAATGTTCCACTGGGAAACACAAAAAGATTTCATTAGTCTCTGTATGTGGTTTTTGCCTTGTTTACAATTTCAAAAAAAGAGAAAAGTATTGAGAGTATAACATTCACAACATTGTGTCTTAGTTAAAGAGAGTAACATTTATAGTATATTGAAGTATTATGGAATTAAGCATATTGTTAATGGGAGTGACAGTAAAACATTTCAACATCATTTTTTTTTTTTTTTTTTTTTTTTGCCGTGTGGTACCTCTTACCACGATCCACTGCTCATTAGGCGTGCACAGATGAGGCTGAGCATATGCTGAATGTCCCTCAGTTCAGTGCTGCTTGGGCCTCCTGTTCCTCTGAGCACCTCAGCATAGGTGGGTGTTGTCTGGGGTGGTGGAGGCTGTCGTCGCTGGGGTGGTGGAGCTGCATTGTATGGTGGTGCAGACGTTGGTCCAGTTATGGTAGGCGGCGTAGTTGTCTGTACAGGCCTCTCCTGCAGTCTCCTCTGTCTGTCCAGTTGTGATGGGTGGTGTATGTGGTTTTGAGGAGTATTTGGGTATCCCCTGTGTGTTTGCGGGGTGGTTTTCCGCGCGAAGGCTGCGTCTTTCAGTGTCTTAGCAAATACAGGGACAGCATGTTTATGTAGATGGACGTGGTCATAAAGCTGGTTGGTGTTCATTGTCGGGTTATGGGCGAGATGGACATTTCCCCGTAGTGCACAGTCCCTGGAGATGCTGGCGTTTATTTTCTGGATGGTGAGAGGATGGGCATCTTTCCTGGGTAGCAGAGTAGATATCACAATTTTGCTATGTGGGAATGTATTTGAGGCCTTCTCTATAACTGCTCTGAGTGAGTCGGCCACTCCCTCTTGCTGAGCCCTCAGGTCATTCGTTCCCGTATGTATTAGGATATGGCTTGGTGAGCCGAGGTCTCTCTCATTTAGGAGCTCTAATGCGTCTTGGGTTGTGGGACACCAAACTTTAGTTGCCTTGTGTTTTGGGAAGAGCTTTTTCTCATCAACAAATTTGCCGTTTGAGTCTAGGAGGAGGACAATGTCAGCCCGCTCTGGATGTCCTGTGTTCTGTCTCTTGTTTCTGGGTTGCTCATGGACAGTGGCCTCTGTGTGTGTTGATTGGCTGGAGGGGATAACCTGTGAGCTGGTGAGTGTTGTAGAAGGTGGCTGTGTTCTGTGGCCGGCAGGTGCTGAGGGGGATGCTGGCTGGTTGAAGGAAGTAGCCTGTGGGCTGGTGGGTGATGTGGAAGGTGGCTGGCTGGAGGTGGTAGTAGCCTCTGAGCTTGTAGGTGTTGTGGGGAGTGGTTGGGCCTGGAGGACATGGTTTGTATGGGTGGGAGTCCCCAGTGTCGGTGGGCCTTGATGGCGGATGGAAAACAGCTGCTCTCTCAGGTCCTGCACGGTGTCCTCTCTGTCCCTCAGCTCCTCTATGATAGCTGCCCGCTCTCTCCTGCAGTCCTCTCTGTCCTGCTGCAGCTCTTTCACCTGCTGTCTTTGTATATCCAGCTCCTCCCTGTAGTTGTCCCTGTCTCTCTGCAGTTCTCTCACCTGTTCTGTTAGAGCAGACAGCTCATGCCTGTGGTTGTCCCTTTTCTGTTGTGTTTCTTTATCAGACTGTAGTTTAAGAACAGTCTCTTTGAGGTGCACCAGTTCAATTTCAAGCTGAGTGAATTGTTCTTTCATAATGAGGAGGGAGTTTGGTGTTGATGGTGGTTGGTTTCTCACTGAGGTGGGGGGCTCCTCTGCAACCTCTGCTCTGCTGCTTGCAGTGGGGGCACAGTCTGTCTCCCTCTCTATCTGGTCATGGGGTCTTTCCTGCTCAACTATTACTTTTAGTTTATTGAAAACTATTTGAAACTCATGTAGATTTCCTTGTACCATGACAGTTCCATTCTTATAGATGTTCACTGTTGTCATGATACAATCAGAGTCATTTGGGTCTCTTATTTTTACTTTCCATCCATTGCAGATTCCTTCTTTCTTCACAGAGGGGTAGTATTTGATCAGAGCTTTGTGCCAGGCACTTGGGTTGTCTGAGTAAAAGATAAGGTTGCTTAGTTCACCTTTCTTATATAGGTCGCCAAAAAGTGTCTCTGGCTTTTCCCTCAGGAGTTTTTGTTTGAACTGTTTTCTCTGATTTTCATTTGTGATTTCTTGGGGATATTGCACTGGGCAGTATTCAGTGCAGAGTGGAATGGATACATTTTGTGCAGGGCAGTGGGGGAGGGGCAGCTCTAACTTTGATTGGCTCATTCTCTGAGCTAATTTGAATGGCTACAATTTAGAATGTTGGTAGGTGCTGCCTAAAGTCTTTCTGAGCTGGAAAAAATATGGCAGTTTGGCTAATCTATAGCAAGTTAGCAAGACTTTATCTTTTTCTTAGCTTTTTTCAACCTCCTCTCTAGTAGAGGCAGGGGCTCAGATTCAGGATGTTTTTTACTTCTGTTGTAATTAGAGTATAGTCCTCCAGGTATAGTTCTTAGTACTCACTTCTGATTGTTTGAGTGGGTGGATTTTTAAGTTTTTGCTCCAGTTATCTGTCCTTGTTTTTAGCTGCTCCTCTCAATTTCTAGCTGCTCCACTGCTCTTCTGTCACTTCTGCTGTCCCTTTGTTGATCTTTTGATGATTTCTCTCCTGATTTCTTGTTTTTCCACTGTTTTTGTTTAGATTCCTTCTTTACATGACATCATATTGCAGATGTATACAAGTATTTCAACTTTCTCTCAT
>NC_085015.1:17225132-17227632 GCF_963854185.1 Sardina pilchardus
CACACACACACACACACACACACACTTGGATGGTTTCAGACTATGGCTTGAATCTGAAACAGTTCAACCCAACCACTAGCCTATCACATTATCCTGGCCCGTCTCCTCTTCAACTATAAGTGTGAGTTAAGTGTGTGTGTGTGTGCGTGTGTGTGTGTGTGTGTGTGTGTGTGTGTGTGTGTGTGTGTGTGTGTGTGTGTGTGTGTGTTGCTTTTTTTTGTCCTCAAGTGCTGAGTGTCAAACCTGAAGCGCCTGTCTGTTTGCCCTCGAGTATAAACTTACATCCCAACCCTACACCGTGATAACACCGACGACAGCACACACACACACACACACCATCCCAACCCTACACCGTAGTAGCACTGGCGAGAACACACACACACACACACACACACACACACCGTCCCAACCCTACACCACGCCAACACCCTACACCGCAGTAGCACTGGCGAAAACACACACATACACATACAGTACACACACACACACACACACACACACACACACCCCATCCCAACCCTACACCGCAGTAACACCGGCGGGTGCACACACCTCAGCCAAAACCGCCAATACGGAGACCTGGCACCGCCCGAACGCTCGCGCAATATGCCCCGTCTTGAACGCTCCCGCAATACGCCCCGTCCCGAACGCTCGCGCAATATGCCCCGTCTTGAACGCTCCCGCAATACGCCCCGTCCCGAACACTCCCGCAAGATGCCCCGTCCCGAACGCTCCCGCAATACGCCCCGTCCCGAACGTTCCCGCAATACGCCCCGTCATGGTAATTCTAACCTCACCCCCTGCGCGCTAGACAACGCGGTCGTGAAGGTGGTCGTGGAGGTGCTTGTCCTGTATTCGAGGGGTTCAGGGGTTGAGCGTCAATCGCTTTTATTTCAGGATTAAAGGGATACAGTAGCAAGAGCTTATCTCATATAATGTGGATATGGGCTCGCTATACTTTCCCTATGTTTTGTGTGTGTTTTGTGTGTGGTGTGTGTGTGTGTGTGTGTGTGTGTGTGTGTGTGTGTGTAAGGAGATGAAAAACAGCTGTGTGTGTGTTTGAGTCTCTCTTCACAAGAGCCTTGTGTCTTGCCTCCGTTACTGCTACAGTATGTAGGATAGTTCCCACTGGTATCCGATTACGGAGCCCACAGCCAAAATGAGATGCTTCTGATGGACAAAAAAAAGTTCTGGTACAGAAATAGTTCCACCCCAGACCTGCAGCCAAGTTGCTGTGTTTGCTATGAATTTGTTATGTTTTCTTGTTTTTTCAAGAAAGGAATTTCAGTATAATTATGTTTCTCTCCCTCTCTCCATACCTCTTTCTCTTTTCTTCTCTCTTCCTATCTCTCCATCTGCCTTTCTGAGAGTGTGTGTGTGTGTGAGTGTGTGTGTGTGTGTGCGCGCGCTTGTGTGTGTGTGTGTGTGTGTGTGTGTGTGAGAGTGTGTGTGTGTGTGTGTGTGTGTGTGTGTGTGTGTGTGTGTGTGTGTGTTGGCCCGTTGACGCCAAAGTTTAGAGAGTTGTTCTATCCCTTGAGCGCCTACTAATCCATAGACTTGGATGTCGCCACCAGTGGGTGTTGGCCTTTAGACTTTGCATGTTCACAATGGCTCAATATTTTTTTTTTTGTCGCCACGCTATGAAGGCACTAACTGTGCATGGATGGACATCAAGTAGACTAGAAACTGTAGTAAGAACAACTGCACCTCCACAGTTTCCACAACATGTGCACTTCCTTATCCTAAGTGTATATAAGCAGGCCTGTTGGAGGCTAAACACACTTTATCCACCTCTAAAAATTCAGAAATAGAATTTATACACCTCTTAGCATAGTTTATTAACCTCTAAAAAGTCAGATATAGAGTTTATACACTTCTTATCATAGTTTATTAACCTCTAAACATTCAGAAATAGAGCTTATTCACCAATTTATCCATCTCTCCAAAGAGTTTTCTTCACCCATTGCCAACTTTTCACATAAAAAAAAAAATCACATTGTATTACCCACATTCACAATATGTTCACTCATCAACACTCTAGCAACCATTTGATAGCCCCTGGTTATAAGCTTTGGACAATAGCGTCCACCATCGTCAAATCTGAAGGCCTTTTAATATGATACTGCATGGCGCAGTTCACCGTCACACCGGTGTGTTTGGAATGTTGGAAAATTAACATTCTAAAGAATGTCTGGGTTCATTGAATTCTACATAGAATTTTAGAACGTTGAATTGTTGCGGAATGGAATCTTGTGTTAGAATGTTCAAAACCCACCCTTTTAAAGGTTAACGTGATCACAGAATTCATAGTTTACCCACCTCTTATTTGACCACTACACTCCAGAGCATAAGCAAAGTCAGAGAGAGAGAGAGAGAGAGAGAGAGGGGGGGGGGGGGGAGAGAGAGAGAGGGAGAGGATGAGAAAGGGAGGGCTGGGAGTTGTAGGCTGAAGTGGGTAAAGCAGAGAGGGTAGCAGAGAGAGAGAGATGTACAGTAACAC
>NC_085015.1:17242632-17245132 GCF_963854185.1 Sardina pilchardus
GGATTTCTGTTCCCCTCACACTCAGAGGGCTTGGTTGTACAAAGTCCCTCTCTCTCTCTCTCTCTGTCACTCAACTTAATGACAAATATTATTTTGCATTGCCAAAGCAGAACATTAAACACACACACACACACACACACACACACACACACACACACACACACACACACACACACACACACACACACACACACACACACACACACACACAGTAACACACAGTAACACAAGGCCCTAAAACCTCAGTAGAACTAGTGCAACCAAGTCAAGCAACCTCAGGAGACAGTCTGCAAGCCAAGTATCCACCCACCAAGCACTCCCAAACGACCAATACCTGCTGCTCTGTGCTACCGGGGACATAATTCATGTGATATTCTTCATTCCACTCTTTAACATCCTCCTCTCTCTCTCCCTCTTTCTCTCTCTGTCCCTCTCTCTTTCTCTTTCTCTTTCTCTCCCTCTTCCACTTTCCCCTCAGTAAACGGCACTCTTTCATTAGGAAACTGGGCTCTCATGTCCATATATCTGTATCCTGTCAAAGTCTGTTAGGGAAGAGAAGTGCTGTGTGTGTGTGTGTGTGTGTGTGTGTGTGTGTGTGTGTGTGTGTGTGTGTGTGTGTGTGTGTGTGTGTGTGTGTGTGTGTGTGTGTGTGTGTGTGTGTGTGTGTGTGTGTGTGTGTGTGTTTGTGTGTGTGTGTGTGGTATTGTATGGTTATCAAAGATACACACATACGAAAAATGATGGGGTCTGTGATTGCACAGACTGGAATGGGCTTTTTTTGTGTGAGTGTGTGTGTGTGTGAGAGAGAGAGAGAGAGAGAGAGAGAGAGAGAGTATTTGTTTGTGTGTGTGTGTGTGTGTGTGTGTGTGTGTACGCCTGTGCCTGTGTGTGTGTGCTACACTGCACCTCACCCTCCCTCCTCCTCCTCTCTGGGCCACAGTCTGAGGCCTTTGTGTCTCTATTTACTGCTGGGCACTGGGCCAGAGCTCACCCAGCTCCGCCACTCCACCACAGCACCACCACAGCACCACCACAGCACCACCGCAGCACCACCACAGCACCACCACAGCACCACAGCAGCACCACCGCAGCAGCAGCAGCTAAGAATAAACCCAGCACACAACACTACACTGCACACTACATATTGCACACTACACACTACACTACACTACACTACACTACACACTACACGGCCCTGCCGCTGCCACCGCAAATTAGCTTACGGCTGCCACCATTACTCTTGCTACTGCTGCTGCTGCTGCTGCTACACTACTAATGCTAATATGGATTATGCTGCTACTGCTGGTATTACTGGTGCTATTACTGATTGTTGCGGTGGCTACTTAGGCCACCGAGGAGCACAGGGAGGGAGCAACGCTGACGCGCAAACAGTCTTCTTCAGAGTTGTTCTGTCGTTTATTAGCAAAGTTTAAAAACATCCAAAAATTCATGTTTAAAAATGTAATCCAATGTAATCCAAAGTATCCGTGCAGTGCCAGTGCTAGTGCCAGTAAGACGAGAAATTAAACGATACAAAAACTAATACGGTCAACGAAAAGTGTGCTCTCCCTACTGAGCCCCTCTCCAATACTGCACTACCAGTGCCCAGGTGCCTATATTGGCTAATTGGTTCCCACACCCTGCACTCACGTGACCCACACACCGCGGGTGGATACTAAACCCCCACACAGACTCACATACGGAACAGTCAAGGCATATGGCCGCTACACCCATTATGCTGCTTTTGCTACTATTACTGATGCTACTATTACTGATTATGCTGCTGCTGCTACACTACTGATGCTACTATTACTGATTATGCTGCTGCTGCTGCTGCTGCTACACTACTGATGCTATTACTGATTCTGCTGCTGCTGCTATTTAGTACTGGTGTTATTACAGATTCTGCTGCTGATGCTGTTACTACTATTAGTCTACTATGCTGCTGATGCTGCTACTATTACTGATGCTATCACAGATTCTGCTGCTGCTACTACTACTATTATTGATGCTATTACAGATTCTGATGCTGCTACTACTACTATTTCTGGTGCTATTACATATTCTGCTGCTGCTACTATTACTGCTGCTGCTGCTACTATTATTGCTGCTGTTGCTGATACTACCACTATTTCTGATGCTGTTGCTGCTGCTGCTACTACTGATGCTGCTGCTACTATCACTGATGCTGCTGCTGCTACTACTACTGCTGCTGCTGATATTGCTGATTCTGCTGCTGCTACTATTACTGCTGCTACTGCTGCTACTATTAAAGCAGCATTATGGACATTTGTCTACCTCAATATCACAGCTTCAAAGTCATGGTGATGGTAAATTAACTTGTAATGGGTAGAATTATGCACCATAGCTGGCAGGGCCTCACAGGCAGAAAACCAGTCTTGCACTGTGGCTGATGATGATGATTTGTGGAAAAGGGTGCGCACATCCAAAATATATTTCCACAGGTGCCAAACAAAATGTGTCAGAGAGAGAGAGGGAG
>NC_085015.1:17250132-17267241 GCF_963854185.1 Sardina pilchardus
CCCTTTGCGGTGGCTTCACTTTTGATAGAATATAGAATAGAATAGAATTTAAGCTTTATTTGTCATTGCATGAATATAATGTATTTACACTTCGAAATTCAAGGTGGCACTCCTGTTTCAGTGCTTTTAAAAAGAATAAATAAAGAATAAATATGTAACAGACAAACACCCCCCATCCCCTGCACACATTTCACACTCTTTTCGCTCTACTGTCCATGCTTTGTACAGTCAGTGGGACAGACAAATCCGCAGGATAAACAATAGTGAGATATGAGCACAGATGTGAATGTGTGTGTGTGTGTGTGTGTGTGTGTGTGTGTGCGCTATACCCTTTTTTTTCTGTTTGTGTGTCGCCATCAGACGCCTGCGCAAGTCGAGTCTTGCGCTATCTGCTATCGGTCATTAATCCCGTCACATCAATCACAGGCAGACAGACAGCCAGCGATGGCGAAAGATGGCGGTCAGAGAGAGACGGTCACTGCTGGCTGCTGCGATGCGCTTCTCTTCTCTATTCTGCGCTGTTGTGAAAGACCTGTTGTTAACACTCCCTGGAGCGCTTGCCCAATACTGGGGCAGAAGGCCCCACTTCCTCTGGTTATATTAGCTGGGCTGTGTCAACATCTGCAATGTGCAGCTTTTGCCTCACTTCGTAGTTTGGTGTGTGTGTGTGTGTGCGTCCGTGTGTGTGTGTGTGTGTGTGTGTGTGTGTGTGTGCGTATCTGCATGTGTGTATGTGTGTGTGTGTGTGTGTATCTGCATGTGTGTATGTGTGTGTGTGTGTGTGTGTGTGTATCTGTGTGTGTATCTGTGTGTGTGTTTGTTTGTGTGTGTGTGTGTGTGTGTGTCTGTATCTATGTGTGTGTGTGTGTGTGTGTGTCTGTATCTGTATACTGTATGTGTGTGTGAGTATTTGCGTGTGTACAGTAAATGTGTGTCTATAACAGTAAACTGTATTTTAACATGTTTGTGTGTCTGTAACAGTGTTCATATACTGTATGTGTGTGTTTGTGTATCTATATGCGTGTGTGTGTGTGTGTGTGTGTGTGTGTGTGTGTCTATTGTGTGTGTAAGCTTTGCATGCTATGAGGGTGCCTACCTCTCTGTTATTCCCATGTGTGTGTGTGTGTGTGTGTGTCTACTGTGTGTGTGGGTTTTGCATGCTATGAGGGTGTCTACCTCTCTGTAATTCCCATCAGGTATCAGTGCAGGGGTGGCTTCATCTCCGCAAGCCGCCTGATGTGCCGACATGTCTGCTTTAAGCACGTGCTGGCTCCCAGTGTGTGTGTGTGTGTGTGTGTGTGTGTGTGTGTGTGTGTGCTTGAGTGTTTATCTGTCTGTCTGTCTGATGTACTGTAGCGCCGTGTCTTCTTTAAGCACGTGTTGACTCTCTGTGATTACTTTATTGCAATCACACTCAGTGGTGATGCTCACAATCAGGAGGCTCAGTCTTTCATCTGCTCACAACACCACCTTATCCACTCACTCTCTCACACACACACACACACACACACACACACCCTTATCCACTCTCTCTCTCTCTCACACACACATACACACACACACACACACACACACCACCTTATCCACTCTCTCTCTCTCTCTCTCTCACACACACACACACACCACCTTATCCACTCTCTCTCTCACACACACACACACACTCACAACACCACCTTATCCACTCACACACACACATACACACACACACACACACTCACAACACCACCTTATTCACTCACACACACACACACACACACACACACACACACACACACTATTCTATTCTATTCTTCTTCTAGTCACTCTTAATCTGTGCATTCAGAACTCTCTGTGTGTGTGTGTGTGTGTGTGTGTGTGTGTGTGTGTGTGTGTGTGTGTGTGTGTGTGTGTGTGTGTGTGTGTATTCAGGACTGCTGTATGGAGAGGCATGAGACTGACATGTTGTTTTGTTACATACCATACATAGCAAGGAAGTTGCATAACACACTGGCTTAATTCACACCACTGGCGGCTGGGTATGGTGCTGAAAGGGTTAATGGCGTTGGACAGAAGACTGACTGCTGGGGGGGGTGAATGAAAGAATGAATTTTGGGGGGGAGAGAGAGGGAGAGAATGAGTGAGTGGGAGAAAGAGGGAGAGAAAGAGAGGGAGAAAGAGAGAAGATTGGGGTAAGAAAGGGTGAGAGCTAGAAAGAGAAAGAAAGAGAGAGAGATTGAGGAAGAGCAAGAGAGAGAGAGAAGTAGAGAGACAGGGGAGAAAGAAGGAGAAGGTAAGAAAGAAAGAGAGAGGGGGAGACTGGGGAGAGCAAGAGAGAGAAGTAGAGAGACAAGAGGAGAGAGAGAAAGAGGAAGCAAGAAAGGATAAGAGAAAGAAAGAGAGAGAGAAAGAGGGTATAAGAAAGGCTATGAGAGCAAGAAAGAGAAAGAAAAAGAGGCAGAGACTGAGGGAGGGCAAGAGAGAGAAGTAGAGAGACAGGGGAGAGAGATAAAGAGGAGATAAGGAAGGATGAGAGCAAGAAAGAGAGAGAAAGAGGGAATAATAAAGGATGAGAGCAAGAAAGAGAGAGAAAGAGCGGGTAAGAAAGGATGAGAGCAAGAAAGAGAGAGAAAGAGGGGATAATAAAGGATGAGAGCAAGAAAGAGAGAGAAAGAGCGGGTAAGAAAGGCTGTGAGAGCAAGAAAGAAAGAGCGAGAAAGAGAGAGAGAAGGAGGGGGAGAGAGGGAAGGGCAGGGAAAGTGTTGTTTGAGCTGATCATGACGGATCATTAGAGAGATGCTCAAAACAACACAGGGAGATAAATTATGACAGTGTGCGTCTTTCATTACAGCTGACCCCTGTTCAATCAGCGCTGGAGCCCATACATGCGCACAACAACCCCCCTCCCTCCGCAACATACACACACACACACACACACACAGGACCATGCAATTCACACAGAGAGGCCATCTTGCCATCACTCACTGTCCGCAGCTCAACCTAATGACCATTAACTACACCCCTCACAGTCAGCAAGCATACCCCACCCACCCACACACACACACACACACACAGACACACACACATACATGTACACACACACACACACACACACACACACACACACACACACACACACACACACACACACATGTGTACACACACACATGTGTACACACACACATCCAGTACATACACATTCAAACAAGTACACACACATTCACAAAGAGACTCATCCACACAGACACAGACAGACAAACACACACACACATACACACACACACAAACACACACATGCACACTAACATACACATGCAAAGACACTCACAAGCACAGACACCAAGGCTCACACCAACACATACACATGCATAAATGCGTCCCCATGAACAGAGGAATACAAACACACACACACACACACACACACACACACACACACACACACACACACACACACACACACACACACACACACACACACACACACACACACACACACACACACACACACACACACACACACACACACACACACACACACACACACACACACACACACACACACACACACACACACAGCACCAGCACCAGCACCAGCACCAGCATCCCTGGCTCTCATAAATAAATGCATGTGCACACAAAGCATTCTCTCTGTCACTCACACGCTCTCACACACAGACAAATTCACAAAGACACATTGCCATACACACACACACACAAACACACACACACACACACACACACACACTGATGAGAGGTTGCTGATGGGAGTAGACCCCTGCCTGTGTCTTGACTCTCTCCCCGGGAGGCAGAGGTGCCATCGGACGTGTCATCAAAAGCAGGCGCCATGGCAACGCAGCGCCGTGACAACACAGCTAGCCGAGCCCGTGAACCATGGAGGACGACCTTGGTGATGTCACACACACACACACACACACACACACACACACACACACACACACACACACACACACACACAGACAGACAGAGACAGACACACACAAATACTTGGGGAGGAGGGCACTCCACCCCCTCCTCAGAGTCTCACACACACACACACACACACATAAACACACACACTTATGCATAGACACACATCAGTCGTTCCTGTCAGATCTGCCTGTCTTAAAGCCACACTATCTCATTGCTGGTATGACACATTAGTAGAGTAGAGTTATACTCACCAAAAACTGAACAAATATTTTTGAATAAGGAAGAAAATTAATGTGTGTGTATTACAGTATAGTGTATATGTACATATATATACTAAGAACAGATATTTCTATTATTTCATGTGTATTAACTGCAAAATATTTAAATTGAAACCTAGACTTATCAATATTTTTTTCATCATGGGATGGTACACATTTTAAAATATTTTAAAAACATTTGCTCAAGTGTATTACAGGTGTTGAACATTCACAGGAGTCATGTCATGCTCCTTCCTTACACCCATAATATCAAAACAAAAACAAATTATTTTCTTATTTTCCGCAAAACCACAGGACAATTCTGCTGCCCTCTGTTTCTCAGGAACCAGTGTTCGGTTTTAAAAAACGGCAAACTCTACTATTTGAAACAAATAAATGCTGCAAATGTACTTCATTATCAATTTTATTTTTGGACTACAGAATCAGAAAACTTTGCCTCCACTGCTGAACTCATATTCTTACGATAACCTCAACACAGTGCAGAATAGAAATGAATTCCCTAAATATACAACATACTCGTCTATTAAATCATTTTTTTTCCATTTACTTTCAATATGCCCCCAACAGACTTACATAATTTATCTGTGAATATACTTTCTTATTTACTTCCATTTTTAAAAATCAACACCAACAACGTGCTCCTCTCCTCCTCCCTGTGCGTGCTTCAGAATGGCTCATGCCATTAAAGGCATTTCCCGTCCGTCCCTGGGCCTCCATCCCCAGAGCCCCCCGACGCTGTACAAATCCTGCCCCAGCTGGGTGACTGGCGGCTGGGCACTCCAGTCAATCAGAGGCCCCTGTGGCCCTCTCCTCCTCCGGAGCTGCACAGCCATTAGCGGCCGTGTCGACAGCCATGTCCTACGGCCCGGACAAGCAGCCGAGGGAACCCGGGAGCAAAGTGTGTGTGTGTGTGTGTGTGTGTGTGTGAGTGTGTGTGTGTGAGAGAGAGTGAGTGTGTCTGCGTGTGTGAAAGTGTATGTGTGTGTGTGTGTGTGTGTGTGTGTGTGTGTGTGTGAGTGTATGTGTGTGTGTGTGTGTGTGTGTGTGTCGGGGGGGTAGAAGTGAGTGTCTGGGAGTGTGGAGGGTAGGGGGTTGGGAGCTGTAGAGAAAAGTGAAATGGGGTGGGGGTGGGGGGTGGGGGGTGATGAGACAAGCCAAAAGGATGGATGCTGAGCTCATGGTAGTATTGTTTTTCATGTGTTTTTTTTTCCTGTGAGTAGTCATGCACACACACACACACACGAGCACACACTCACAAACACTCAAGCAAGCACACACGCACGCACGCACGCACACATGCATACACATACATTCTCTTGCACGCACCTACTTGTTCACGCACTCACACACACACACACACACACACACACACACACACAGCCTCCTAAGCCTCATGGTAATATTAGCTGAGCTCAAACAGCCAGTGCCTTAGCCTCCCACCCCTGCAGAAAAAAAAGATACAAAATATTCTTAAACACTTTAAGCCAAGAGAAACAATAACACAGGGGGAAAAAAGCCAAAAATTCCCAAACCACCACTAAAAAACGGCGGATTATGCATTCCTTAAAGAAACTACACGGACACTGCACAAGGCAGAAAAATGAAAGCAAGAACGTAAGCGCTAGAGAGTGTGTGAGAGAGAGAGAGGAAGAGAGGGAGAGGGAGAGAGAGAGAGTAAGAATGAGTGAATGAGTGCATGAGAGAGAAAGAACGACAGAGCGAAAGAAAGAAAGGAAGGAAGAAAGAATGGAGGAGGAGGAGGAGGAGGGAGGGGGGGGGGGGGGGAAGAGAAATCCATCTTTCAACAGGGCTCTGAAACAGATGCTGTGAAGAGCCATTAACAAAAGAGAGCTCGGCGGCTCTGACCGCTAGGCCCGGGCACTTGGCAAGTCCTGAAGGTAATAATGGTTAGCAACCTGAAAAATGTTCTTATCTGAAAAAAGCCCCAGACAGTAATAAATGAAATAATTGTACTAAACACATTAATCCATGTCGGAGGCCTCCAGGGCCAGGGGGTGATGGGGGGAGGGGGGGGGGTAGACTGGGCTTAGAGAGAGAGGGAGGGAGAGGGAGAGGGAGAGAGGGAGGGAGGGAGGGAGGGAGAGAGAACAGAGGAGTGGAGGTGTGTGACTGGCAACAACCTGACTGACAAAGAGAGAATAGAGGGAGAGGACAGAGTGCAAGAAAAAGAGAGCGAGAGAGAGGGAGTGAAGGAGGGGATGAGAGAGAGAGAAAGAGACACAGAGAAGAAGGGAGAGAATAAGAGAGAGAGAGAGTCTCTCTTCCTCTCCCTCTCTCTGCAAACTGTGTATTTTCTGCCTTTCGGGAGCCACGGGTCGTTATTAGAGTGCATGCAAATGCACTCTACTGTTATCCGACATCTTCTTATTATTATCGATATTATTATTCTTCTTCTAACGCTTTTTGTGCGTTCAATTCAGCTTCAACCGTTTGACGTAGAAACTTCATTCAAACTGCGCTGCGTAGGTCTTACTTAGGTGACTTCAGCTATGTTTTTTTCAACTTTGAAAACTTTATCGTTGAATTTATATTAATTTTTTAAAACATTTTTTCTCCCATAGACTTAACATTGGATTATGACATCATAATAGGGCAATTAGAATCTTATGCCAGGTGGCCAGCCCCACCTGCAGCAGCTCTCTCTCTCTCAGGCTTTAAGCATACAATCTCTCTGAAGACTACACATATCCTGTTAAACTGTTTCCTCTGTCCACAACTGTTTCAAAATAAAAGTCCTCACTGCAATAATACACTATTAAATCATTTAACCATTGAAACTACTCAACTATTTAACTGTTCAACCATTCCAACTGTCAGTTATCATCAACTATGCCTCCAGTCAACTACATGAAACCTCCATGTACCTAGCAACCAATATAGCAACCATTAAAATTAAGCGTTTATGACCGTTTCCATAGCAACCAACATGATTTTACTACAGTAACTTCTTTATTCCTGATAGTGGCCACCATAGATACCCTATCAACAAATGTTTCAAAATACAAGTCCTCACTAGCAAGTTAGCTAGTTAGCATGGTTAGCATTGTTAGCATAGTTAGCATAACTGTTAGAAATGGTTAGCTAAGTTAGCTAATCAACCTGGTTAGCATTGTAAGCATAGTTAGCATTGTTAGCATTTTTAGCATAACTGTTAGAAATGATTAGCTAAGTTAGCTAATCAGCCTGGTTAGCATTGTTAGCATAGTTAGCATTTTTAGCATAACTGTTAGAAATGATTAGCTAAGTTAGCTAATAAGCCTGCTTAGCATTGTTAGCATTGTTAGCATTTTTAGCATAACTGCTAGAAATCATTAGTTCAGTTAGAACTGTAATGTTTAAGCTTTAAACTGTCTACCTTCACACTATCAGCTTTCTTTAAACTATGCAACCACCATGTTTACCCTAGCTACACCTTAGTAACTATATCTACATTATCTACTCTATCTATACATTTTTGCATTTTCATGCACTCGTAATTTCCCTGGAATTACATTCTCTAGTTAATCTTGCTGGCTTGCTTTGCTTCAGGCAACTCAGTGGGGCATCATCTGTGTGTGTGTGTGTGTGTGTGTGTGTGTGTGTGTGTGCACACGTGTGTGTGTGTTTGTGTGTGTCAGGGTGTAACGACAGAGATAGTGTATGTAAGATTATGTTGTTAGTGCATGCAGGCGCGCGTACATGCGTATGTGCGTCTGTGTTTCTTTGTGTGCATTCAGTGTGTGTGCATCTGTGTGTGTTTATGTGTGTGTCCATTTGTGTGTGTTTATGTGTGTCTACATTTGTACAGAGTATGTTTATGTGCATGTATGTGTAAGAGAGAGAGAGAGGAGGGAGAGAGACTTTGTGTGTGTCTGAGAAAGAAAGAATTAGACAGAAAGAGAAAAAAGCATGCATGTCTGTGTGTGCATCTGTGTGTGTGTGTGTGTGTGTGTGCATGCATTTTGTGCAAGTGCATGCATGTGTCTGTGTGTGCGCGACTGTGCGTGCGCGCGTGTGTGTGTTTCTAAGAGACTCAGAGAGAGAGAGGAGAGAGGAGAGAGAGAGGGAGAGAGAGGAGAGAGAGAGGGAGTGCATTTGGTCTTGATGGATTACAACAGCCACCCATCTTTAATGCACACTCACACAAGACAGACACACACACACACACACACAAACACACGCACACTCACACAAGACAGACACACACACACACACACACACACACACACACACACACACACACACACACACACAAACACACACACACTCACACAAGACAGACACGGCAGCAATAGCCAGCACAAAGCCCTATGAGGAGAACAGGAGGGAAGGATGGAGAGAAAATAGAGGGAGAGAGGGAGGGAGAGAGAGAGACTGATGGATGAAGAGAGAGAAAGGGACAAGGGAGTTGGGGAGGACAGAGAGGAGGAGGGGGACAGGAGATAGTGAATGAGAGACAGAAAGAGAGACAGGGAGGAGTAAGGAGGAGAGAAAAAGACATACAGATGAAGAGAGTGAAGACAGAAAGAGAGAAGACAAGAGAGAGAGAGAGAGAGAAATTAGTAACTGGGAGATTGAAGGAGGAGAAAGGGATGTAAAGAAAAGGAGAGATAAAGAGAGGGGGAGGGGAAGAGAAAAGGAGAAAAGAGGCAGAATAAGAGAGGACAGACGTGTGAGCGTGCTCAGTTGGTAGCAGGAATGTAGAGAGCAGTAAGGTGCAGCGATGACTGAGCTGGAGAGACAGACATTCATAGACAGAGAGAATGACAGAAATACAGACCGAAAGATAAACAGAGAATGGCAGACAGAAGAATGCAGAGGAGCCAGTGGAAGTGTGTGTGTGTGTGTGTGTGTGTGTGTGTGTGTGTGTGTGTGTGCGCTTCATTCTATGAACTCATTAACCACTGCTCGGCACACCTACCCCCGCCACCTTGCACACACAGACAGAGACACACAAATGCGTGCGTGCACACACACACAGACACACACAGACACACACACACACACACACACACACACACACACACACACAGAACTGAGCTGTGCATCACATCAATGACCGCCAGTCAACCGCTGTTTCTCGGGCAACCATCACGCTGACAACCATCACTGCATCTCCTCCAGTGCACTTCCCTCTCTGGATGGACCTCTATCGCATCAAAACACTTTCACACACACGCACACGCACACGCACACGCACACGCACACGCACACGCACACGCACACGCACACGCACACGCACACGCACACACACACACACACACACACACACACACACACACACACACACACACACACACACGCACATGCACGCACACGCACACATGCACACACACACAGCTCTTTCTCTTGATATACTGTACGTACACATGTGCGCATGCATGCACACACACACACACACCATTTATCTTACACGCATACACACACACACACAGCACCTATATCACTGGATGTGCCGATGCAACCTTTCCTGCCATCATACAACACACATCAACTTCTTCCATGCCAAAACACACACACACACACACACATATATACACACAGAAAGAGAGAGACTACCTCCACATAGCATTTATGCAGCTTGAACACCTAACACACACACACACACACACACACACACACACACACACACACACACACACACACACACACACACACACACACACACACACACACACACACACACACACACACAACCACACACACACACATAGAATCTCACTACAAGACTTGGGCAGGGTGATGGAGAATGAGAGCATTCCCAGGGGAGAGAGAATGAGCGAGAGAAAGAGAGAGACAGACAGAGAGAGAGAGACAGAGAGAGCAGAGGCAGAAGCGGTGAGCACTCTCTTTCTATCTCTTTCACTCTCTCTCTCTTGGGACGTTCTCTTTCTCCATCGGCCGGTTTGAATGCTGTCTCTCTCTCCTTCCCTCTCTCTCCCTCTCTCTCCCTCTCTCTCCCTCTCCATCTCAGCAGATGGGCTTTCTCCTCCATACTCTGTGCTGCCCTCTGAGTAGGGGCTGTTGAGATGAGCTGTCCCACTGAATAAGGGTGCGCAGACAGCCACACAAAGAATGGATGAACCCACAGACAGACAGACAGACGCACACACATATAGACAGACAGACAGACAGACAGACAGACAGACAGACAGATAGATAGGTAAATGTGTAGATAGATAGATAGATAGGTAGGTAGATAGATAGGTACATTTGATATTTAATTAAGTTCTCAAAATTGTTAATTATTTGTAATTTAATTAATAGCGGAAGGTCATTTAAATGCTAATGGGCCACGGGTGGGCTTGGATATGCTTGAGAACTATCTTAATAGTCTACAGAATGACATTATAGGCTCATGGATGTCATTATGCGCATTAATATTACGTTATGTTTCTATATGAAATTAGGTGTAAAGAATACACATTGGCATTTCTTGAGATATAGTTATTACATTCTTGTATCCAAAACGATATATAATCATGGCCATTACACGCGTCCAACGCAATCTTGAAATCCTTACATTTTCATAGAATAGTGAATACAATGATTTGTGTATATGGCATGGTCTAGACAGACAGACAGATAGACCGCCCCCCCTTCCCCCTCCAAAACAACAACAAAAAAATACACAGCTGTTTGAGTGTCACGTAGCGTTCGCCTGCGCAATCCGTGGTGACCGTGGCACAGAGGATAGAGCGGAGGTGTGCAAGGATGGAACAGCCCTCAGTGCAATAAAATAACTATACGAAGCAGCCAGCAGAGAAAAAAACGGTCGGACAGTGGCGAGGCATGGATGGGAAAAAAAACAAAGTTAAATATCATATCAAATAATCATGTTTTTAAAAGAAATCATATTAAGGTTGTTAGAGGTGCGGCGCAAAATGTCAGATCCGTGTTAGTTTCACGCGCAGCCTGATGGATGCGAAGCGACGAGGCGAGGGCGCTCGCGCTGACTTGGAGCTCGCGAGAGGGTATTTCCGTCGACAGAGAACAAGGGAAAAGGCGAGGCCTCGTGAAAAGACTTAAGCCAATCACATCCTCAAAGGCGGATTGGGTGGAGTTTTGGTTTGTAATTTCGGCCAATCGTAGACGTTTTATAATCAAATGCCCCACGTGGGTGTGGAGTCGCTTCCATATTAGCGGCCATGCATTGAATCCACTCTAACCAATCAGTACAGAAGAAGGTGTTAATCTCAATACTGATTGGTTGACAATTTCATACAGTTGTCTATTCATCATGTTTTCAAAGATGTTTAACTCTTTCAGTGCACATGTTTCGGACTCGCTCCAAACAGCTGAGCACAACCTATTTAGGTACCAAATCTGAGAGATAAGAGCAGTGCCTTTACAGTGTTGCAATTTTACTAAAGCATTCAGTTCTTCTTTTTCTTTTCTATAAAAAAAACCTGCCAGTTTTCTTAATTGGCACAACCAACGTTATCACACAAAACACAAGCCTTGCTGAGAGAAATCTCTGATCTTCATGCAGATGATTAAATCAAATTAGCCTAATGCAGGACAAAACGATAACCACTGGTAGGCTATATGGCTCGTGTGAACGACATAAAGTAGGCTATAGATTAAGGAGACGAGATATGCGCATTCTGTTTTCTACAGTTGACATTCATCCGCATGTGACCAGACACACAAATAGGCCTATGAAACATATTTAGTGGTTATTAAGCCCGCAGTTTAAGGCGATAGCCTAATATAGGTTAAATTAGCATGATCCCATTAGTTCGAACTGTCACACCATGGCCAAATTTGGCACGGGTATGGGTGCAGGTAATTTGATCTCAAAGAGCAAAGCAAGTTTAATTGCAGTTGTGTTTTAGGTAACATCCATGGACTCCCGACGCTGGTGCGTTTTTGGCTCCATTTCATAGCCTACTTCTTTAAAAGGCCCCGTTTGCACGGGGGCAATAAAACGCGGATTAAAAATAGTTAAGAGTGTATTACCCTTCTATCTTCACAGTCACAGAGGCACCACGACTGACAAACCGAGCATTAATCTTTTATTTTCTCAAAAAGGCGGCTGTGGAAGGCTGCTTTTTGGTCAGGATCTCGTCACGAAAAGCAACACTGCCACCTATTGATGATGTTTGGAATTGCACCGGACGGAGGCATCCCTCTCCGCTTACCCTCCATGAATAATGTAGAGCTGAATAATACAGCACTTTTGTATTAGACTAGGCACAGGGGGGTGTGGGGCCAATTCTGACTGTGAAACCTACTCGCTTCAAAACCCGCAAAATGATAACAGCAACTGCTCAAGCTGTCATGCCATATAGAATAATGTTCATTGTGTGATTTTGATAAGTATTTTTCCTTTTAGAAACAAAATGTTGTATCAGATGTCCAAGTGTGTGTGTGTGTGTGTGTGTGTGTGTGTGTGTGTGTGTGTGTGTGTGTGTGTGTGTGTGTGTGTGTGCGTGTGTATGTGTGTGTGTGTGAGAGAGTGTGGGAGAGAGAGAGAGAGAGAGAGAGAGAGAGAGAGAGAGAGAAATAAGAACAGGGGAAGTAAGGATAGACACAGAGAGCGAGGGAGTGGAAAAAAGAAGAAGCCGGGGCAAAGCAAACAGAATTAGGGCCAAAATCGTGTTTGTCTGAGGTCTGATACCTATTATCCTGTCAATGTCATATCCAGCACTGACCACAGACTCGTGTGTGTGTGTGTGTGTGTGTGTGTGTGTGTGTGTGTGTGTGTGTGAAGGGAGGGAGGGAGAGGAGAGGAGAGACGAGAGACTAGCAGGCACAGAACCGCTGTCTCATGCACTTACTTGTCCCCTCAAACCGACTCATTCTGTGGAAAAAGACAAGAGACAAGAGGACAAAAGTCAGGAGGAGAAGAAGAGTGGAGGATAGAGGAGAGGAGGAGAAGAAAAGTATAGAGGAGAGCAGGAGAAGAGGATAGAGGAGAGAGAGGAAAATGATGGAGGTGGTTTTAATATCTGACAAGAGAGAGAGGTGAAGAAACATACTGAGAGGTATCGAGCGAATGAGAGAGGAGAACGGGGAATGGAATGGGAAGAGCGAGAGATGAAGAGAGGAGGAGAAGAGAGAGAGATGGGGAGAGGAGAGGAGGAGAAGAGAGAGAGATGGGGAGAGAAAAGAGAGAGATAATGGCAAATAGAAATCAGACGGTGATGACTGTCGACGGTGACAGATGACAGGATGAGGGGATAGTATAGAAATGATAGAGAGAGAGAGAAAGAGAGAAGGTGAAAGAGAAGAATCTCAGGTTGATTGTGAAAGAAGAAGTATGAGAGGTGATAATGGAAGTGTGTGTGTGTGTGTGTGTGGCTGGGGGGGATGGGTCAATGACACACAAACATACAAAGACAAGTTTGCAGGTGTATTCATTTTCCAGATGATGTGAGCTGTGTGTGTGTGTGTATGTGTGTGTGTGTGTGTGTGTGTGTGTGTGAGGGAGTGTGCAAGCGACAGCATCCAGCAGGTATTCATTTTTGTATTGTGTGTGTTTGTTTGGGGGTGGGGGGGTGTAGAAGGTATGCATGTGAGTGTGTCAGAGGGTGGTTGTGTGTGTGCGTGTTGTGTGTGTATGTTAGACAGAGGATGGTTGTATGTGTGTGTATGTGTTAGGAGGGTGGTTTGTGTGTCTGTATATGTGAATGTGTGTATCACGTGTAATGTTGTGTGTGTGTGTGTGTGTGTGTGTGTGTATCAAAAGGGCGGTTGTGTGTGTGTGTGTGTGTGTGTGTTAGGAGGGTGGTTGGGGGTGTCGGACGCTCTGTTCCCCACAGTGCAGGGAAATAGCTGCATGGCAGTTAATAGGGTAGAAAAGTGCTGGGGGCTGTTAACTCTGAAATGTTCATTTTTAAAACTCCACTCTCTCCTCCTCTCTGTCTTTCTACCCACACCTCAGCTCTCTCTCTCTCTCTCTCTCTCCTCTCTCTCTCTCTCTCTCTCTCTCTCTCTCTCTCTCTCTCTCTCTCTCTCTCTCACTCTCTCTCTCTCTCTCTCTCTCTCTCTCTCTCTCTCTCTCTCTCTCTCTCTCTCTCTCTCCCACTCACTCACCCACTCACTCACTTTTCTCTCTCTCCTTCACTCATTAATTTACTCTTTACCCCTCACTCACTCTCTTCCTCTCTCTTACTCATACCCTTCCTCTATCCCTCTTTCCTTTCTCTCCATCTCTCCCTCTCTTTCCCTATCCCTCTCGCTCTCTTCTCCATCTCTCTTTCTCTCTCCCTCCCTCCTCTTTTTCCCTCTCCATCTCTCTCTTTCTCCTCTCTCCCTCCCTCTTTCTATTTCTTTCTCTCCCTCTTTCTCTCCCTCTCTCTCGTCCCCTACCCCCCTCTCTCCCCTTTCTCCATCTCTCCATCTCTCTCTCTCTCTCTCTCTCTCCCTCCCTCTGACAGCAGCCTCCCCTCTGCGGGGCTGTGTGTAATGATAGCTATTTGAGTGTCATCAGAGGAGCTGTGTAATGGCCTCTAAAGCACCATTTCGCCGTGAACCTGGCAGCACCCGCGTCCAAAAAACATCTGCTGCGCTCGGCGCACACGCGAGAGAGAGACAGAGAGAGAGAGAGAGAGAGAGAGAGAGACAGAGAGAGACGGAGAGAGAGAGACTCGGAAGAGAGAGAGAGAGAGAGAGAGAGACAAAGAGAGACAGAGAGAGAGACGGAGAGAGAGAGAGACGGAGAGCGTCAGGCGCCGCACCAGTGTGCCCACATCAACACGCCACAGCACCGCGCCCCACCAACGCAAGGCAGGAAAGGAGCGGAGCGGGCAGGGGGTAGTGGGCAGTGGGCCGTGGGCTCGCCTGGGCACCAGACTGTGCGGACCGGCTGATAGTAGCCTTTCTTTCTGGAGGATGCAGGACAAGGAGGGGGTCCCATCTGTAATGGTGATAACACAATGACAACATAGAGACCCCTTCCACTGCAGAAACAAAACAGGAGCCTTCCTCTGAGGCATCTCCAGTGGTGAGGAAAACAGCACTGAACTAAATGGTAACTTGGGGACTTTTTAAAGTAGACATTTTGTAGAGCGTTACACATTAACGTCTGATTCATTTTCATTCCAAAGCATTTTTTTAAATGAAATGTTTGCATTGCAATGTTTCAGCTGGAAATTGTCTAGGAGTAGATTGAAAGGGTCTATAGAATAGAATGGAATAGAATAGAATAGAATAGAATAGAATAGAATAGAATAAAATAGAATAGAATAGAATAGAATAGAATAGATAAATAGAAAGGGGTGGATACAAGACCAAACTCTAACAGAGTGACAGTGTCTGAGCCAATTTCATCATGTTGAGATAATGGCAAATAGAAATCAGACGGTGATGACTGTCGACGGTGACAGATGACAGGATGAGGGGATAGTATAGAGATGATAGAGAGAGAGATTTTGCTAATGAAGTTACATTAACCCTCTACGTTGGCACCAAATCAAACCAGAAGCATGTTCTCATCGTATGTGCTCCTAAAACAAGTCAGAGGGCCAGAGAGGGAACTCTCTCTCTCTCTTGACCTTCACACACATTTGTTTGGAGTCACAGCAGCATTTCTGTCTGTCTGTCTGTCTGTCTGTCTGTCTGTCTGTCTGTCTGTCTGTCTGTCTGTCTGTCTGTCTGTCTGTCTGTCAGTCAGTCTGTTCGTCTGTGTAAAATGGTGTGCTTGAGTGGGATTCATACACATGCATAAGGTATGGAGTATTCAGCTGGCTTGGGTGGAGGTGGAACACATTCATGACCATCCTTTCCTATCTAGAGTGGAGTGTGTCGTCACAGAGAGTGCTGTGGTAGATGGCAGTTATGGCAACATGGCATCTAGCAGCTGTCTGCACCACCGAATACACTGAAGGAAGTCCTCTTTCCTTCCTGACGACCTCTCTGCCTTTTCTTTCGGAAAAGACACAGGATGTTCAGAGAGGCTTTGGAACAGATTTAGTCCAGAGGGGTTGAGTCTAAACCTCACCAGGGTCTGTGAACACTTTAGTCTGGCCATCACCATACTAAGCTCAATCTTTTAAGGAGTCTGTGCTTTATCTCTACTGCACAAGAGGCGTGAGCAACGGGCATAGTCCAAATGACTCTGTACACTTTTGGATAGTCCTTCAACCAATCAGACCAGCTATCCGGGTGCGCCTTTTGGATAAGATCGTTTGTGATTGGACCAGAAGATGTGGACAGGAAGTGATAGAGGTTTCCAGTCTGAGCTGCAGAGTGAAATCCAAATCGCCGGCCTATGAAGACTTCTCTTACGAGGGCAGTCTGACCTGTGCGTGAGTGGGGGCAAAATTATTCAAAATTAAAAAAAAAAAAAACACTAAAACATAGAACATGAAAATATAATCTAGAAAAACAAATAATTCATTCCATTCATTTGAAATTGTTCCCATTATAATGTATTGCTCTAACTGGCTTACTCATCTAGTACTGTTTCACTGCCCTCCACTGGCAAGTTTCGGTACTGCAAGCATAGTGCTCTTCACCATTCTCATCCTAAAGTAGGATGCTGCTTGCCTTGCTCCACCTGACTATGCACTTCTGCTCAATTTAATTTCTCTTCATACTCCGTCTGGTATAGCTTGATTCAGCTTCGTTTACTCCGGCAAGTGCATCTCCGATCCAATCAGCGAACAGAGGGTGTTCCCAAGAGCGATTTCATTTAAGTTTCAAGCCTATCGTTATCGTTGTGTCCCCCGTGGTTATTATACGTCATTACCAAATGTTACTGATTGAACTCCAATGAATTCAAACTTCAGACAAGCGTCCACAAACCAGAAAGTAAACGTTTGCCAATGGATCTAGGCCAGACTCTCTGCGAAGAACAGAGTATAGTCTCCAGGCTAGGATGCTGCAGAAGTTTTGTGTGGATGCAAGGCCAAAACGATAAAAGGAAAAAAAAAAAAAAGCTTTACCGTTTTTTTTGTCGTTTTTGTGTGGCCTTGAT
>NC_085015.1:17267441-17272441 GCF_963854185.1 Sardina pilchardus
GGGTCCCTGGCACAAGGGCAGCTCGGAGAAAGAGAGGAGGAGGAGGAGGAGGAGCAGAGGATGGGGAGAAAAGGGGAGGCATAGGTAAAACAGATAGAGAGAGAGAGAGAAAGAGAGGGAGAGAGAGGGAGAAATAGGAGCCACACTAAAAGGGTGTCCAGTAATTGAAGCGCCTTCACAGTCCCGGTGGACCAGTAGCGGGCTGAGAGACACCGAGTGGAGAGAGAGAGAAGAAAAAAAGCGCCTGGTCATCCTCACCCAGGCTAGGCGGGGGGGGGGGGAAGGAAAACGCTGACGCACCTCTGACCCGAAGGCCTGGGCAGCCAGGGACACCTCAAGACAGGAGGAACCTTCCTAATCTCGTCCCGAAGATGCACCGCTTTAGAGGGCGCACCGAGCACACCTGCAGCCCGTCACGCAGAAAAGACAGGGGAGATGAGTAAAAGAGAGAGGGAGAGAGGGAAGTGAGGGAAAAGAGGTAGAGATAGAGAGAGGAAGAGGAAGACAGAGAGAGAGATAGATAGAGTGAAAGAGATAGAGAGAAAGATAGAGAGAGAGCGAGAGAGAGAAAGAGTGAGAAAAGGAGAGAGAGAGAGAAGTGGGGGAGTGGAAACAGTACTGGAGGCTTTGTGGGGAGACTCCACAGGAGGTCACTGTTTGGGTAATCTCATCGCCAGGGAGCGGACAGAGAAAGAGCACGGCTTAATACGGAGAGAGAGAGAGAGAGAGAGAGAGAGAGAGAGAGAGAGAGAGAGAGAGAGAGAGAGAGAGATTTTTTGATTTTATGAAAACTTTATTTGAGACCAACTTAGGACATCAGTAGGCTACAACAAACACAACCCCAAAAAACAAAAAATTAAGTGACATTATTCACAAAGGGGTTACAAAAAAGAAAGACACCATAGGCCAACAATAGGCACGAGTAAGGTTTCGAATCAGAAACAAGAATGGAATCATTGGAAGCACACTGTCCATCACAGGTCAAGCAGGAGGCCCACACAACAACATATCAGCAGTTTCAATAGCATTGCAGACGACACAGATAGAAAACAAAACAAAAAGAAAACGTCTCCTTGAAACGTTTCAGCATTGCAAAAAACGGTCATAAACAAAAGAAAACAAGATACACACTTCTAACAGACTAATCAGGCTTACGATCATGGTTGATTTCCCGTTTCAATTTGCGAACAATGTTCTTCAAACGGTAAACTTCCCGTCTCTCAAAAACCCCCTCCCTCATGAGATGGCAGACATCGTTTGCAAACTGTTTAGCATCATGAAAAAAATTCTGAATTCGAACCCCTCTTTTCCCCTTAGTTTCAGTCAGGAACTTACGGATTTCTTCAGTGCTGTACATTACAATCATGCTCTCATCACAAGAGTAAGAAACACTACTGGAGTCAGTGGAGTAACCATCACTTTCCGTTCCGCTGTTATCCGTGGGGCAGATTTTACATTTGACATCTTTCCGACCATCGTCTACGCTATTCTTTCTTTTGGGCACTTTAAACACATGAGCTTCAACCTCCATCCCACCATCCACTGTGTGACCTGAAGCAAGCCCAGGAAGGGAAGGTGTAGCAGGCCCACTCGAAACAGCGGGCGACCCACCAAGCTCACTTTCAGGCGCGGCAACATCTCTCGGTAGAACATCAGCCGTGCCAGACGCAACCGACTCCATCGTTGCACCCTTGGACTCCTCCGCAACAGCTCCTACCAGTTCAGGCCCCGTTCCCAGAGGCTCCGCGGCAGATACCCCCGCCACGGATCCAGTCCGTCCAGGCCTGGCTGAGGCAGACTCCTCCACCTCAGGCCCGGCCCTTTGGGATCCGGCTGGAACAGACTCCTCTGCCACAGACCCGGTTCCCGCAGACACAACCACGGCAGGCACTACCGCCACAGAAGCACTCGCCCCGACACCACTTTTAGGCACCTGTTCACCAACATTTTCAGACTCAGCCAGACGAGGACACGCGCTAACGCGGTGACCCGCACTGCCGCAACAGAAACGCTTTATGACTGTATCCGACGTTACAAAAACGGTATAGACACAGTCATCAATTCTAAATCTGATAATTCGTTTAAGTTCATCACGGTTGTCTAGAACCATATACACCTGTCTCCTGAAAGAGACAACGTGTTTAAGCAGCGGTGATTTACACCCAAGGGGCACGTGCCTTATAGGGGAGACCAATTTTCCGTAACGTGAAAGTGCAGCAGAAAGGGCTTTGTCTTTTAAAAACGGTGGAGCATTGGATATCAGTATTTTCTTCGCTGGCGAGCTAAGGGGGTAGACAGGGACAAGCTCACCACCAAGCACAACGCCACGACTAACAATTAAATCCACTTTTTCCACAGTACTCAAAAAAAGAACAATACCATTATTCATTCGAGAGGCCGACTTAATATCATCGTACCCCACTATCTCGCCTATTGCCAAACTGCAAACTTCAACAGTGGCGTCAGAAACTACCTTGACTCCATGACGCCGTGTTAAGTTTTCAAACTCCATCGTGCTCGGAGACACCGCTACAACCAGCTGAGAAGCTGCGTGCGGGCTCCGGTAATTTTAGACTAACCAAATTGATCAGTGGCGTTAGAAACAGCTATTAAATGTGATACCCACTACCAAACATGCATAAATACGGACAAAAAGACAGAAATTGTAGAAAGCCACAGACGGCAACCAGTCACGCTCACACTCACCAGCACTCACTCCGCACATGCGCTCTGAGAGAGAGAGAGAGAGAGAGAGAGAGAGAGAGAGAGAGAGAGAGAGAGAGAGAGAGAGAGAGAGAGAGAGGCCAGGAGGGAGGGAGAGAGAGTTAGAGAGGGGAAAGAAAAACCTAGAGATAAGGAAGGGAGTGAAAGAGACAGAGAAAAGAGAAGGAAGGAAAGAAAGAGACAGAGAAAGAAAAAGAGTGAGAGAGAAAGAGAGAAAGAGAGAGAGAGAGAGAGAGATAGAGCAGCAGGGATCAGCGTGACGTAAGCAGCTCTCTGGATTGAGGTGTTGAGTCCTGCTGATTTTAATCTGAGCTGATTAGGAAACAGTGGGGAGGAAGAGAAAAAACACATAGAAGAGAGAGAGAGAGGAGAGAGAGATCCATAAAAAGACAGAAAGAGAGAGAAAAGAAAGAAAGGAGAGAGAGAGTAGAGAATCACACTTTTTTTCTGTGGTGAACGGACAGACTAGGGGGCCAAGCGCCGGGACTGATAGCAGGCAGAAATAAGCGGAGGAGAGGAGGGGGGAAGAAAAGCGACTACGGAGGAGCAAAAGGAGGAGGAGGAGGAGGTGGTGGAGGAGGCTGAGGGAGCGGAACAGCCCGGAAGATAAGCGGGGGGGAGAGCGTTAAGGACTTACCACTGCTGAGGGCACCCTTGGGAGAAGCCGTCGCAGAGAGGAGGAAGAGGAGACAACGAAGAGGAGGAGGAAAGCGATCAACTGTCCAGGACCCAACGGACTGCTTGAGTTTTTTTTATTTTTTATTATTATCTTGATTCAATCTCTGTTTCCACCCCTCCTTTTCTCTCTCTCTCTCTATCCCTCTCTTTTTTTCCCTTCATCCACCCATCAATCACCACTACCACCACCACCACTACTACTTCATCCTCCTCTCCCCACCCCCCCACCCTCCGTCCGAGCCTTCCCCGAGTCCTCTAGGAGGGGACGCGAGTCGTTCCGCGAGAGACCGCCATCGCCGCCGCCATGCCCACCAACGGGAACAAGCCGCTGAAGCTGCAGTTCGGCCTGATCAACCACGAGGGCCGCTACCTGACGGCCGAGGCCTTCGGCTTCAAGGTGAACGCCTCGGCGCCCAGCCTGAAGCGCAAGCAGCGCTGGACGCTGGAGCAGGACGAGCTGGACGCGCAGGTCATCTACCTGCGCTCGCACCTGGGCCGCTACCTGGCGGCCGACGTGCACGGCCGCGTGACGTGCGAGGCGGAGTCGCGCGAGGCGGCGGCCGACACCCGCTTCCTGATCGCGGCGCGGTCCGACGGCCGCTGGGCGCTCCAGTCCGAGCCGCACCTGCGCTTCTTCGGCGGCGCCCACGACCAGCTGTCCTGCTTCGCCCAGGCGGTGGGCGAGCGCGAGCTCTGGGCCGTGCACCTGGCGCTCCACCCGCAGGCCAACCTGCTCAGCGTCGCCCGCAAGCGCTACGCGCACCTGTCGGGCCCCGAGGGCGAGGTGGCCGTGGACAGCAACATCCCGTGGGGGGTGGACGCCCTCCTGACCCTCGTCTACCTGGACGGCAAGTACTGCCTCCAGACCAGCGACAGCCGCTTCCTGGGCAACGACGGCAAGCTGTCGGCGGAGAACGGCCGCGCCACCGGCTACACGCTGGAGTTCAAGGCGGGCAAGCTGGCCTTCAAGGACTGCGAGGGCAAGTACCTGACGCCCATGGGGCCCACGGGCACCCTGCGCTCCGGCCGCTGCTCCAAGCCGGGCAAGGACGAGCTCTTCGACCTGGAGGAGAGCCACCCGCAGGTGGTGCTGCAGGCGGCCAACGGCAGATTTGTCTCCATCCGACAAGGTGAGTCAGTCGCTCGGTTTTAAGTGGGACGAGAGAGAGTGACTCTGTGGTTGAGTCTTGACATGCAATGTGTGTGTGTGTGTGTGTGTGTGTGTCTGTGTGAGGAGAGTGGAGCTTGTGTGTGTGTGTGTGTGTGTGTGTGTGTGTGTGTGTCTGTGTGTCTATGTGAGGTGTGTGTGTGTGTGTGTGTGTGTGTGTGTGTGTGTGCGTATGTGTGTGTGCGTATATGTGTGTGCGTGGATGGGTGCACACGTACTTAAATGGACAACTGAATATATTCTATAAACTGACGTCACCTAGATGGACATAATGCAGTTGAGGGTTAACATGCAACACGAGTGTGTCTGTGTGTATGCATGCGTGCATGCGTGTGTGTGTGTGTGTGTGTGTGTGTGTGTGTGTGTGGCTGTGTGTGTGTGTGTGTGTGTGTGCGTGTGTGTGTGTGTGTGTGTGTGAATTACAGATGAC
>NC_085015.1:17277441-17279941 GCF_963854185.1 Sardina pilchardus
ATGGGTGATGATAATGCATGTGTTTGCAGATAATTCAGAGACATTTCTCTCTCCGATTTTAACTCTAGGGTAGAGAGGTTTAACACCCCTTTGTTAAACCAATATTTAGACATTTAAATGACTACAAACCTATCAAATCCCAAATATATATTACATCGTCAAACTAAAAAAAACAGTGAGGCAGATCATATTTCAGACCCACTCCATCATCCCTTAAAAAGCACTTGGGTTGAGGGCACTGTGGTACATCTGGCCACAGCGTCCGTACATCATGCGGGTCCAAGTGGCCGCAAGAACCTGGGTTTGAGTCCAGCCCGGGCCATTCTCCAATCCCACTCAATCTCTCTCTCAATCTCTCTCATCTCTCTCTCTCTCTCTCACTCGATTACTGTCAGCCTCTTCACTGTCTTAACCATACACTCTTAGAAAAAAGCCCCAAAACAAAAAAAGGAACCTATTGCATGCTTCCTATAGCACCCCTAAATGGTTCTTTAAACAACTTTCAAGGGTTTATCGAAGGGTTTATCTGACTATATAGCACTACAAGAATCATTTTTAAGAGTATAATAAAAACCAAAAAAGCACAACAAATGTCAAAGCTGTGGGGTACAGTACTGTACAGACCGATCAAGGCAGGCGTGCATGACAAGAGGAGGGTGGGTTGAGATGAGACAGACAATGGCATGGTAGCCATGGCACTGGTTGGCCAGGAGATCTGTTACCGTGTCTGTCATCAGCAGCGGCCAGGGCCTGCCCACTCAGGCTGAGTGACCCGGACTGTGGAGCGAGGGAGAGGAAGAGAGAGAGAGAGAGAGAGAGAGAGAGAGATGGATAACAAGACAATAGGAAAGATAGAGCAGATACAGAGATAGAGCTAGAGAAAGAGAGAGATAAAAAGAGAGAGTAAACAAGACAACAGGAAAGATATGAAGGAGATACAGAAATAGAGACAGAGACAGGTGGAGTGAGGGAGGAGTGGGTGAGAGAGAGAGAGAGAAGGAGGGAGTAAGACAGATACTGTAAAGAGAGATGAAGAGAGAGGGAGAAGCACAGAGGTGGAGAGAAAATGACATAATAGGAAGTGTGAGGAAAAGAATGGATCAGTGAAGATGATGTCGATGAAAAGAGAAATTCTGAAGTAAGAGAGAGAGTGCAGAGAGGCAGACAAGGAAAGAGAAAAAGTAAGAGAGAGAGAGAGAGAGAGAGAGAGAGAGAGAGAGAGAGAGAGAGAGACCTGGGTGTCCCCTTACCATGCATGATTGATGGCCACGTAACTTTTAGATAAATTACAGATAACAGTGCAGGGCTCTGAGGTTCGGTCAGCGCAGAACATGAGAGTGAATCTCAATCCCCAACTAAACCTCATTCTCTTAGCCTTCATCCAGAGCCACACACACACACACACATGTGGACACACAGACACACACACACACACACACACACACACACACACACACACATGCATGTGCACATACACATACACAGACACAGAGACAGACACACAAACACACACACACACACACACACACACACACACACACACACACACACACACACACACACACACACACACACACACAGACACAGGCACACAGCAACCACAAATATACATCTAAAGACCATGCATATAAAACATACATCACCCATCATACATCACTTCAGATGACTGAACCACGGCAAGGACTGGACCACAGCACACCAACAGCTTTTTTTAGCTTTTTAAGACTTTAGGATCAATAGGTAGTCTGGCTAACACCATACTAAGCTCAATCTTTTTTTTTTTAAAGGTTATTTTTTGGGCTTTTTATGCCTTTAATTGGACAGGACAGTAGAGAGTGACCGGAAGCGAGCGGGAGAGAGAGCTGGGGTGGGATCCGGAAAGGACCACGGGGCGGGAATCGAACCCGGGTCGCCGGCGTGCGGTGCAGGTGCCCCAGCCAGTTGCGCCACGGCTGGGGCCACTAAGCTCAATCTTAAGATTGAACATTAGTCTGGGCCTGGGGAGTCTGCACTTCTTCTTTCTACTGCACAAGAGGTGTGATCAATGGGCATAGTTCAAATCACTCTTTTGGATAGTCCTTCAACTAATCACCCTAGCAATCCGAGTGCGGCTTTTGGATGAGTTAGTTTGTGATTGGACCCAGAAGATGTGGACAGGAAGCAGGAGAGATAGATGTGCGGATTTCAGGAAGGGAATGCGTTGGTTGGGAGACCCAAGGGTCTTAGGTCTCTAGGTGCTTCTGTCGGGACGGAAGGAGGTTCACATACTTATTGTACCACACAGCTGGCTACCATTGCACAACCATACACACACAAGACACACTACAGTGCAGCCTTGCACACTGCCATGAGTTGAACAAACTACAACAGGTTCCGAAAGTAGAGCTGCAGAGGCACTCTGAGGGGATTTAGAAAATATAAAAAAGCCTTTAATATACTGTAACATGGTAAGCACTGGTTATTTGCTCAGAGTAAATAACTAGATAGATAGATAGATACT
>NC_085015.1:17284941-17296947 GCF_963854185.1 Sardina pilchardus
TGTGTTCAGCGGTCCATACAGATCTACTCAATCGCATGCTTGCTTTTCTGTTCCAACGGACCCGCCATGACACAGGATAACACTGTTGGCACGGCAACCCAGCAGGAAGCGCTCGGCAACACTGTGTTGCTAAGGTCAGCCGCGGACATGCCAGGGCCGCCCTGGGCAAGCGAGAGAGCGCCCGCACAGACTGATCCATGGCACGGCACACACACACGCACACACACATGGTGCACATGCAAACACATACGCAAACACACGTCACACGCACACACACGGTGCAAACACACACACAAACACACACAGACACGGTGCAAACACACGTCACACACACACACACGGTGCACACACACACACACACACACACACGGTGCAAACACACACACACACACACACACACACACACGGTGCAAACACACACACACACACACACACACACACGGTGCAAACACACACACACACACACACACACACACACACACACACACACACACACACACACGTGCTGATTCAGATCCCACTGCCAGCACAGAGCAAGATGGGAACAGTACTTTACAGCAATGTGCTCCAACAGAGTGGAAAAGGGGATGTGGTACTCAGGTCAAAAGGACAAACACAAAGACAAGGACTGACAGACAGACAGACAGACAGACAGACAAGAAGAAGTGGACAGACAGACAGACAGACAGACAGACAGAGACAGACAGAGACAGAGAGATGGACAGACAATGTTATGTCAGATTGTTATTGTTGAGGTTGCTTGTATATTATTCCTCATTCTGTAAGTTGATTTGGATACAAGCATCTGCGAAAATAAATATGTCCGGTGGCTCTTTAAAGTTGGACTGTACATTTCATCATTGTCACCTGCTCAATGACTTGATAAAAGGGCAAGGTACTGACTTAACTTGGTGCTGTGATTTTGTGCTTATTGTTTAAAATTGAAATTTGAAATCCAAGGTAAAATAAGGTGATTTCGCAAGTAAAAGCACAGTTTATCCACCTCTGAAATATCAGAAATGGAATTTATTTGCCTCTTATTAGAGTTAATTGCAACAATTTCACCTTTTCAGCATTCAAAAATTACACTATTATCCATATTCACAATATGAATCAGCACTTTAGGAACCATTTAAAACCACTGATATTATTATGAACATTGGACAATAACCTCTACCATCATCAAACATGGCCGAATTGTTTGCCCACCTCTTATTTTACCACTATACCCCTGGTCCTTGGTTGTAGGTGAACCTCTATGACCTAACAGGCGTCTGCTCCCTTGACCCACAGGAGTGAACATCTCGGCCAATCAGGACGAGGAGACGGACATGGAGACGTTTCAGATGGAGATCGACAAGCAGAGCAAACAGTGCACGTTCAGGACCAACGCGGGGAACTACTGGACCCTGGTGTCTCATGGAGGCGTCCAGTCCACAGCCACTGAAGTGTAAGGACACACACGCTGAACTACAGTGCACAGCCACACACACACACACACACACACACACGTACGAACGAATGCACACTGAATACAGTTGTAGTTGTCAGTTGTAGAGTTGTCATAAGACAGTGTGGGTTCTTTTCAAAGCCAGAAAGTAATTTCAAAATTAACACAGGAAAGATGTTATTCCCTGAGTAGAGGATTTCACTCAGCGGCTAATCAATCAAGTCTATTTACCGTAACATTTAAAAAAAAAAAACACTAACAAAGCAACATTTGAGGGCAAAAAACAGCACCAACAAAACAGCATTTCACTGTGATCACAAAGCAGGCACCGTCCTTCATCGGTGTAAAATATATTTCATTATTAAATGATATCTCCAACTTCAAAAGAGACCTTTTTGCATTCACTTATGTATGCAAAATCCATGCTGATATCTCTCCCAATGCTAAGTTCAAGGCTGATTTTTCAAAACTTGTTAATTTCATTCCCCTGTCCAAACTCATCTAACGGACTTCTGCATGATATACAGATGTACCTGTTCACTGGTCTGAGGATATAGTTAAACTACAAAACATCTCATGGACTTCTCCATGATATTATAATGTACCTGTACACTGTCCTGAAGCTACAGTTAACCCAAACACATCTAACAGAGTTCTCCATATTTGAATGCATCTGTACACTGTTGTGACGATACAGTTAACCCAAACTCATCTAACAGACTTCTCCATGATATTCTAATGCGCCTGTACACTGTTCTGAAACTACAGTTAACCCAAACACATCTAACAGAGTTCTCCATTATATTTGAATGCATCTGTACACTGTTGTGACGATACAGTTAACCCAAACTCATCTCATGGACTTCATGATATTCTAATGCGCCTGTACACTGTTCTAAGGATATAGTTAACCTACAAATCATCTCATGGACTTCTCCATGATATTCTAATGCACCTGTACACTGTTCTGAAGTTATAGCTAACCCACAACACATCTAACAGACTTCTCCATGATATTCAGATGTACCTGTTCACTGTTCTGAAGTTACAGTTAACCACAACACATGTGACGGACTTCATGATATTCAGATGCACCTGTGCACTGTTGTGAGGATACAGTTAACCCACAACACATCTTACAGACTTCTCCATGATATGCTAATGCACCTGTCCACTGTTCTGAGGCTATAGCTAACCCACAGCCCCTGTAATGTCTGTGCTGTGTGCAGAGGTGCCAACACCATGTTTGATATCCAGTGGCTGGGGCGGCGCGTGGCACTCAGAGCCAGTAACGGCAAGTTCATCTGCACCAAGAAGAACGGGCAGCTCGCAGCGGTCAGCGACTCCGTGGGTGAGTGGGGCACACTGGCACACACACACACACAGACACAGACACAGACACATGCACACATGCACACCAAGAAGAACGGGCAACTTGCAGCGATCAGCGACTCCGTGGGAGAGTAGGGCAAACCAGGAGAAAGAGGACTTGGGCTCTCATCTGGACTGACCAGTGCCAATATACCTATGCACATAAACACACACACACACACACACACACACACACACTCTGTGGGTGAGCCAGGGAAAGCAAGGGCTAGGCAGGTGGAAGAGGCCTTGGGATCTCCCATTTGGGCTTTAACTCATTTTACTCCGAATTGAAGTACAGGAAGTTACCTAGTAGTGTTCTCGCTAGTAACGCTGTTGTCAGAATCCTTGTCAGTTTACAACTGTACAGTACAAGGGAGAACGCTTGACTTTTAGACAACCTTCTCTAATGCAACATCCGGCAAATGTACTCTACCGAGTACGTTCTGGGCTTTTAGTGATTTTCTCCTAATTGCTAATGTTGTTTTTTCGATCTAGATGTTTTTTTTGGTCAGAAGTGTCAAACACAAACATATTGTACAACATATTTAACAGAGACTAATTCAACTGTCTCTCCATTTGCACTGTGGATTATTTCATGTTCAGTTCTCCTCACAAATGAACAAAGAAGTTATGATGATGAGAGGGCATATGATATTAAATGGATCCATCTCTCTCTGTGTGTGTGTGTGTGTGTGTGTGTGTGTGTGTGTGTGTGTGTGTGTGTGTGTGTGTGTGTGTGTGTGTGTAGGGGAGGACGAGCAGCTCGTCCTGAAGCTGATCAACAGACCCATTCTGATCCTGAGGGGGGACAACGGCTACATCTGCCACCACAAAAGCTCCAACACCCTGGACTCCAACCGATCAGTGTACGACATCTTCACCCTCCTGTTCAGCAACGGGGCATATCACATCCAAGGTGAGCGCCAGTTTACTCAAACTAAACTACCAAGCAAGACATAACAGTAAGCAAAGTAAACGGATGGTAATTTATAAACCTAATAGCACTGAATTTGGGAACAAACAATGAAACTGTGAAAACAACTCTCACAAAACAAGACAAAACAGTTAGCAAAGAGCAAAGTAAACGAAAGTTCATTTATAAACCTAATAGCACTGAATTTGGAGACAAACAATAAAACTGTGACGTGTGAAAACAACGTTCACAAGCAAGACAGAACTGTGTTCTGGTCCATAGCTCAATGGTAAATAATCCGCCTGCATACAGCTCCGAAGACCTGACAATCTCAATGCCTTTCTGCTCACAAATGTTGCCAATCCTCATGTACTGTAGCTAACTACAGTCTATAGGTGCCTCTCATTCAGCGTTTATACGTCCTCCCTCGCTCCTCGGGCCTCGATCCTCGGGCCTCGATCCTCACTGATCTACATAAAGAAAGATGGGGCGGCAGCAATGGGATAGTCTATCCCTTCTTCCATCTTTCTTTATGTAGATCAGTGGGGATCGAGGCCCGAGGAGCGAGGGAGGACGTATAAACGTTGAATGAGAGGCACCCATTATGTAGCCTGAGGTGGAAATGTCCCAGTAGAGATTGAAGTGATTGATTCCTGCCATCTTCATGGCCAAACACCCTGTCCCCCATGTGCTAAAACAGCTTGGACCCCGATCATTGCCGATTGCGACTATATATTTTTAAAATTTCTGTTTGTTGATCTTTTATTTCTTTAGGGGTGGGCGGAAAGTTCTGGTACGTCTCCAGTCCCGGCCAGGTGTGTTCAGACGGCGACACACCTGAGGACTTCTTCTTCGAGTTCCTCGAACACGGCCGCATCGCGATCCGGGCCAAGAACGGCAAGTACCTGCGCGGAGACCAGGGCGGAACGCTGAAGGCTGACGGCGAGAAGGCGGACAGCTCGTCGTCTCTGTGGGAATACTGACCCCTGTTGGACAAAGGATGAACTGCATTTGCTCCACCGCACTTTGCTCTTGCAGCTCTTCTTAGAATGACTTTGACTGCGAGACAGAGAGAGTGAAATCCATCTCTTTTATTTACATAAATAGTAGTACTTTGACTTTCTTTTCTTTTCCCTTAACGTAGCATTTTTTTTTTCAGGCTTCATTGTTATTGTTTCTCAATGGAAAGGGCTTCAGCACAGCACATACAACTTGACAGTTTATAAGTATTAATATCTGAAATTTAGAAGATCTGATGCTCAGTTTAATTCCTCCCCCTCATCACGCACAGAAACGATGGTTCTTCATGACCACTGAAGCCTTCAATGAAATGACCGTCTGCAAAACATCACAAATGTATATTTAGTGGGTCAAAAGCTTATCCAGCAATTTTGCTTGGCTATGATTGTTCTGCTGGAATCTTTTTTCTTAAAAAAACAACAAAAAAAAATACAATAAGTACAACTGATTTCATCTCACCATCAGTAACCTACCAGAGCGTCAGCGCCACTATGGCGGTCCACCAAAAACAGCCTTAAATCATTTCAGTTTATAGATCTTTCCCACACGACGTCCAATATCAAGTTCCTTTCCTTCAACGGGCCACGTCCTCCCTTACTGCTCGCAAACGTCTGTCGCCGTCAATATTTTGCCAATCCCCACGTAGCTAATTACAGTCATTATGTAACCTGAGGTGGGAAGGTTCCGGAATTGAGAGATTGAAGTGATTGTGTGTAATGCTAGCTAACGAGCCGGTTGGGGAAGGGGAGGGGGAGGAGGAGGAGGAGGAGGAGGAGGAGGGGGGGGGGGGGGGGCTCAGGTTCCTCATGAATGCAAATGACAGTATGATGAGATGACAGTGGTCACCTGAAGGACCAATAACCTGTGGAGTGTGACAACCACAGAGTGGAGGGGATGTGGGGGGCCGGTCAACTGTATGGATGAAATGTCCTCTTTTTTTCCCTTTTTAATTTAGTTTTAATTTGTTGCTCCCCATTTTTATTATTTAACAAAGTCATGTTGTTTTGCTTTATTTGGTCAAAGAGAAATGAGAATAAAGTAATCCTCTGTGATCCCACATGGATATGACAGTGGTAGGGGCTGACTGCTCTGAATACGTAACAGGAACTGTTAGTAGCAGTATAAACCATTGGATGCGCACACACACACACACACACACACACACACACACACACACACACACACACACACACACACACACACACACACACACACACACACACACACACACACACACACACACACACACACACACACACACACACACACACACACACACACACACACACACACACACACACACACACACACACACACACACACACACACACACACACACACACACACACACACACACACACACACACACACACAATTAGTGCAAAGTTCTTTGAGTGTGACTCCAAATAGCTGCAGCACAGTTCACTACATAGTCCATATTACTGTGGAACTGGCTGTCTGTGTCTGTGTGTGTGTGTGTGTGTGTGTGTGTGTGTGTGTGTGTGTGTGTGTGTGTGTGTGTGTGTGTGTGTGTGTGTGTGTGTATCTGCATCTGCTCACAGGATGAGCAGTGGGTTTTCTCGGAGCTGCTGGTAGATGCTGAGCAGCTTGTGGCTGGTCCTGATGCTGCTGGGGCTGACTCCCATGGCGACGGGCACCAGGGCCTCCTGAAGGGCTTTATGCAGCATCTAGAGGGGACAGAGGAGACAATAAGGGCCGGGCTAGTCAATGTCACTTCTCGTTATAAACCGTCTCTGGTTTTGGTAACTTAGCAACAATAAACACTTCACCGAAGCGCCGAGAAAAGGAGGCTGAGGGCGCTCTCAGCGTAAAAAAAAACGCGACTGGTGGACACAGCACCTAAAGAGAAGAAAAAAGCCCGCACTTCTTTGCATAAAAACGTGTTTTGCTGCACAGACGCGTTTCGGCTTAGCGCCTCCCTCAGTGTGCTCGAGGAAGTTTGGCCAAGCGCTCTAAAAAGACACATAAGAGACTGAATGAAGCCTGCTGCTACCACACAATCTACAGGTTGTTTCTCAACAAGCTAGAATGTCATGTAGGAAAATGAAGGAGAGAAAGTGGGTTGTTACCTCAGCGCGCTGCATAGCCTGCCTCAGATGACCTTCTCTCAGCTGCATGCCTGCTTTATGACACGGCTGAATGGGCCTGGGCAGGGCCTGTTGGTGTTATGCATGATGATTACAAACAAAGAGACATGGACACACTCACTTAGTCACCAAGTCAGTCACACACACACGCACACGCACACACTGAAGGCCTTTTATTGTCACTATACACATACAATGAGAGCAACTCCTTTTTCCAAACACACACAGTGAAAGACACTCAGTGAAACACACTCAGAGAAACACACTCATTCAAACACACACAGTCAAACACACACACACACACACACACACCTAACAAGGCCTAGTACAAGTGAGGTCTTTGTGTACAGCTTCCTACCCGGATGCGTCGGAGCACTGCATAGTGTAGTCCGCACACGGTTGCCATGGAGAAGCTCTCTATCAGAACCTCTAAGACCGCTAATGGGCCCTCTATGGACACGTCGCTCAGGGTCACCTGGGAAGTCACGAAGACACACACACACACACACACACACACACACACACACACACACACACACACACACACACACACACACACACACACACTATTATGTGACAACTAAAAGCCAACTACTTGGGATGAAAACACAACAACAATAACCTCTTTGTGGAGTATTTAAAAAGATGAAGGGAAAAAAGAAGCGCATACCTACAGTACAGCTACTCACAAATGACCATACTTGACATACAGTACATTTCAAAACGATCATATAAAACATACACACACGCACACGCACACACACACACACATACAGTTGGAAGGGACACAATACTTCAGAAGGGAGAGGCATCATTTTACTGACATTTTGCCTTTTGCCAGAATCACAAACTGTACCTTTATGGCACATTAAACATGAACATAAAAAGGCTGTAAGGTTAAAAAAAAATACAATTGTACCAGGAGCAACCCAATCATGGACTAAGACTTTAAAGAGTAACATCTGTTCTGCTCTCAGATCAGTCCACTGAGGCCCCAGAGGCCCAAGAGCCAGGTGATCAACCTGTTGGGCCCCGACCGTCGCCTCTCGGTGTCCCCCGGCCCCCCGACCCCCTCAGGCACGGCGGCGGCAGGTGCCCCTCCTCCCATCACCCCCCGGGCCAAGCTCTCCTTCAGCCTCCTGTCGGGCTCCAGTGAGTACCACCCCCCCCCCCATCAGCGCCGCTCGTTGACCGCATCGACGGAGCCATCGATTAGCTCAGCCGTGACCTCGCCGTAGCGCGCCGCGCCCGGTACGAGAATGGGCCAACATTTTCTAAGACACCCGCCGCATGACAAGTTAATGAGCTGTCTTTGAAGAGGAGAAGCGCAGATGATAACTATGCAGGATTGGCTATTTCATCTCTGGTTTCGGTTTCGTTGTTCGTTTTCGCTCGTTTTATGCTTGCATTTTCTCTGCAGAGCTTCCCCGACAGCTTTAGCGTGTATATTTATACACGCTAAATATGTATAGGCTATGTTTAAATATATTGCAAGCGTGGTTCTTCGTCTCAGACTTCCAGATGTAAACAAAGAGCGATCGTCTCCTGCATAAAGTTGCATAGGGTCTCTTTAAATGCATCTCTGGTCTTTTTTTTGTTGTTTTTTGCTACTGGGCTGGCTGCTCCCGGCTTTGCAAGTATGTATTTTACACCTGCCGTAAATACTACTTATGGCTAGCACTCATCCTCCAGGACATCATGGTACATGTGAATTTGTTTACAAACTCACAGAGATTATTTACGAAGAGCCATGTCACCTGGCAAGCAAATATTACACAATTTAGATTTAATACAAATAGTAGGCTGTGGCACAATTGACGTAAAGCAACTTGTGATTCTGCGGGACGTTGGTGAGCAAGTTACAAAGCTGGTACTCTGTGGTCCGCTAGGCTAGGGCTGTAGAGAACGCATGCATGCTTCTACAATTTGTTGTATAAAACCTTGCATAGGGAGTAACAAGAATTGCAGACTAAACCTTTAATAATAATAATAAACACCAAACAGGGACCCGTAGAGTGGGTGCAATTGGAGTGATCTAACCCACCTCTTTGATGGTCATCCTGGCCGTGTGGCCTGCAGGACACCGCCCGGTCACCGTGGGCTTCTGGAGACCCTCCACCAGGCCCCCGGCCCCAGGACACCCGCTCAGCAGCCACCTCAGAGCGGGCACGCTGGCCCCCGGCTCCCCTGCGCCTGCCTCCACCCCTGGAGCTTTGAGGCTGGCTCTCAGGAGCTCCACGGAGAGCTTCACTACTGCCGAGTACGGCGACGACCTCTGACCCTGGGTCAACCCCTGGTCGCCGCTCACCGTCCCTCTGGAGTCGAGGAGGGTGCGGACGGCGTCGAGCGGGGCGGGGGGTTGCCTGGAGACGCTGCTGAGTGACACGGTATCGTCGAGATGCAGTGCGTCCAGCAGGTCTACTGTTAGTGTGTTCAGGTGCAGACAGATGCAGTTTGATTGGCGGGTGGGTATTGATGAGGGCTGAATGTTCTCTAGAATGCCCGTGTTCTCTGGAAGGTTGGGATCCTCTGGAGAACCAAGAGAACACATGGAGAACATGAGAGAACAATGCACAGTCAGAGGTAGAGAGAGAGAGTGACCGGAACCTAGAGGCAGTGTCACGTCAAGCTTCTGCCCCGAGCTCAGCTTCTGGACTGGGAAAGTGTACGTTCTCGAAGGGTTCTCTCTATCAGCGGTGAAGGAACCGGACAAGTGATAGATATGGACACAGAGAGACCAGCCGTGTTCTAGGGTGAAAGCACTGTTGTTCTCCAACGTGCAAGTGAGCATCAGGGAATCGTTCTGCAGCACACAACTCCAACTAGTGACACCGTGGCAGCTGATTGGCAGCTGATGGTCACATGCCTGCTTTTCTGCTTTCTGATTGGACATCAGACTGCATACATTGAGAACTTGGTTGAGAAGCCTCAAGCTCTTGTTCCGGTGCTGAACGGTGTCTTTAAGTGCAGATGCCCTATAGAAAATACCAACACAAACACAAACACAAACATTAACGATCTCAAATAATAACTCCATACTTGCAATCAGTCTAGAATGACAGGCATACAGTATAACAATATGTAATCTAAGTCCACACAGCAAAATAACCAACACCTTAATAAAAGCAACATGTTTAATTTACATTTACTGTAATTTCCCAACTATTAGCTGTGGTTTATACAATGATTTTACACATTTTCTAAGCGCCTTGTTCAAGGGCACAACTTTTCTGGCAACTGCATGCTAGCCCAGCTCCTTAACCACTACTCTACCCTCACCCTATGTGACACAGGTAAGTGGAATGTTGTATGATATCTCAACAGGTTGTCACTCAAATCCTCCGAAACCTCTTTCAAAAGTCCCCCATAACAATCACCATTTAATGGTCCAGGTAACAGTCCAGGCATTTCTCTAGGTGAAGCCTCCAACCTCAGTTGCGCTACTCAACCATACCTTTTCTCTAGCCAGGCCAGTGCCTGACATGATGAGGTTCAGATCACACCTCTTACCTCTCCCAGACATTCCCAATCCCTGCCAGGAGGTCCTTCACTCTCTGCCCCGCCAGAGATGAGGGCAGCCTGGCCACACTGCTCCCAGTGGTCCCCTGAGGAAGACGGATCTTCTGGAGCCTTCCGCGGCGAGAGAGCGCCAGCAGCTCAACAGCGCCCCCCTCTGTTCAACATACAAATTCAACTACATTTCATTGATGTCCATAGTAGACACTCCTAGGCCATGCACTTATCAAGACCAAAGAAACTTAGATTTAGAAGTGTTAGATAATTTATCTTGTTTTAAGAGTGAATTTCTTGCTGCATGGCCAGATAATTTCACTTGTTTTGAGTACCTTTTACCTCAGATTTAGTGTTTTTCACTTGTTTTTTTTTACACCCCTTTTTTTGCAATGTGGAGACAGGGGAGCAAGAAAATAATCAGAATAATCAGAAGCAAGCAGAAAGCTTCTTTTTTAGAATCAAGCAAATACTCATGTACCATACTGGCATATGTGAAATAGTGTACTGTATACGGATGTACATGTGCAAACTGTACACAGACACAACAAGCAGGAAAGTCTGTCACAGAGACAAACTGCCATCGAAAGTGTCCCGAAGCGCCGTCGACATGTAATTAGGAGATGGCTGACCGTCCCTGACGCCACTGGATATTGTGAGGACATTACGTGGGTTCTCGGAACACATTCACTTTAATTACAAAAACAGTGAGCTCATCTGACACAAAAACTACCGTGTGGTCACGGCGATCTGTATTCTTCTGCAGTGAAGACGTGATGAGTCTCTGCCACAGATTACTGCCTTCATTTACGCTCTGATTTGTGACTTTCTGATAACATATAATTAGGCCAGTAAAAAGCGGCCATTGAAACATAACTCAATATGACTGACTGTGCATTGTGCTATGGTATAATGTGTTATGACTACTGTATGTGCTGAGTTGTGTAGCGCTGTGTTGTGTTGTGTTGTGACTGTAGAGTGTGTTGTGTTATGGTATACGGTATTGTGTTATGATGACTGTAGATTGTGTTGTGTGTTATGGTATACTGTGTTGTGACTGTAGATTGTGTTGTGTTATGGTATACGGTATTGTGTTATGACTGTAGATTGTGTTGTGTAATGGTATATGGTGTCGTGTTGTACAGTGTTGTACAGTGTTATGACTGTAGGTTGGTAGTGTTGTGTTATGCTGCGTTGTGGTGCATTTACAAGGACAGCCACGGGCATCAGCATGACCTAACGGCCTCCTGCGCCAGCAGCAGTAAAGTTCAGTGAAGTCCTGATTGGTCCGCTCTCATGACCAAAACATCCTGCACATAATCACAAGGCAGCGTGAACCTGCACACACAACTCAGCAATTACCTTACAACTCCCCCCCCACACACACACCCCCACACACACACACACACACGGCAGCGTGAACCTGCACACACAACTCAGCAATTACCTTACAACTCCCCCCCTAAACTACTATTATCTTCTGCAAAATATCTGAGCTCACGTGCTCACTCACACTCTCTCTCTCTCTCACACACGTGCACGCACGCACGCACGCACGCACGCACACACACACGCACCACCAGCCCATCAACACGAGCCCAGCTGTAATGACTGTCGTGCACCAGTCTTCTGTC
>NC_085015.1:17297147-17337147 GCF_963854185.1 Sardina pilchardus
GCTTCTTGGCAAGCACCCTCCCGTTCCCTGTGGTCACGGCAGGAGGAGGGCTGGAGGGAGGAGGAGGTTCCGACGAATGCGACCGGCTGCTCCAGGCTGTGCAGGACTCTCAGCCCCGCCCTCTTTCCCCCCGGCGTGGACGACGTGGGGATCCGAACGGGCAGGTAGCACAGACGCCCGTCCGGCAAGCCGAGGAGGACCACGGGGGAGTTGACCAGGGCAGCGTCCACCCCAAACAGGAGGCTGAAGAGAACCGGCTCCAGCAGGAAACAGCCAGGAGATCCGCTCAGGTCTTCTGGTGCTGAGGCGCCTCCACTGGGGTAGATGCAACTCAACACGGAGCACGAGCCTCCTCCATCCACATTCACTTCAGCCTCTCCGTGTGGTTGTGCCGCATTAGTAATGGCTGACACGCGGTGCTCTGCTAGTTTGCGGAGGCTGACGGGTTTGGAGAAGGAGCCGTCCGACACTCTGTAGAGACTCAAGGTCCGTGTGGCCCCCTCCTGAGAGGCAGTGATGAGGAGGTCCCCTGCCAAGAGGAAAGAGTCAATCGTCGGGTCTCTGAGCAGAACGGAGTCTGCTGCCACTCTCTGCAAAACGGGATCTTGATCCACGACAGCTGTTGGAGAGGGAGGCCTAAAGACAGAAAAAAAGAACAACATAATCAGAAACAGGTTTTTGTAATGATGGCCATCTTAACTGATTGGTAATCGTTCTGATCGCATGTACAGCAATAAATAACTGTGAAAAGACAGCAGGGAAAGTTTAAATAACTGTAAAATCAGACAGCATATTAATAATACTACATAATACTACTAACAAGTAACTACAAGGCTGCAGCAGTTAGCTTGGACTTGGCTGCAGTGAACCTGGAACAGCAATGAACGTCTGTGTTATCTTAGTCTATAGGCTACTGTAGGTTTTAATGCATCAAACTGCTGGTGAGTGGAAAGGACCTACCTGGACTGTTGTGGTAGACTTGGTGCAATAAATGCCATCTTTCTCACAGAGAACATAAATATGACGTCCAGCACTAATCGCCAGATGTGTAACAGGAGTGTCAAACTGAAGAACAGCCTAGAAAACAATACAACGGAATTTACTCGATGCATTGCATCAGAATGACAAAATGCCATCAGTCATTTACTGGAAGGGGTAAAGGTGCTAAGGTTAACTAACTTTCTAGATTTGCAAACCCCGAATGATGTGAAAAACACAACAAACAAATTACTGTAGCCAACACTTACTGAGAGTTTCTTGTCTTTGCTGCTGAATAGGAGTATGTCGCTACCAGTGCAAAAAATAACTGTTGTCCCAGTCAAAAGTAACTTCACGTTGGCTCTGTTGGACAAACCGAACTCTGCAAAAGATTCCACTGAACACCTAATAGCTTCCATGGCTGAAACAAACAGTGGAAATTGGTGTCACATCAAACAATAATACAACATATGGACAGCAGATACGAGCATCTGGAAAAAGTTTTTCAAGAAACTGTCCAACATCCGAAACACCAATGAGGATTCTATATTTTCTTCATCTGTGGTATGAGAAAAGATGCCATTTAGTGTTGTCGCCATCTACCGGTTTGGAATGTAACTGGATTATTAAGAGGTAAGGAATTTTAGAGAAGAGTAGCCTCAGCAGGTTTTTAGCTGGGAAAGACCCTCCTCAGTTTGTGGGAAAAACGTGATGGATTTCCCTTGAGCAATTTAAAGTAGGCTGAAAAATGCTTGTCTCAGCATGTGAATAGTTGTCAATGCTACATTTTTGGTGAAGCCAATTTGCATGCAATAGACTGCACATCCCTGAGATATTTCTTCTCCTTCTTCCGACCAAAATTGAGGTTTCATGCAACACCTTTATCTACGGGTAGCTGTTGATTCTAAGCCTGAATAAACACTACCACGGCAGGGTGCTATCATACTGTAGTTATCAAGCGGACATGACCAAAGTCTTGTTAAAACACACTAGCAGTAGCAGAAGCTGAGATAGGCCTATGTCTGTTGTTTTCTCTGGAATTGATTTGTTTGACAATCAGCATATTAGATATGATGTATTGTAGAAATATATATGGAATATAAAGAAAACAAGAGTAGGCCTACACATCATATTACAATCCTCTAATAATCCACACTGGCCCAATAAGGCCTACTTTTGTCAGGTTTTGTTTGATGATGCATGGGCAGAACGGATAACCACCAGGACATGAGACTGGCAAAAAAAAAAAAAAAAACAGTTTCAAATCAGCGACTGCCCTAAAATAAAAGTTCGCCTGGTGCCCTGTGTGTTTGGGTGGGCACACCATACAGTGGGGCACACACAACATGCAGCGAGTTATTCAGAACTTGCATGCATTTTCACCAGTTTTACAGAGAGAGGCTAGGCTATACAGAGACTGTATTGTTGGAGGCACTGGGCAACTGAGTGAGCTTTGTCAAAGGGAGCCGCTCCGTTGCGCTGTAGCCCACCGACTCCAAGTTGGTCCTTCTCCAAGTACTCACACACTGACAGAGCTATACACATCCTGGATAGCGTCCACCCACTGTCCATCCTTATGCCTGAGAGAGAGAGAAGAGAGAGGGAGAGAGAGAGTTTAGGCTACTTATAGTTGAATAGTTCTCTCTCTCTCTCCCTCTCTCTCTCTCTCTAATGTTTCTGTTTCATTCTTCCCCTCTTTCACGAATATTCACAATTGGCCCTTGTTTCTTTCTTTCTTTCAATCCTAAAAGACTCTGTCCTTGATTCAATCATTCATCAATTTGAGTGGGACAGCTTTCCCTATGACTCTCTCCTCGTTGAGCTTTATGCTTTATGTTCATGATGATTCTACTGGCTGAGTCATGGGAAGGGGACCAGTAGGCCTACACACATCCTTATTGTGACAGTGTAGCGCAATTCCATGGAAATTTGTCCATAATGCCAATGAAATGTCTTGGTACTGTATATTTGTATGATGTGAATGATAACATTAATTGTTTTGTGCATTCTTAAGCCAAAAATAGCAAATGCTCAAATTGCATATCATTCACATCATACATGTACCATACCATCACATTTTACTGGTGTTATGGACGTGACAAAAAAAAAAAAAATCTGTGGAATTTCCCTGTAACAATTTAACACCTTTTGGGTAGGCTATAGATCAATCCTCAAGATCATCTTGTTCTGCACTAAAGATTACAGGTTCCATTGCATGCTTCATAATAATATGGCACCCCTAAATGGTTCTTTAAACCATTTTGAATTGTTAATCAAAGGAACCTCCAAGGGTTCTTTAAAGCCTGAATGATTCTACATAGCACCCCAAGAACACTTTTTAAGAGGCTACCCAAGACATTTCCCATTGCCAACCAACTAAGTTGCTAACAGGTTAGCAAGTATAAACACACCCCTGGTCAGGTTACAGTGAGGTGACCTGTGCCCTATATTCTGCAGTGTGGTGTTCCTCAGTTCCTCGAAGTGTTTTCAACAGCGTGACGTGAGCTATAGATGACATCTAAGTGAGTGTTTGCGATGCTAGATTCCATGCAGGGCTTATAAGGGTCTGGAGTGGTTCTCCTCAGCTGCATGTCACACACACACACACACACACACACACACACACACATACAGAGTGAGGAGAGAGAGAGCGAGAGAGATAAGTAGGCTACATATATTGAGCTGCCATGCACAAATGACACTTAGTTGCCATGCACAAATGACACTTAGTTATCTATAATGACATCATTTTAGTCATCAAACTGCCTTAAGATACACTTCAGCGTCTCTGAATATCATTTTTATGAAAACATATTATGTCTAAATCAATATAAAGACAAAGACAGGAGGTAAGTGTACCTTTATTTCATTGGTCATGTTGCCTGGCGAGCAATTATTTATTATTATAATTATTAATGAATTATATAAGGAGGGGTTCATCAATTCATACACAGATTAATGCAAAGGCAAATTGGGCGTTAATTCATAGGCTATGCAATGCATTATTTCAAAGACTGTACATAATGTGTGTGTGTGTGTGTGTGTGTGTGTGTGTGTGTGTGTGTGTGTATTACCCCATTAAGTAACCGTGAAAATAGATTCAACACAAACAAGCGCCAAAATCAAATAAATTAGGCAACTTTTTGCAGAAATATCAAGATGCTTTCACTAAGGAAATGTAAGGTTTCGAGTGAGTTTGATAGAGATATTTGCCTACACCTATAGAACTCAATAGGCCTAAACTTAATTTGTATCAAAAACTTCTAACACGCTGAAAATATTCTTCAGCAAATCGATGCATGAACGCATGAATATAATAACTAGGTCATGGGTGACGGGACCACTCGACTACTGCCACGGCAACTGTTCCGTTTTTAATCTATAGAGGGGAGCAAGCGTCTGTGCTTGAAACTCAAGCAACTCAAAAGCGCCGTAGGTTGTGGCGCATAGTCATCTCGGAAAGAGCAGTTCACGGCTTTGCATCTTCGGCACACATTCCTTATGCGTAAAGAAGATTTATCTGCACGTTCGGATATACTTTCAAACATTGGCATACCAAAACTCATTAGGGTTCACTGAAACTTTTTTGTTTAGGATACGCAGATTGATTTTGCATCAAATTCGTCGCACTGAGACCACAGTCATGTCGATGAGGATCCTTCTCGGTTGTCTTCGGTCTGGCGTTATTGTTTCCAAGAAAGCCAATGGTCTATCGAGACGGACAAACATATTTGTCTCTGGACAGCAGAGCTGGTACGATATGCAATACGTTACTTGGGAATCAGGCATCGCACTCTAACCCGTCTAAAAAGTTTTTTGATAGCACATGTTGAATATAGCTATAATAATCTGATGAACCATGCTTCAATAGCCTACTTCTTGGAAGAAGCGTTAGGCTACTTCTGCGCAACTTGCTGCCAGTGTAGAAAGACAGACAATTAGAGAGAGTTATGCAGGAACTTGAAAACGAAAGCATGGTGTTGAGTATGGCTACAACTACAAGTCCCATCCCCAGCCATAGGTTGCATAACTTATGGCTGTAGAGTAGACTACTGCAGATGGAGTTTAGCTGCCTGACAAACAAACAAAAACACTTTTTAACGAGCTCGTTTTAATGGAATATGTGGAATGACTACACAACTAGGACTATAGCCTACAACAAAGTGATGGAATTTCTGTAACCGTGATGACGAATTGTTGGAAATTAATCTTGATCTCTCAACCTATATTTCTTTATGTTGTAACCTATGGTTTTTGGCTCCTTCCAGCTACTACATTTCCGTTAACCATACGTTTGGGAAATACGCTATAAAAGACTAGCCATGTAGTTATGGTAGTAGCCTACTACCCTAACACGCCCCTGCCAATACACAATACTCAAACGCGCATGCGTAAACAGCTGGGATAATTAGGCTAGCAGATGTGGATCTTGGTTTGCAAGAGACTCTCACTTCTTGACCTCACTTTTTGACCTCACTTTTGAAAACAAAAGCTGTAAAGACTACAACTTCCAGAAAACTTATACTGAAAGTAGGCCTAGTCTACGCCACTTTTACTAATGCAGATTCTTGTGTTCCTGTGTTTGTTTTGGCATCATGTCTTTACAACTGAACCCCTTCCCATTGCTCAACTCTTTCCCTTCCTTGATTTGTCCTTGATTTGTGATTTCTGCATTACCACCATGTTTTCAGAGCTGCACCCTGTATCTTATGGAGATTATTTACTCAGCGTTTTGTGTGGCGATCACATGACTAGTTCCAAGTGTTCTAATTTGGATCTTCCTCTTCTTCTTCTTCTTCTTCTTCTTCTTCTTCTTCTTCTTCTTCTTCTTCTTCTTCTTCTTCTTCTTCTTCTTCTTCTTCTTCTTCTTCTTCTTCTTCTTCTTCTTCTTCTTCTTCTTTTTCTTCTTCTTCTTCTTCTTCTAAGATGGTCAGTGATGATTAGCAATCGTCCATGACCATAAATACAATACATCCTTGAAGCCAGAGTTAAAAACAAAATTATGATGATCAAAGGGGGCGTGTCTGAAGAACATTGGCTAACAGCACTGCTAATCAAAAAGTTGCCCGAGTCCGTCATCTCCTTCACGGTGTCTCTCTCTCTCTCTCTCCGTTCCATCCCAGTGCCATCCATGTGGACTACCCTCCCGTTGAGCCCACCCTGACCACCAGCTATGCCCACGGTACGTCCACCCGCTCCTTGCGGTCCTGCACCGTGGCTCAGGCCCTACAGGCCGCCGTGGAACGGTACCCTGACCGCGACGCCGTGGTCTTCATGCAGGACGGCATCCGGAAGACCTTCGCCCAGTTCCAGCAGGAAGTGAGTGGTCCGGTGCTGCACCTCTGCTGACCCCTGGCTTCCTGTCGCACAGGAAGCCAGGGGTCGCACAGGAAGTGATGCATGATGATGATGCGCTCGGTGAATCTGTTGATGTCAGCTTTTGGAGGGTGGGGTGTGTGTATGGGGAGGTATGTGTGGGGGCTCCTGCGTTGACTGTGAAGATGGTAGACATGTTTTGTTGTTTTTGCCTTAGCACTCTCATCTCTCATACTTTCAGATCCTGTTTATGGCTAGGGTTTAGCTCAGGATCAGGCAAAAAGAAGGAAGGAAGCCTTTGCCAGCCACATCAACTGATTTTTACTGTTATCGCAAACTGGCAGCAGACTTAGCTGGTGGCTAAAGGATGTGGTCATGGTTGAAGTTGTTTTCAAAAATGGAAGTGCCTGCAATCCAAACTGCAGTAGCCTAACAAATGCCTTTTTGTTCCCTTAGCATGCAACTCATGATCATGTATGCTATTGCTCTGTACTCAGCCAGCTGGGCCACTGGATTGAACTTTTGTGAACGTTTTCCATTGACTGCAATGTGTACAGAGATCTCTCAATAATCTTGAAATGAAATGTCGGCATTATGACGAATTGGTCGTCCGATTAGAAGTGGCAGAATGCTGTCCCAGTGCTTTTATTCAGATAGACTGCCAGTATTGAAGAATCAAAGACACGTCGCGTTTAGTTTGATTTAACAAAAGCATGTCATCTTTGAAAGTTAGATGCATACAGTACGTCACGCACTATTGCAGGAAGCTACAACGTCCATCCGCCTGAGAGTGACAGTGGACAGGGAATGTTTGCAGGGCAAAGATCCTGTAGTTCCTTCTCGAATTATCACAGCCAATAGTAACGTCACAGTCCAGTCGTCAGGCCACCGTATGACAACTGACATCACAATCTGTCATGAACTTTCCTCCATTTCAACTTGGACCAGATGACAGAACACTCTGCTTACTGATAACTAGTTGCACTTTGGTTTGTTTTGACTTCAACACTCAGCAACTAGTGGTGCACAATGAATCCATTTTTTAATCAAAATGACAATTTGGACTAATTAAATCATCGCAAAAGAACGCAATTGATCATGCTGCTTGCGACTCTGTCCTAATGGTGAATCTGATCATGATATCTTATAATCACAAAATCTATGACTTTATATTCATGTCAATCTCCTTGTGTGACAAAGAGTGAAGCTCACCAGGAGGCATGCTAACTAATCAGAAAAGGCCCAACTAAAAGCGAAATCTGGAATAATATATCACAAATCAAATTGCAATCGCAATACCTGTCAGCAAAATGAGCAATTAGGCAGCCCTATCAGCAACCCTAGGGACCATAGAAGTAAAACATCAAGACTTTATTTCTGTGTTGCATAAGGGTGGCTAGGGGTTAAACATTCATTCAGTCATAGTTACAGTAGTTAAGTCGTTTGGGACAACGCAGGAGCATAGATCTGTCAGTGGTGACCATGGTGATTACAAAGTCCAAGACACATGTGCAGAGTCACACCTGAGGGACAAACACACACACTGACAGTTACGACTTGATAGTTTATATTGATGAGACCTTTCTTTGGAACCGCTGTAAGTGATGTTTATGGAGTTTGTCAGGCATCAGATTATGGTTTGACATTCTGATTTTGATAGATGGATATGGATGCTGTCTGTGGAACTCATAGCAGCTCCCAAGGGCATATTGGTTAGCAGTGAAATCTCAGCACACACACACATACACACACACACACACACACACACACACACACACACACACACACATACAGACAAACAGACACATACTGTATACACACACACACACACATGATTCTCAATGCACAGACATGCACACATGTAGACACATTTACACTCACACATACAGGAAATCTCAATGCACAGACATGCACACATGTAGACACAATCCATGCACACATACACATCTACTACACACACACACACACACACACACACATACACACACACACACACACACACACAAACATAATTTCCCCTTCACATAAGCGCAGTCAGTGGTGGTCCAAATTCATGTGGTGGTTGTATTTGTTCATTGAAAATGTCAATCAGTTTGAAGTAGATGACAGCTAGATTGAGGAAGGGCCCCTACAAAGCTGGCTCGTAGAAGAATCGCCAGACTTAATGGGCGAATAAAGTGTGTCATTTCATACAGTAATGCACTTCAGTTATCCATATGTTTATGTCCAGCGAGTTGTCCTAAACCCAAAGTGATGTTGAGAACAGGACCTGAGATGACTTGACATGACTTGGCTTGACATATTAGTTACTGAAGCTTATCTGCTAAATATGCTTCTCCTTTGTTTGTTTGTGTGTGTGTGTGTGCATATACGTGTGCCTGCGTGTGTATACGTGTGCGTGCATGCATGCGTGCGTGCATGTGTGTGTGTGTGTGTGTGTGCCCCATGTATCACAGGTGGACCAGGCTGCGGCGGGTCTGTTGGCGCTCGGGCTGAAGAGAGGTGACAGACTGGGCATGTGGGGCCCCAACACCTACGAGTGGAGCCTGATGCAGTTCGCCACGGCCAAGGCTGGCATCATCCTGGTGAGGTGGCATCGCCATGGCACTGCCCAGTCAGACAAGCTGTGTGGGGCAAATGTGTAACTGCATGGGGGCAAATGTGTAACTGTGAGGGGGTAAATATGTAACTTTTTCAGTTCTGGATTGCAGGTATCAGTGTTTGAGCTGCGCTGGCGAATGTGAAACACTTGGTTCATGAGCAGCTATCTCATTATGAATGGACATACACTATGGTGAAGACTTAGAGAAAAACACTTGTGCATAAATATTTAGTTTTGAATAATGCATTGCCAAGTGGTTGTTTTAGGACACTGTTACAACTCCAGGACATGGGGGGGGGGGGCAGTTGTAAGAAAGGTGACTAGCCTGGCTATCACCAGACCCAGCTCAATCTTTTGAGATTGAACATTAGTCTGGGGAGTCTGCTCTGTATTTGCTACTGCACAAGAGGCATGATCAACAGGCTTAGTTCAAATGACTCCAAATGTAGGAATTTGGATAGTCCTTCAACCAATCAGACTAACAGTCTGGGTGAGCCAGGTGGATAAGCCAGTTTGTGATGGGTCCCCGCAGATTTTGTAACAGAAGCAGGATAGAAACATGTGGAAGTTTCCAGTCTGAGCTGCAGGGCGAAATCCAATCGCCTGCAGTTTACCCAGTCTGAAAGGTTGAGTGCCATGTTCGCGTGACGAACTAACCCCATACATTTCTATGGGAGATTCTCTCAGTGCTTTGGCTCCTCATTGCATACATTAAATAGTCTCTGGGAGAGTGGCACATCAGCAGTTGATTGTGGAGGTGGGGGTGAGGGGGGCATTTGGGGAACAGGTTGGAGTAGGTGTCGGGTTAGGTGGGGGGGCATTGCAGCAGGAGCAGGGCAATCAAACCTGTTGTAGAGGTGGTTGAGCAGGTTTGATTATTACACTGATTATTACACTGCTCACATCCCCCTCCACTATACTGCTCACACATCCCCCTCCACTATACTGCTCACCACATCCCCCTCCACCCCCCCCTCCACTATACTGCTCTCCACGTCCCCCTCTACTATACTGCTCACTCCACTATACTGCTCTCCACGTCCCCCTCTATACTGCTCACTCTACTATACTGCTCACTCCACTATACTGCTCTCCACGTCCCCCTCCACTGTGCTACAGTTCCTCCTGCAGCCTGTGATGGCTTTTATCCTCTGACCTCCCAAGACGAATGAGAGGGGCCCCCAGACCTCCTCCATGCTGTTCCCCTGCAGCTTCTGCTCTCTCCTCCCTCTGTACCCCCCCCCCCCCCCCCCCCCCCCCTTTGCCTCTTGGCTTCCCTTCCTCTGTATCCCCCCTTTGCCTCTTGGCTTGAACTCAGCTTGACCTTGAGTTCACCCCATACGCGCCTCAGCGTAGTCTGACATCCCCCGCCCCCTTTAAAACGCCCTCTTTTTTTTGTTGAGGAGGTCCTTGCTTCTTTGCCTCTTTCAGATTGACAGTGGCTGTGTCTTCAATCACCTTCTTGCACACTTCAAATACTTCGTTTGAGTATATAGTGCAGATATTGGGACAACACTAACCATTAAAAAGTGGGCACAATGGAAGTAAGCGCTCAGTGCCCACTAGCAGTGCACTGAGCGAAGTATGCGGTTTGAGACGCAGCCAATAGGCTGTGTCTGAATCATAAGTACACACACTGGGCAGCGTGCATTTTCCGGAAGTTACGTCAGAATAGACTGTCCGAAAGTCAAGCGCTCTCACTAGATGGGTACTTCGTTTAGCGTGATTTCCAAGCGTGCATCGATGCATCTTTTTTGGCCTCAGATATCCCACAATCCATTGCGCAGCGCAGGTCAAGCTCCACACGTCTTGCAAATCGTCAAGCAACACCCCCCCCCCCCCCCCCCCGACCCAGGTGACGCCAACTAGTTTGTGCTGTCCAAATGTAGGGACGCATACTGAGCAGCCCTACTTGAGTCTCCCCCGTACGCGCCTTTAGTCCATAAACGCCCTCTGCTTTTTGTTGAGGAAGCCCTTGACATGGCTGGTGATCCTTTTCTAGCTGTCAAGATGAACAAGGTTCAGCTGGACTTGCTAGACGTCACTATGGCTGGTCTCTAGGTCAGAAATGTTTCTCTTTTGGACGTATGCACCACCTCCATGTCGTAAATTCAGTGCTTTCCCCTCTCCAGGTGGCGGTCAACCCAGCCTATCAGCTGCAGGAAGTAGAGTTTGCACTCAGGAAGGTAGGTGTACACACACACACACACACACATACAACCCCCATGATCTGACCCAGCCCCCCCCCCACACACACACACACACACACATACCCACACACACAATGGACTGATGGATGACTGTGGCAGAAAGAAGAAAACACACCTCTACATTATAACACATACCATATGCAAGTACAGACACTTACAAAAACCATAATGGAATTCAGTTATAGATTGTAGGCCAGCAGTCACACTCTCATTCTCAGTGTGTGAACAAGTTAAACAGGAAGTTAATATGATATGCTTTTTGCCAATTTGGCAGTTAACATGGCATATATGCTTTGTGAAAGCCACTCCTCTCTGAAAGGGGATATTGTTGTTAGGGGGAAAGAAGCATATTATCACACACACACACACACACACACACACACACACACACACACACACACACACACACACACACATACACACACACACACATGAGAGTAGCCTACTCTCATCCAACGCAAAGAAATAGCCTAGGCCTACTTGCAGTCATGCATGATTTGTCTCAGCTTCCCCTCGACATTATCGAGAATGTCAACAATTATGTGCGTCGGGACAAAGACCGTTTCGAAGTTTTTATCTCCACCAATGAGGTTATGTTTTTATCGGGGTTTGTTGGTTTGTCTGTATATGTTTGTTTGTTCGCAAAAAGTTATGGATGGATGCAAGAGGAGGTGATGTGTTCGCTTGGAGGAGATTTGCGCACTCTGAGTGATTTTCAGATACCGTATTTCAGTCAAATTGTCTGTTAGCCTATTTGATAGGCGGGATCAATGTGAAACTAAGTCAACATGATAAAACTTAATGTGATGCAAATAGTAGGCTCTTGTCACGTTTGACTGATGGAGATGGGATGTTAGCTGCCAGCTAACGTTAGATTAAAAAATAATGTGAAATTAGCTAGAGACATTTCTTACTTTTCTTGTGTAGCCTAGTCGGAAATGGCGGATAAAATTTGACGTGGTGCTGCATGTGTCGGATATTTTTGCGCTGCACACCTTGCACTCGGCGAATCGTTTCTTCTGTTGAGTTGAATAGTCTTTAAATCCAAATGTTATTATTTTGGGAACTGGTAACAGCTTCCATCTTCTAAACCCCGACCGCTCTACTGTAGATGGCGGGCGCGTCACCTAGTAGAGAGGTTGCCAGGTTCGCCCACATGCAACAGGAAATATCCGATCGAAAATAGTTTTTATTATTATTATTCACCAATTAACCAAGACAGCAATGACTTGTCGAGTCATTGCATGCAAGTCTAAGTCAAGTCTCAAGTCATGAGTAGCAAGTCCAAGTCAAGTCAAGTCTTTTCTCACTGTTGATCAAGCAAGTCACAAGTCCTCAATCTGGCGACTTAAGTCTGACTCGAGTCAAGTCACTAGACTCGAGTCCCCCATCTCTGATACACACACACACACATACATACACAGACACACACACACACACCTGCACAAGATGGAAAGCAGCAAACAGCTCACCACATCACTCGCTCAGACCTGTTCTGCAGCTTTGTAACCCTTAGGGCCTGATCAGACAGCACCACTTTCACTTCCCAGTCACATTTTTGTCAGCAGTGGGTCATTGCTTAGCTGCCTGCCAAAGTTTTGGCTATTTAGCTAAATATACCGTATCATAGCAACAAGCTTGAATTTCCCTTTGCTGATCAATAAAGTATCTATCTATCTATCTATCGATCTATCTATCGATCTATCTATCGATCTATCTATCTATCTATCTATTGATCTATCTATCTATCGATCTATCGATCTATCGATCTATCGATCTATCTACAACATGTACACTATTAATACCTTGCTGTGTAACACCCACTTCTTTGGAATACTTGCTTTTTGAAGGTGAAGAGTGAGTGTCAGTGTGAATGCTGCCTAATATACTGTATATATAAGGCTATTCCTGTAACTGACCTCTCACCTCTTCTATCTCTCTCTTTCTCTCTCTCTCTCTCCCTTTCTCACTATTTCTTTCTCTCTCTCTCACGGTCTCGTCTCTTCTCTCTCTCTCTCTCTCTCTCTCTCTCTCTGTTTCTCTCTCTGTCTCTCTCTCTCTCAGGTGGGGGTCAGTGCTGTGGTGTGCCCCTCCCAGTTCAAGACGCAGCGGTACTACGACATGCTGAAGCAGCTCTGCCCCAACATGGAGACGGCCGGCCCTGGCGGCATCAGGAGCAGCAGGTAGCGCCCCGAGAGACCGCGTGACCCGAGCGGTCACCCACCGAGAGAATACGTCTTCTAAAACGGATAGTTCCGGGTCCTTGATTATGATTGGCTGATTCGCGTTCGATGTTCTAAAATCCAACACGAACATAGTCTGGTTTTCACCATAAGTTCAGGCACGGTTCACCCAGCCTAACATGAACATACACCTCGACCGCGTTTCATTCTATAGTAATGCGCACCACAACTTGCACAAAAGTCATTGATAGAGATTTATTTGCGGAAGAGTGATTATCTATGAATTACATTGTTACATTTCTCGTTGCTGTGCCTTTGTTTCATGAAATCTTGCTAAGGGGGGGGGGGGGGCTAAGGTCAACGCCCCTTAGCTGTTCTAGAATCAGTGTAAACTACAGTCTCTCGAGGCTTATCGCTTAATTAAGCAGCTAGCTACAGTGGCCACGTCACAGGCAGTTACTCACAGAGGGACGAACATGACTTAAGCAGCTCCCTACAGTCACCACATCTCAGTCAGGTACTCACAGAGAGAAGAACAGCCGAAGGGTTGCCGGTTCGATCCCTGACCAGTTGGAAAAATGTGGGCCGGGGGGGGAGTAGTTGAGCACTGCTTTCCCACGCTCACATCCACGGCTGAAGTGCCCTTGAGCACTTCAAGCCCTTGCTTGAGCAAGACACCTAACCCCTCACTGTTGAGCGGTAACGCCTCACTTAGTCAGGGTTAGTGTGTGCTTCACCTCACTGTGTGTTCACTAATTCACGAATTGGGATAAACGCAGAGAGCACATTTCCCTGGTCATGGTATACTTATACTAATACTTACTTAGTTACTTGTGGCACGTGACAAGCAGTTACCCACAGAGACCTTGGGAGAGTGTCTTCAGTTGCACCCCACATTTAGAATGTGTTTCACAATGATCTACAAAGTGAAAGCATCTCAGACACCTCAATTCAATCCCGTTCAATTCAAGAAAGCTTTATTGGCATGGATGGACGTTTCGATAGCAAATGTGTGATGGGATCTGGGAAGGCAGTGGGAACATGACATTTCATGCTAACATTTGAATTGCACCTACCGACCCAAAGAACAGCTGATATACTGTAGACAGATAGACAGCGTGCAGGATCTGGTTAGATAAGACATTGTGCAGTCCAGATAGACACGATGCAGTCCACACACACACACACACACACACGTTGAGAAGGCTCGGGATGAGAATGTCTGACTCTGGAATGTTTATGGCCCTTATCTGCCAGTCTCTGCCTGTGCGTCTGTATTCCATGGGAACCCTGCCTCTCTCCTCTGTTGTTTTGAACTGTCTATGTTTAGAAAGTCAGAACAGAAAAAAAGGCAGCACTTTTACATATAAACATGTTTTATTGCAGAGACGCGCTTTGGCTTAGCGCCTTCCTCCGTACAATATATGTTTAGAAAGTGCAACCACAAAGGCAATAGGTTCTATTCTGTTCAACAGGCACGATGCAAAATATATAATCCATCATTGATCCATCAAATTCCTCAAATTCCAGAGGACTTTTATGGCACTGTTCTTACGTACCAATGACCTTTGACCTTAGATTGCAAACAGTATTAGGCAGACCAATCAAATGCACCCTTATTGGATGCTTCCTTAGATCACAATGAAAAATTCCATGGGTCTGTACTTGAGTTTTAGGCAGCATAGACATCTAAACTACTAATTTAATCCCACTATTCCACATTCGCGTTCCCAGTATAAACATCTTAAGTCATAATTTAATCCCACCATTTTACACCCCCATTCCCAGGTTAGATGACTAAACTACTGATTTAATTCTACCACGTGACACTCCAGTTCCCAGCGTAAATACTGCATTATGTTGTCTTTTTACTTGTACTCTTCACAGTGACAATAAAGTTGAATCTAATCTAATCTAATCTTATCTAATCTAATCTACAATATCTAAACAACTAATTTAATCCCAACATTCCACACTCCTCAGGTTGCCGGAGCTGAGAACGGTGATCCTGACGGACTGCGAGCAGCCAGGTGCACTCCACCTGAGCCAGGTGATCGAGGCAGGAAGTAGCCAGTACATGCAAGAGCTGGATGAGCTGCAGAAGAAGCTAAGCTGTGATGACCCCATCAACATTCAGTTCACCTCGGTAGGCTATGCCACTTCTAAGCGCAGTATCAGTAGCCCTTTTGCTTCACTAGTCATTCTGAATAAAATCAAATTATTATTATAAATGACATTTCTATAGTGACTCTCCCAAACCCAGAGTCGCTGTACAAAGAGTTAAAAAAACAAACAAACAAACAAACAAGTGAAAAACAAACAATGGACACTGCCTTGTAGACAAGATCTAAACAAGTAAACAAGGCCTTGTAAACAAGCCATCCAGAGCCATTAACAAGTCATTAGCCGTAACTATGGCAACAGAACTGAGCCAAACATTAACAGGCTGCAGACCTACTCCTAAACACACACATTCGGCATTTGCATTAATAATTGAGATTTCATGTAAATTAGACACACACACAACACACACAGACACACACTCCTTCACCATACAGTACTTGCCTCTATCCGAAGATATATTTTTTAGTTTTTTTGCTTTTGTTGTTTCTAGTAAAAGAGGAAGTTCTTCTCTTGAGCTTTTCCCTTATTTGGACCATGACCTTGCCAAGCTTGTCCTGAAACTGTGGGTTCACTGAGGCTAATAGCCTGCGAGGAATGAGCCGACTGGTCAGACCGAGAGACATTTCCTCTTTTCCACCATCCAGTGATGTTAATCAACTGAGACGATCTGCATTCCTTTCATTAGGCCTAATGTTCTTCGCTTGACTTGCTCTCTCATTCATTTCACTTCTGTCTTCTCTGTCACTTTGATGTCGAGAGATTTAACAGGAACATTATTTAGATGTACTGTGTGTGTGTATGTGTGTGTGTGTGTGTGTGTGACAGAGAGAGAGAGAGCGTGCATGCCTGCGTGAGCGTGCGCGCGTCGTTGAATATGAAACTAGTATGTGTGTGTGCAGAAGCTCAGCTGGCAGTGTGTACACACACACACACAGCTTGTTTACTGTATGTGCCACTCCTACCATGCTGATTGACCTGCTGGGGCAGCCTGCCCTGTCCTGCCCACACACTACTTCTGTACTCCTCTGTTTTGAGACATCCAGTGTGTTACGAAACAGTGAGGCCAGCTCTTCAGTGTCTAGGACATCATAAACAGTACATTTGCATCTCCCGCAATTTGCAACGTAAAATGATACTCAACCCCACAACAGCTAATCCTATACACTAGGCCTACATGATGCTACTGTAGCTAATGCATGGAGAGTGTGACCTAGCATGTGGACGTATGTGTGCGTGTCAGCTTGACAGTTCAGTGAGAGGTCATTCACCTGTGGCCCTCATGGCCTGGTGGCTTTATAGTCGATAGTCTACGGACAGCGCAAGCATCAGATGTTCTTTGTTCAGATTTCTTTGTGGGTGCCTGGGTGGTAATAATCCAAAAGGTTAACTAAAACCAGACTGGAAGTAATCAAAATGTCCATTTGAAGTTAGGAAGGTGGCTAGTTGATAACTTTTTCCAATAATTTTGCCAGGTAGATTGGATATAGGCCTGTAGTTGTTTAGCATGGCGGCATCCAAGTTATTCGTTTTGAGAAGGGGCTTTACAACATCTCTTTTCAGGGACTTAGGACATGTGCCAGACAGCAATGATATGATACATTTACAATGTGAAGGACGTCTGCTGCTACGAGGTGAAGAACAGATTTGTAGAGGGAATTGAATGGCCACAGAGAGTTGTGTGTGTACACAGTGTCTCTGTCTCTCTCTATAGGCCCACTCACGTTTTGGAGGTGAAAAAAGTGTGTCAGTGTGAGGTGACTTTGTTCCTGTGACCTGATTCCAGAAAGGTCTATTGAACTCTCATCTCTTATCTCGCTCTCTCTCCCTCACTCTTTCTCTGTGTGTGTGTGTGTGTGTGTGTGTGTGTGTGTGTGTGTGTGTGTGTGTGTGTGTGTGTGTGTGTGTGTGTGTGTGTGTGTGTGTGAGCCGGTAATGTACAATCTCATGTCTCAGTAAAACTCAGAGGCATTATGGCCCAAATTGGCTGTAAAAGGCTATCAAAAGCAGACACACCAGTTCAAGTAGGCTAATGGTGGCCATAAACCCTGTTAAAGGAACTCAGCTGGTTTTGTTTTTGTTAAATCCCTCAGATTAGCCGACATCCTATAGTCCATATTTCTCTTTTATATCTCACTCCACAATAGATACTTTTACCATCTTTCAATATTTTCTTCAGCAGGAGCAGGGATAGCAAACGCGTTGGCCATTAGGCCTTTATCGGTTTCTGGCTACCCTATGGCCGACTGCCTGCGATAATTAGCGAGCCCTGTATCCAAAGTGCAGTGAATGGCTACTGGGCGGTCCAATGCATCGGACCATACGGGCCATTTATTAGCCAAAGTGCCCAGTGTGTCCATTGCGCACCTATGAACCTATACCTATATTGGAGTATTGTAACGTTTGGAAAAGGCACCCATTGAATGAAATGAGAGAGAGAAGGTGGTGTTTTAGTGTAAAGGACATCTGTTACCGTATATCTCTCACTTTGATTAATTGATTGATTGACAATGGGTACATTATAAATTCTAGAATTAGAGGATGACTGTTTGTTGGTGGCTTCACTCAATCAGACTTCATTTGGTGCTTTTCACACAAGATAGCAATACGAGGTGTGTGATGCACAACAGCAGTAGAAGTCAGTGGAGGTAAACATCTCTGCAGTTGCTTAGATGTCAGTGTGTTTACAGTATATCATGCATACCCAGGGCACTCTGTTGTGTAGAGTATGGGAAAAGGTGCATCTAGTGGTTGGTCAATCTGATGCCCAAGTTACTCATGGGTAGGCTGGGTGAACCCTGCCTGAACTTCGCCCGGCAGCTCAGGCTGGAAACCAGCAGATCTTTTTCCTCTGTTCACTGCCAGAACCTTTGGCTCCAATCAGAAACGGCCATACTCTAGTCCTGGCACGCTATTGGCCGGTGACCACGCCATGAGGCATGTGTAATGTTTTGGCGCTCTATAAGTGAAATTAAATAACAATGAATGTATTGTGCCCTTTGACCCCTAGGGAACCACGGGAGCACCTAAAGGGGCCACTCTGTCCCATCACAACATCGTCAACAATTCATACTTCATAGGCGTTCGAGTGGGCTATCATTGGAGGGTGAGTTTGTGTGTTTGTGTTTGTGTGTGTGTGTGTGTTTGCTGTTGTTAACCATACTTATAATATGTTTCAGACAAAAATGTTAATAAAGTTCTGAATCTGAATCTGAGAAAGTGTGTGTGTGTGTGTGTGTGTGTGTATGTCTCTCTCCCTCTGTGTGTGTGTGTGTGCGCGTGTCCTTATCGTTCCCCAGCCCCACGTTAAGATCTGTCTCCCCGTCCCTATGTACCACTGCTTTGGGTCGGTGGGAGGAGGCCTCGTCATGGCCGTGCACGGAGCCACTGTGGTGTTCCCGTCGCCAGGATACGACAGCCGTGCCAACCTGGCCGCCACACAGGCCGAGAAGTAAGATGGCCGCCGTTGATAGATAGATAGATAGATAAATAGATAGATAGATAGGCAGACAGACACACAGACAGAGTTCATTCATCCCCAAAGGGAAATTACAGTGTTCCAGCCAGCAGGCATAAAAACAGTGCACTCATATGTACTGTACATACATACCATCCACAACACACAGCCTGCAGTAGAAACTGTACATACCTATATAAGTATACTTTTTTGAGGGAAAATCGGTCTCTGCATTTATCCCAATTCGTGAACTAGTGAACACACACAGCACGCAGTGAATACACACATTGAGGTGAAGCACACACTAACTCAGAGCAGTGAGCTGCCTGCCCAAACAGCGGCGCTCGGGGAGCAGTGAGGGGTTATAGGTACCCGACAGGTAGGCTGGCAGCCACTGCAGGCAGAAAGGTATGTTGGCATCCATTACAGGTGGAAAGGTGTGTTCTGACCCTTCGTCCTTCATTCGCAGTTGATTGTGAGGTTCTGATAGCGCTGAAGTGTTATTTCGTGACTGGGCGTTAGTGATAATGTTTGGAACAGAAAAGCAAACATGCACGGTGAGTCAGCAGTTGAGTACCTGTGAGTCAGCAGTTCTGGCATCCTGGAATATCGGGATAATATGGAATTGTAATCCAGACATGGAAATAAAAGATAATCATTCACTATCATAGATTAGCATGGGATATCAGGAATTTTCAAGTAGCATGTTCAATGTGAAGCTAGGATTTATCAAAAATTATATTTTCTGTGCAGTATTTTATTTTGGGGTTAATTTAGATTTACATGCTTCCCGTAAAACCGTGGCTTGTTTTTTTTTTCTGCTCAGCACAAACACAAACTGCGCGTTAAAAGTCATGGATTCACTTCAAAAGTCATGCAGTTCAACTCTTTAGTCCATGAACATCATTGCTACTTGACTTAGAGTGGGACTTCAGGCAGTTGTTCCTTGTCTGTAGGAAAACAAGGGTGACAAATAAAAGCTGATGTCCTTGTTGAAACACTATACTTAAAGTTAGCTAACTTCTCCTAATGATCTTCTAGCTGTTCATTCACTTTGTGTGCGTCAAAACAATTCCGGTGTCATTGGGTTTTCCTGACGTAGTAAATGATAAGCAAAGTGCTTCAGACTTATAAAGATAAAGATAGATCATGTATACATTATTGATTTTTTAGCCATACTGTATATGATGTTTCAAGTTTATTGTATGCATATACAGCGCCCTCCACAATTATTGGCACCCCTGGTTAAGATGTGTTCTTTAGCTTCTGATAAATTCATTTTTTTTCCAAATAATATAGGACCACAATGAAAAAAAGCGTAAAATCCAACCTTTAATACAAGTGCATTAATTTAGAAAGAAAAAAAATCCCACATTAAGAAATAATTATTTTACATCAAATCATGTGTGCCACAATTATTGGCACCCCTGATGTAATGCTTTGTACAACCCCCTTTTGCTAATAAAACAGCACCTAATCTTGTCTTATAATGTTTCACAAGATTAGAGAAAACAGAAAGAGGGATCTTCGACCATTCCTCTTTGCACAAAATCTCCAAATCATCCAACGACCTGGGTTCTCTCCTCTGCACTCTCCTCTTCAACTCACCACACAGGTTTTCAATGGGGTTGAGGTCTGGGAACTGAGATGGCCATGGTAGGAGCTTGATACGGTGTCTGGTGAACCATTTCTGTGTAGACTTGGCCATTTGTTTAGGGTCATTATCTTGCTGAAAGACCCAGTGACGATCCATCTTCAGCTTTCGGGCAGAGGCCACCAGATTTTGATTTAAAATGTCCTGGTATTTCAAAGCATTCATGATGCCATGCACCCTAACAAGGTTCCCAGGCCTTTTGGAAGATAAACAGGCCCACAGCATCACCGATCCTCCCCCATACTTCACAGTGGGCATGAGGTGCTGTTCTGCATACTCATCGTTTTGTTACGCCAGACCCACTTATAGTGTTTGTTGCCAAAAAGCTCTAACTTTGTCTCATCTGACCAAAGCACACGGTCCCAGTTGAAGGCCCAGTACCGCTCCAGACGTTTGTGCTTATGATTTTGAGTGAGAAAGGTTGTTTTCCCTGCATGCCTCCCAAACAACTTGTTGGCATGTAGATAGTGCCTGATGGTTGTTTTGGAGACGTTGTGACCCCAAGATGCAACCATCTGATGCAAGTCTGTAACAGTGAGTTTTGGAGATTTTTTTATTTCTCTTACCATCCTCCTCACTGTGCGTGGTGGCAAAATAAACATGCGTCCTCTTCCAGACTTGTTTACCACTGTTCCAGTTGTTTTAAACTTCTTAACGATTCCTCTGACCATATATGGGCAGGTGTGCGAGTGGCTATTTTCTTATAGCCATTGCCTTACTTGTGAAGGTCGACACACATCTGCCTTACTTGAACAGTGTGTTCCTTTGTCTTTGAAGAGAAATGGCCTCTGTGTCACGTCATATTGATAGCCCAGGGAAACAGGATGTTAAGAATTACTAATTAAATGTTCCTACATACTCTGATTGACTTTGTAAACTACTGTAGAAATGACAGAAATGACAGAAATACTTTAATTACATTTATTTCCTAGGAATTGTTAGGGGTGCCAATAATTGTGGAACAGGTGATTTTATGAAGAATAATTATTTCTTAATGTGGGATTTTTTTCCTTCTAAATAAATGCACTTGTATTAAAGGCTGGATTTTACGCTTTTTTTTCATTGTGGTCCTATATTATTTGGAAAAAAAATGAATTTATTAGAAGCTAAAGAACACATCTTAACCAGGGGTGCCAATAATTGTGGAGGGCGCTGTACATGTAAGTACAGAGTAGCCACCAGAGCAATGAAGTACAGTGTGCCTTGGCACTCCCTCAGCACCAGTCAAAACATCATAAATAGCATTTAAAATCACCCGAGCACAGGAAGGGAGGGGATATGTGATTGGATCTTGAGAAAACATCAACAAATGTTTGGCAGGATTGAGAACAGCACACTCATTTTCACGCTACTGATTGATTGATTATGTTGATCATTTATCTCATATTGAAATATTGGATTAACACATTCTTCATGTGACAAAGGGGTGCCTCTCATTTGGGCTTTTATACGTCCTCCCTCGCTCCTCGGGCCTCTCCTCACTGATCTACATAAAGAATGATGGGGCGAAAACAATGGGATAGTCTATCCAGTGTTAGTTATAGATCAGTGGGAACGCCCCTCGAGGATCGAGGAGGCATGTTGAGAAGCACCTAATGACTCCAGTTTGAGAGTTTATGATCAGCTCACCTGCTGTCACCTGTCACCTGTCCATCCAGGTGTACCTTCTTGTACGGCACTCCTACCATGTTCATCGACATGCTGGGCCAGCCTGACCTGTCCACATATGACCTGTCATCTGTAGAGGGAGGTGAGTGACCACAAACGTGTGTGTGTGTGTGTGTGTGTGTGTGTGTGTGGACGTGTGTGGGTGTGGGTGTGGGTGTGGGTGGGTTTGGATGGGTGGGTGTGTTTGGTTGTGTGTGTGTGTGTGTGTGTGTGTGCGCGTGTGTGCGTCTGTCTTTGTTTGTGTGTGTGTGTGCGTGTGTATGCGCGTGTGTGTTTGTGTGTGTGGTCTCATTGTCTGGGCATGTAGATGTCACCTTTATTTATAATGTGATCACTGATTGGTACTTTGCTGCTGTTAAGAGACTTTCTTTAAAGCAACATTTGGATCATGCATATATATTTTACTTGTCAATCCAACTAAAGAATTAATGTGTGTGTGTGTGTGTGTGTGTGTGTGTGTGGGAATGGAATGTATAGGAGCACGCACAGGCGCCTTGATCTGTATTTTTGTAGTGTGTTGTGTGGGTGCGCACATACTGTATGTGTGTGTGCGAGACTGTGTGTCACTCTGACTTTAATCATTTCTCTGCAGCAATAATGGCTGGCTCTCCTTGCCCAGCCGAAGTGGTGAATAAGGTGATCAAAACGATGGACATCAAAGAGCTATCGGTGAGTACACACACTGGTGATACACTAATAATGGTGCATATTCTATTACAGTCTTCTAGTTATGTAAGTAGAACAGATGTTGGTAAGAGTGTAGTTTGTGCATTAGTCCACTAGAGGGGGGTGGTTTCCTGACTCCAGGTGTTGGTGCTTGAACAAATTATTGCATGGTATTTATTTTCAGTCTATTGGAATGTTTCACATATTCTTTATGTTTACACTATTGCATATTATGTGATCTAACTGAACATATTCATAATATGGCCAATGAAACAGCCTCTGAATTACATGCCCTTGTGGAAAATTTCAGAATGTTACGATTTATGCACACTCACAATCACTCTCTCACTCTCTCTCTCTCTCTCTCACACACACACACACACACACACACACACACTCACACACACACACTCTCACTCTCACTCTCTCTCTCTCTCTCTCTCTCTCTCTCTCACACATACACACACACACACACACACACACACACACACACACACACTTCTTCAAATGGATAGGTGCACACTGTATGAAATTATAAGGTGGTATCTAAAAGGTAACACACACACAACTGAAGGAACACTAAAAGGACTAAAAGGAACTAATTTAAGAGATTGATATTACAAAAAAAAACATCACACCACCCAATACCGGTTTCATGTCTTTGATGTTTATTGGAAGTGTCCAGCAGCAACACAACCTCTAACACAAGTCTGCGTAGGATGCTTAACATACGAACAGGATGCATAAGAGTCATTAGTATGGTAGCTCCCAGAGTTGATATGCCTCACTGATGCACTCATGCAGTGACTTGCCAATATACTGCTCCTTACCAGACCTCCCAGACCGTCCGCCAACCCACCAGACAGTCGTTTCACCTAAAGACAACATCTGGACTGGGGCCACCAAACAGGCTGTAGGCTGTATAAGAGTCTGATTAGCCCTCGCACAGGAAGAAGAAAAGCTAAGCTGGGGTTGTCATAGTTACGGTCAGCTGCTTTTGTCCAAAGTGAAGGGTCGTCAGGGTGATATCGATAATCACATAATGCCATTTTTGTTTTTTATTGTGCTTTACTTATTTAGATTAACATGGTTGAAAGGCAGCCCCCCCCCCCTAAATATCAAATGCCAATGGACTTACTCATTTTACAGACAATAGAAGTTGAATAAGATTTTGTAAGCGTTTTTTTTTGGGGGGGGGGGGGGGGGGCGATCAAACATCAAAAGGTAGTTGAATAATATTGTGGGTCTGGTAACACTGTGTCCTAACTGCAAGCGACGCGACCGAATGCGTGCAACAAATTCAGTTCCATCGCTGTATTTTCAATTGGAATGTCCTGACTGAATGCGATGTGCACGAACGCGACAAGTTGCTTTGCTACGCGACTACTTCAACCCTGTTTTGTCGCGCTGTCCGTTTCTATTTTAGTCGCGTCGCGCCGCCTTGACATTAACTTCTTCACGACGTAACAAAGGTTCATCAAAGAATCTTAACGGATACAATGTGGACACAAACTATCCGACAGTCGCGCAGTCGCTTACAATTAGGACACGGTGTTAGAGTCCTAGCCTTCCCCTCACACCCCTCTCTTCTGTTTCATCTCGTCCACCTCATCAGAAGTATCCAGCCTCCTGCATTTGCACTTGCTCAGGTTCAGAGGTCAAAGGTTAAAGGTTGTGAGAGAAAAGTTTCCCACTGTGGTCAGAATACGGGGTCACCTGGGTGACCTGGTGTGGGCGTTACTACGGCGACAGATGTTTGGGTCCCAGACTAGGGGGTGAAAAGTGCACGACTGGCATCTGAGGGAGCGAATGAAACAGGAAAGTAGAAAACAAACACACAACACAACAAACAAAAGCAAACAGACATGGCTGCAGCCTCTACGGTTTGGCCAGACATTTCAAGAGGTCAGAATATCTAGATGTATGTATATAGCTATGTCTACGTATGTATGTCGGGGTGTGTGTGTGTGTGTGTATGAGTGAGTATGAATGTGTGTGTGTGTGTGTGTGTGTGTATGAGTGAGTATGAATGTTTGTGTGTGTGTGTGTGTGTGTGTGTGTGTGTGTGTGTGTATGAGTGAGTATGAATGTGTGTGTGTGTGTGTATTTGTGTGTCCTTTGTTGCTTTATTTTCCAATAAACTGCGCACAGTATTAAAAAATATAGATTCATTTGTCTACCAGTACTAATACATTAATTTGTTTTGACCCCCTGTTTTACATTTATTGCAACACTTGTTGTACTTTTAACATGCATTACTGCCAGGAGTTGGTGTGTTTTATACATTTTTTAAAGTGTAAGAAATGGACAGTCTCAAAGTAGCAGGTCTAGCATTGCTTCCATGTTTTTTTTGTTTTTTTAAATGTTCCTCTTCGTCGTAGCCGGTCACCTGGACAGGCTTGTACCCTCTCCACTCGCTTCTTTCTGCTAAACCTCCTGTAGAGAGAGAGAGAGAGAGAGAGAGAGAAGGGAGAGAGAGGGAAGGGAGAGAGAGAGTGTGAGACAGAGGGATAGAAGGAGAGAGAGAGAGGAAGGAGAGAGAAAGAGAGCGTAAGAGAGAGAGTGTGTCAATGTGAGTGAGAGAGAGTGAGAGAGAGAGTGTGAGAGAGAGAGGAAGAGAAAGGGAAAGAGAGAGAGAGTCAGTGTGTGTGTGAGAGAGAGAGAGAGGGGAGCCAAGTCAAACAGCGGTGCCAGACCAGGCCTTCCTGCTCTCATGACTGGGAGAGGCTGTACTTCCACCGCCCCCGGCGCCACAGTGGAAAAGAACAGGCCCGTCGCTCCGCCAACAGGACGGAGAGAGGGAGAGAGGGATGAAGGGAGAGAGGGATGGAGAAAGGGAAAGAGAGAGGTCTTTCGTTCAAGGTACACAGACACACTCTCTCACTCTCCACTCACGTTTTCTTTCAAGTTCAGATTCAAAAAGTGCTTTATTGGCGTGACAAGTATATATAAATACATATTTATATTATCCGTTGGGAAATATTACCGGGTTTACTGGTAAAATCTGAAACGTATAATGACCGCCGTCAGTGGCATCTGGTTTTGTGCCTCTGATTTCCGGTCACTTCTTGCCAATGGAACTTCATTCAAAAGTGAAAACAGACGGTTGATCAGCTGTTTTCTAAGGAATGTTTGATTCAAGTTCATTGTGTGTTGCAAACTATTTGTTTCTTAGCAAAAGTCATGACGAAACACTAACAAATCAATGTAATGGAGTTTTTTGTTTGTTTGTTTGTTTTGGCAAGTAGTCGTATAATATCGGGAAAATAAGTCCCTTAAGGGCGTTGCAATGCATACATTATACCTTACACACATTTTTAAAACAGTATATTTAAACGTCTGTAGATTTAGTATGCGTGTATGAGTGACCAAGGATGGAGATCACTGTACATGTAGTCCCACCATGGTCAGAATTGTTGATTAGTTTACCTTTAACTGCATGCATTTGTTAGAACATCAGGGACTACATTTCTCAAAGGAAATAAGGTCAGGAGAGACTAATCAATCCACGAATAAAGCCCTGAATAATTAGCCAATAAAGCACTTTTTGAATTTGAATTTGTCATGCGTGCGTCTGTGTGTGTGTGTGTGTGTGTGTGTGTGTGTGTGTGTGTGTGTGTGTGTGTGTGTGTGTGTGTGTGTGTGTGTGTGTGTGTGTGTGTGTGTGTGTGTGGTCTCCTGTGTTTGCACACAAACAACAACAACAACAACACACACACACATACCCTGTGTTTTACTTCCTATCACACAAAGAGAGAGAGAGAGAGAGAGAGAGAGAGAGAGACATAAACACAAGACAAAAACAACTTAACCATGCGCCAAAATACAGTCTGCGAACCCCAAATTGCATAATCTCCCATCCAAACTGGTTTGACTCCAACCCTAAATCGATATATTTTCTTTTCGTCTTGGGTGTGGTGGGGAGGGAGGGAGGGAGGGAAGGGGGGTGGGGGGTATCCACCCCAGAGCCGTACAGTATATTCGACTCTATGCTCCATGCTATTGGTGCACCTTGAAATGTCCCAAGTGCTTTCCCCCCTCAGACTGTAGCTGTGGATGTGTGTTTACCCTCTCTGGCCTAATAGCCCTCCAGTCCGGCTCAATGTGAGACTGTGCGCGCCGCGGCTGTCAGAACCAGCCGAGTGATTCCACCCTGACGAAGGGCCCCTGGAGTGCTCTCTTTCCACTGGAGGATCTCTCACACACACACTCTCTCTCTCTCCCTCTCTCTCTCTCCCCCTTCATCTTTCCTTGCATCAGACTGAAGTCTTATGAAGTGTTGTGTGTGTGTGTGTGTGTTTTTCTTTTTTTTTGTTTTTGGACGGGGGGTTTGCTCGGGGGAGAAATCCCTCAAAGGTTTCAGAGTCAGCTTGACCACAAGAGGCAGGGGGGGAACTCCAGAGACTGTCCATCTGTTTAGGATCCCTCTTGCCGCCCCATATTTCTCCGGCCGTGTTGACGCTCCCGGGTCAGACCGACGGAGCGTGAGGTGCAGTCTGAGCAGTGAGCACGGCACACGCCGAACGGCGCGCTTTTGGGGGGCACCTCTGTTTGCGTTCGCCGTGAAAACACACACGCCGCGGCGGGCGGTCCTTGCTCCCGACTGACCATTGTTAATGATGCCTCGGGTTTGTGTTTGCCTTCACCTCAAGGGCTCCACTTATGGAGAAATCAATTAGCTGTCGACATGCGTTCCATTTGAAACGGGGCGAGTACTGTAGGTGGGCAAAAACAGGAGCTATCTGGCTGTACAGTGTGGAGATGTGTTCTGGGGACACATTCATCACAGTTTCTTTCAGAAGGGAACCATCTCTGTTTTCGTATACTCGTGTGTGTTTGTGTTAGTGTGTGTGTGTGTGTGTTTGTGTGTGTGATGTGGGGACATAAACCATATTCTTTCATCCGTAGCATTTAAAGTTAGCATTTCTGTTAAACGTACATTATGAAGGTTTAGGTATTTTTGGCGACTGTAGAGATCTGTCTAGAGTTGCAATATATTTATGTTTTACTCTGGTGTTGTAAATAGCAAACTTCTCGTGACTTATCCCCCCTGTGCACAATAAAATGCTTTTGTTGTGGAGGTGAAGGATTAACAGCAGGCAAAAGCTATCCCCAAAGAGCTATACTGACAAGGTCATGTTCCACGATTCTTGCGAGATTTGTTCGGCCACCGCTCTTTTTCACAGTTTTTTTTTTTTTCGGTGAATGATTCGCCTATTACAACCTTGTTTACCATCATATTGGCTTTGTAAAGAATATATTCATATTCATATATATGAAAATCAGAATATATCTTTAACATTTAGCCTACATCTTATATTTCACTGTTAGCATCTCACCCGCTCGCTAGCTCACCTGCTTAATGGCGGGTTCCCTTCTTGGCCCTCTTTGATTTGCCTTTGCAGCGGCTGAAGACGTTGCTGTCTCGGATCTGCTTGCCTCTCTGGGTGGAGGGTGAGGAACACACAGCGTCAGGTCGCTGTCGGCTCGAATCCATCCACCTAGAGAAAGACAGTGAAGAAAGTGCTAGCATTAGCATTAGCATAATGGGATTTTTGCCTTTATAAATTGGCGGGATAAAAAAAATGGCAGTTGACAACAGCTAACTAGTTTACAAACGTTGTTTATTTCAGTGCTATATGTTTCTGCTGTTGTCGTTTCAGCTCGCACCACAGAACTAGGCTCGTAAACCATACTCTTGACTATGCTCTGCAACGCTCCTCTTTGGCAATGAGTCAGGGACGCATTTCCCAGATTTGTTAAAGGTATACTATGCAACGTTTTTCAGTTAATCAATTCGTTTCATACTGTTATATATGATTAAATGAGTCAATACCGGTCAAACGATGTGTTTTTCGGCCGCCCTAGTGGTCTATAGCCGTAGAACCACACTTGCAACTTCAGGAATCCTCGGGCACGCACCCATAACCTGACTTTCGCCAGATCCTGTAGTTCGCTGTCTGCTTCACACAAGGATCTGGGACTTCTCGATAGGAGATGTATTTCTGAAGGCGGGTCCTTGTAAAACATCCTCGCATGTGATTTGATAAACCACTTGCCTGTTATCTTGAATGACGTGCTAGGCTTCTTCAAGCTCTTGCCAAACCCGGTCGGAAGAAGAGTAAAAACATCCTTGCCACCAATAAATGTCATCAAAACCATTCTCTGTTAATCTTTTATACTCGATAGATTCGACAAAACGGTTGAAATAGCAGAATCAATGTCAGCACAAGACTCCTCGCTGCGTGCCGCCATTGTTATTTGAATCAAACACTCGCTTCGGCGCTCCTGATTGGTTGCTCATTTTTTGATCACTGGCAGGGGTTTGGATTGCCCTCGCGTCCAGACCCTTGTGTGGAGCTCAGCGAAACGCCTCTGGTGGAGCATGGCGGAACTACAAGGGTCTGGCGAGAGTCAGGCTAACGCACCCATGCTCTACTCCAGGAAGTGTCATGTAAAGTCTCATGAAAAGGCACGGCAGACTGACCGATTGAGGAGTTTTGTCAAATATACACGCTAGAGCTGTAGGGGAAGCTCTGCAGAGAAATATGCGAGCATAAAACGAGCGAAAATTAAAAGTGAAAGCGAAACCGGCGATGAAATCGCCAATCCTGCATAGTATACCTTTAATAAACTCTTAAGTGCTAAGAACTTCTTAGGAGCGCTCTAAGAACGCTCCTAAGAAGTTCTTAGCACTTAAGAGCTTCTTAACGAATCTGAGAAACGCGGCCCTGACCTAGAGCCATGGTCAAAAACTTCTTCCTGGTGGACATTTGGGCATTTGGGCGTTTCTCTGCACCATACCCATATCAAGCAAGTTAGCATCATATCATTGACTCCAATGGGAAAGACGGCTAGCAGTCACACGTTTCGTCTAGCTATTAATTCAATCCTTTTACTAACACATTATGGTTATGAAGAAATATGGGGTTGGGTGCACTAGGGAATCAGCATATTACAATAAAGAAGGATTTATGCGTGTGTGTTATCATTGTTATCATTTGGTAAGAAGCAGAATATAACAGAAAATGTCGTTACAACACAGTTAACACACAACTGGAAATACATGAGTGTCTAGTCATGTTGAGCAGAAGTACAGTACGTAGACAGGCGGAGACAGGCTACCACTAGAACAGTAGAAACATATGGAAATCCTACAGTACCTCACGTCACTTTTAAGAGACATCAGTTTAGAATATGATGAACGTTAAAACGTACTTAAAGCAAAGATATCAAAATAATGCTTTCGGAGGTAAGATATCAAAAAGAATGCTTTTGGAGGTACTGCTTTAGCCAGTCACAAGTCACAAGACAGAGGCTCTCTTTGGAACTTTGGAGTGCACCTATTTCAGATCCAGATGGTCTGCATTGTTCTCCCTTGCTTACACAGCATATATTGCTCAGTGCGCTTTTCTCAGAAGTATTAACAAGGTTACCCACTTGGAGCTTAGGCTTACGTAAGCATACTCTTAGGGTGAGAGGAACCCCTGGTGACACAGGAACCCTGTTGGGAGTTCTTGGCCTGTTTTGATTAAACTTTAAAGCAGACGAGAGTGGCAGGTTTGTGTTCTTTGCACAGGCAGTCGTGTCTGGTAGTTCCGAGACGTGCGGACAGGTCCAGAGAGTGTGTGTGTGTATGTGTGTGTGTGTGAGTGTGTGTATGTATAATATACGTGTGCGTGTGTGTGCGTGTGATAGGTCCTTACTTGCGCAGGTTGCTCAGCTGGCAGGTACAGGACCAGGCGTTGTTGGCCAGGGTCAGGTTGGTGATGGTGGAGAACTCCAGGCTGCTTGGGAGCGACTTGAGCTTGTTGTTGTCCAGGTGCAGAGACTTCAGTGCAGTCACCCCACTGAACGCTCCGTCAGCAAACTAGAGGGAAGACACACACAGATCTCTTCAGTTAGTAAACATAATCTTCTCATAAGTCATCTGTTCTTTGGTGTATAGCATAAGTATAGTAAAGCAAAGTATGTATAGACACTCTTATTATCCCGCAAGAGAAATTTGGTCTCTGCATTCATCCCATCCGTGAATTAGTGACACTCAGCACACAGTGAACACACAGAGGTGAAGCACACACTAACCCTGAGCAGTGAGCTGCCTGCTACAGTGGTGCTTGTGGAGCAGTGAGGGGTTAGGTGCCTTGCTCAAGTGTGTGTGTGTGTGTGTGAGGGGTTAGGTTCCTTGCTCAAGTACTCACTTCATATAACCACTACGTAACATGTATTCTCATAATCCAACCTCAGGAGACCGTTGCTGTTAAGCAATTGTCACTCCTTTTGTATACTATTACAATATACATTTAATACCAGTAGAGTTATGCCATTTTTATTCATCCCTATGGGATATGTCTCCTGAAATCTTCATCAGTGAGTCCATTAAACCAGTGTTTTTCAACCACTGTGCCGTGGCACACTAGTGTGCCGTGACACATTGTTAGGTGTGCCGTGGGAAATTATCCAATTTCACCTAAGTGGTCTAAAAAAAGAGTAAATAGAAATAATTTTCTTTGTGTTCATTTGATTCCTATTCAAGACACTTTGACAAGAATGACTTGATATCGTTAATGCGGGCTACAGATGTTTATTTAATTTCATTTTCAATAAAATTTCATTTTATTTACAATTGTCGGCTGGTGGTGTGCCTCAGGATTTTTTCAATGAAAAAAGTGTGCCTTGGCTCAAAAAAGGTTGAAAAACACTGCATTAAACCACTGGCTTACGCTCAACCCATAGCTACAGTACAATTGATCTTTCCTTCCTCATTTCTTCTCTATCCCTCTCTCTCTCCCACACATCCTTCATCATTTCTTCTCTATCCCTCTCTCTCTCCCACACATCCTTCCTCTCGGTGCCTGTATCTGGACGGAGCTTGCTAGTCTCTGGAAGATGTGCAGGAATTTATCCGGTGCTTGCGGTCAGACTGTGTCCTCTCTCTCTCTCTCTCTCTCTCTCTCTCTCTCTCTCTCTCTCTCTCTCTCTCTCTCTCTCTCTCTCTCTCTCTCTCTCTCTCTCTCTCGCTCTCTCGCTCTCTCCGTCAGGCGTTGGACGTGGACGCTGGGCGTCTGCTAGTAGGGGCCGATGCGAGTCTCCCTCTCAGATGAAAGCCCTCTCTCATGCACGAGTGTGTGTGTGCCAGGGGGTTTATGTAAGCCTGGCGAGCCCCCTTTCCAACACACACACACACACACAGACTCACATACACACAAACACACATGTACAGACATACAGTACAGACTCACATACACACAAACACGCACGTACAGACATACACACACACACACACACACACACACACACAGAGTAAAATCTTCTCAGGGCCTGTTAAAAACTTCACTGAGGTGTGAGATGAACTTGTCTTTTGATGGAGCTGAGTTTGGTCCCTCACAGGAAGTGGGAAGTCTCTGAGCATGGATGAAAAGGCTAAAAAGAAGTGTGTGTGTGTGTGTGTGTGTGTGTGTGTTTGTCTGTGCGTGTGTGTGTTTGTGTTTGTGCGCATGTTACATAACTCCCTGAGAGATGAGCTTTATGAGGCATCTTTTTGGAAATTTCCACTGGCGAGGAGCGGAGCGTCAGACCTGATTCAGGTCGGAGGGGTTTGGTAATCGGGGGCTCGGCAAGATGGCCGCTGTCCAGCGTGTGGACACTCAGAGTTGTTTTCTCTCTCTCCCTCTCTCCATCTTTCTCTCCTCTCTCCCTCTCTTCTCCCTCTCTCTTTCTCCCTCCCTCTCTCTCTCCCTCACCCCCCCTCTCTCTCTCTCTCTCCCTCCCTCATCCTCCAGAGCTCTCCCCTATAATGTCAGAAAGGGCCCGATTGTCCATTGACGCAGGCGCAAGGGGGCAACTAAAAATACCCCTTCAGGGGTATCGGAACACGGCGGCCACTGTTTACCTGTCTCCTAACCCTTGCTGACCTGTTTACCAGATGCCCCCACGGGGCAGAGGAGAAGACGGCGGTCTCAAAATACACACCTGGGTCATAATTAGATGGGGACATGCTTGGACGCGGGCCAGCAAACAAAAACACGCTAAAAATACCCAGCGTCCACTGGAAAAGAAGAGAGAGAGGGGGGGGGTGGGGGGGGGGGGGGGTCTTGTGTTTATTTTTTAAAGTTGATACGGACTCCCCTTCTCCAGCTTTACTTTGCCTTGCTGCTGCTGTCTGTGTGTGTGTGTGTATGTGTGTGTGGTAACACTTTTCCAAAGATTCTCACTCTCACACAGCCACATACACCCACACAGACTTATATATCTATATACTGTATAGCCTCTTATCTTCTATCTTATATATCTGTGTGTGTGTGTGTGATATAATATATATATATATATATAGAGAGAGAGAGAGAGAGAGAGAGAGAGAGAGAGAGAGAGAGAGAGAGAGAGAGAGAGAGATAGAGAGAGAGAGAGAGAGAGAGAAGGGGGAGAAAGAGAGAGAGAGAGAGAAGGGGGAGAAAGAGAGAGAGGGGGGGGAGATTTAGTGAGGAGAGAAGTGGATGAGGCCAGACCACTGGCTGCCTCTGATGGCCGACCATGACCATTGACATCAATCTGAAGCCCTCAGAGCTCTCTCTCTGTGGGACGCCATGGCAACACTCAGGGGCCAAAGAGGAACCTTTAAGGGGCCCTCATGGCTAGTGACCACACTACCGGTACCGCAAACCATCCTCCTTCTCTCCTTCCCTCCATCTCTTTCCCTCTATCTCTCTCTCTCTCTTTCTCTTGCTTTTTCACTCTCTTACGGTCATTCTGTTTCACTCTTAAAACCAAACACTGCAGACTTTCAGACTGACCGTTGAGAATCATGTGTGTCATGTTGTATTGTGTATTCTATTCATGGGTTTCATCAGGTCCCTTTCCACAGGTGTAAAAAATCAAGCACCTTGATTAACAATGCAGACTGCATGGTGCTTGATTAACCCACCTGTGGAAAGGGACCTGATGAAACCAAGGGGGCAGGCATATTCCCGGAAGTAGAAACACGAAATGAGCTGGTGATCAACGCTCTGCTAACTCCCTTGGACGGCCATAGATTTCAGATTTTTTTGCGATCCCATAACTTCATGTAACATGTGCCCTTTGTCTCCCTTATAGCTTCTGTGTATTCTATATAGGGTATCGAAGGCAAAATTAATTCACTTCTTCCCCGTATATTACGTTGGTTTCCCGTAAAGAAGTATTTTAGCATGTCTGTTGTAGGGAAGCTAACGTTCGCCCGTAATGTTAGGATGAGAAGCTGAGTGAGCCTGCACGAAAACCATGACAGAGAGTCATTCGCAAGATCAGTGAAAATGCGTGTAGCCTATGGTAGCCTACTGTTTGATATGGTAAAGCATTACCTAGAGGCAAGTACACATAATAATAATATTAAAAAACGAACGTTAACAATTTCAGAGGTTTTCGATCTATCAGACGAGTTACAGCAGACTAACGTCACAAAATGAGTTTGAGTCTGCGCAGTACGATGAACAGGAAACAAATTTTTGTTTCAGCCCCCTCTCATTGAGAACGACGGAGTCTGTTTGTCCATTTCTTTTAGGTCTATGGATGAAACCCATGAATAGACCTCTGAAGTTCGCCTACAAAAAAGTTACCATCTTTGCCCAAATACTGTAAGAAGATCCGGTATCTTGAGATTTTTTCTATGGGAAAATAGCATTGGCATTTTCAATTATCGCACCTGTTAAACTCTCATGGGGACGAAGAAATTGGAAATGTAGATGTTTTGCACTACAAAGTTTTTTCCTCTGTCTTCGAGTGGATACTGTGATCGTTGGTAGGTGAAGACGGCACAATTTGATCTTTGCTACCCCAGAGCTAACTTGCAATGCAACTTGTCATAGGCAGTTAGCTTCAATTAACACCTAGATTTCCTTATATGGGCAAAGATGGCAGCTTTGGATCCTTTTTGTAGGCGAACTTCAGAGGTCTATTGACTCCAGAGATAACAAGTCACCAAACATCTCTCCCTCTCTCACTAAACACTGTGTCCCCTCTCAAATGGATCTCTGGTAATGTCTTCATGCTCCTCTTCAGTTGTACACCCCCATCTGTCTCTTTCTTTCTTTCTTTCTTTCTTTCTTTCTTTCTTTCTTCCTCTCCTCCTTCCTTCCTTCCTTCCTTAATTTCTTTCTTTCTTTCTTACTTTCTTTATTCTTTCCTCCTTACTTCCTTTCTTTCTTTCTTTCTTTCTTTCTTTCTTTCTTTCTTTCTTTCTTTCTTTCTTTCTTTCTTTCTTTCTTTCTTTCTTTCTTTCTTTCTTTCTTTCTTTCTTTCTTTCTTTCCTTCCTTTGGTTGAGGAGTGCAGAACAGGATCATCCCATCTGGCCAGAGCATTAGATACGGTCACATGGCGTAAACACGCGGGTCAACCGCATCGGTGGCGACCGCAGCGCTTTCGCTCATCTAGTGCTTCCTGGGCGGCTCGAACACACCCACAGTTGCCGCTGCTGTGGCTGTTGCTGTGACTGTTGCTGTTGCTGCTGATGTGGCTGTCCAAAGAGTGTGTGGAGACTTAACGCCTCTATGGATGAGCTGTGTTGTTGGTCTGTAATTTCAGTGATGGCCTTTCAGTGATCTTGTCATTTAGACCGAGAGAAATAGAGAAATAGAGACAGAGAGACAGAGAGACAGAGAGACAGAGAGACAGAGAGACAGAGAGACAGAGAGAGAGAGAGAGAGAGAGAGAGAGAGAGAGAGAGAGAGAGAGAGAGAGAGAGAGCGAGGGAGTGTATCAGCGGTTGAGATACACAGATATGGAGAGGGAGAGAGATCGGCATGAAAGCTGGAGAAAGACAGACAGACAGACAGACAGACAGACAGACAGACAGACAGACAGACGGGCTGCCATTTCCCTACACATGTGCAGCTAATCAGTGCGATGCCCGCGAGCGTGTCTCTTGTGAGTGTGTGTGTGTGTGGCGTCTGGATCCCATTAGGTTTCCACAAGTGTGACTGAAGTCAGGAAAACACATTAGGCCTCCCCAGCCCACTGCAGCGCACCAGCCACTTAGGCTGCGGCCACGTTCGGCCCGGCAGCAACGCAGCCTTGGCTCGCAGATTTATTGCCAATAAAACTCACTAAAACACACTCCACCAACCACACGAATGCGTAGCCCAACATGTAACGGCGCGGAATTAGTGTAAAATTCGCATTTGTGTATATCACGTTTGATCACACAAGTCACTCAAAACACTTGCGATATGATCTCAGTTGCATGCCCACAAAATTATTGTCGATTGTCGATTCAATTACGTGTCGTTTTTGAAGCGTACGTGTTGGATTACTCCCCGTGCGTCCCTTTTGAGCGCCCATAATGGAAAAGTATACTCTGATTTTTTTCTGTTGACTCCTGCAAGCCCGTAACCAAAACAAACAGCTGCACCCATCTGACCCGGGGTAGCCCGAACGCTCCGTAGCGTTCCCGTCCAGAGTAAATAGTTCGTTCGCTAGATAAATAACTCACTGTGCCCCTTATGAAACATTAAAACATCCACTCCAGTCCAAAAATCACACAGTTTGGCTCATTTTGAAAGCCTCGGTAAAAGTTATATGACTTTTATAGTTACTTCCTCCATAATTTGCAACTGGCTGTTCCCGACGGGTTACATCACTACCTTCCTGTATTATAATAACGTGTATATCCGTGGATTTATGTATTATTTCAGAAATTAGAATAAAAATAATTTATTTTCTGAGTTTGTCCTTGCCGTTAATATACAGTAGTCATTTTGTTGGGACAGGCTGTTACATTAAATTGGCCGTCAAACTTGTAATACCATCAATAACTCTAAATCATCACATGTATTTAACACACAGACACACATATACACAGACAACACACAGACACGCATATACACAGACAACACACAGACACCCACCCACACACACACACACACACACACACACACCACTTCACCTAATGGTATATATTTATGGTATATATATTTACACTATGTTATTTTAGCAATCGCAAAATAGATTCACCTTTTTGAGCAGCACATTAACCCTCTAACACACACACACACACACACACACACACCCCACACACACGGAATCAGCGGACGGTGCGGCTCACCTTCTGAAGCCCCATGCTGTCCAGGTGCAGTTTCTCCATGTAGCGTCCGAAGCTGCGGAAGGCGTTGTCGGGGACGAAGGTGAGCGGGTTCTTGGCGAGGGTCAGCTCCTCCACCACGCGCAGCTTGCTCATGGCGGCCAGCGGGTACGCGCTCAGCTTGTTGCGGTCCAGGTGCAGGATGGCCAGGTTCTCCACGTCGTCCAGCGAGCCCGGCTGCACGCTGGCGATCTCGTTGCCGCTCAGGTGCAGCCAGCGCAGGTCCTTGGCGCCGGCGAAGACGCCCGGCGGCAGGTCGCGGATCTGGTTGTTGTCCAGCTGCAGGATGAACAGGTTGATCATGGGCGCGAAGATGCCCTTGGCCAGCGCGCCGATGCGGTTGCCGTCCAGGTAGAGATAGGTGAGCTCGCCCAGGTCGTCGAAGGCGCCCGGCCGGATGGAGGAGATCTCGTTGTTGGACAGGTAGAGGTAGATCAGCTTCTTGAGCCCCTTGAAGGCCTGCCCGGCGATCTCCGGGATCTTGCAGTGCTGCAGGTGGAGCGAGATGAGGCCCTTCATGTCGGAGAAGCTGCCGGTGGTCAGCGGGCCCAGGGTGTTGCGCTGGAGGTTGAGCAGGCGCGTGGTCTCCGACACCTGCGGGATCTTCTTGAGGTCCACGTTGTCGCAGATGACGTGCTGCAGGTCGCCGTGGCAGTGGCACTGGCTCGGGCACTGGCTGGGCGCCGCCAGCGCGGCGGGCGCCAGGAGCGCCAAGGCGAATGCCAACTTCACGCACAGCATGGCGGCAGATATGTGTGTGTAGGTGTGTGTGTGTGTGTGTGTGTGAGTGTGTGTGTGTGTTCTCGGGCTTGGTGCGGCCTCGCCTACCTTCTCGCTCGGGTTCTCGCGAGTGACCGTCGATGGCCGGACCGCCTGCCTCGAGGACGAAGGTGCGCAAGGTGGTCGGTCAAGTCGACGTCTAAAGAAAGGGATCCTTGGCGTGTTAAAGATGGAGGGAGAGCGAGTGAACGAGAGAACAGAAAGACGACTGTGACGACTGTGTCTCGGGCTCTGAGAAGAAACGAAAGGGAGGCTTCAAGAGATCTCAGACAGACACGCTGTAAAGAGCGGGAGCGTGTGTGTGAGTGTGTGTATGAGAGAGAGAGAGAGTGTGTGTAAATGAGTAAGTGAGAGAGGGAGAGAGAGAGAGCGAGAGATGGAAAGCAGTGCAAAATAAATGAGGTTCTCCTTGGAGTTTGTGAAGATCCAGCAGGGCAGTGGAGGAGGCAGCTCTATTTATACGGCTCCCTCGCTCGCTCTCTCTCTCTCTCGCTCCTCTGGAAGGGGAGGACTGAGGGAGAGAGAGAGAGGGCTTTCTTTCTCCTCCTTCATCTTCTTCTCCTCCTCCCGGAGTTCAGGGCAAGCCAGGGTGTTACGTGGAGAGAGGAGAGAGAGAGGGAGAGGGAGAGAGAGGGAGGGAGGGAGGGAAAGAGAGAGAGAGAGAGAGAGAGAGAGAGAGAGAGAGAGAGGGAGAGATAGAAAAAAGAGAGGAAGTCAAGTGTCTATGAGAGGTTAACCCTACTGGGCAAATGGAGTACTGGGCAAATGGATGGGAGGACCTCTCTCAAACACACACACACACACACACACTCTCTCTCTCTCTCTCTCTCTCTCTCTCTCTCAGGTACTCTCACACATACTCACACACACACTTTCACACTCTCAGTGAAGGAGCCCAAGCCGCAGCAGCAGCCATGCTTGTTTACTGTTTGCTGTTGACTGTTTACAGACCCAAGCATTTTGGGCCGTGTTATTGTGTCTGTCTTCAGGTGGCCAGGAATGACTTGTACTAGTCCTATTTAGCCGTCGTGTAAACACGATCTCGGCCCAGTTCTACTGTATTTAGAATGGCACAAGAGAGATCGAGGTTACGACTGGCGACGAAAACAAGGTGAAGGCGCCTTTACTTTCTTATAAAGGTTCCTAATCAAATGGCAGAGATTCACCTTAAATATTTGCATTTTCCTAAATACACTAGATTTCTATTTTCGGTAGCCTTTTTACAGTAACCCGTCTCATATGATCACAGGGCTAGCACAAAAATATCTCCTGTCGTTTACAATTAGAGAGATGAAGAGCATTAGTAGATAATGAAGTATAAAAAGTTGATTTGATCTGATGAGGGGTTTTTAATGATCCCCACACACTTCTTGACAGTTCCTCTATGAATTTAAAAAAGATTTATGGATATGCCATTATGAATAGATCCTGTCATATTTATGTAGATGTTGTGGCTTTCAGTTATATTTCGGAAAAGGTGTATTGGTTTGGTGGCATTCAGAGGTATGAATAAATATGTATATCGTTTGAACTGATTCAGCTGCGCTGGATGCGTTTAGACAGACAAACAGGTTGGCCCCAGCGATGGAAAGGTTAAGATGGAGACTATGCACCACTCCAGACATCGCTATTGTTTTTTTTGCCTGCGGGGAAAGAGAGGAGAAGAAAGGAGAAGAAAAGAAAAGAAAGGAGAAGAAAGGTCTGGCTCCCGTGAGACTGGTGTGTAACACATAATCAGGGCCAGATGTGTGTGTGTGTGTGTGTGTGTGTGTGTGTGGGAGGGAGACAGACAGACACACAGAGAGAGAGAGAGAGAGAGAGAGAGAGAGAGAGAGAGAGAGAGAGAAGGCATGAAGACATAACAATTGAAAAAAAGAAAAGAAATTCTCTGCGTCCCGCAGAGACAGAGAATTTCAGACGTTGAGGTGTATTCTTAATCTCAAGATTGAACGTTACATTTCTCCTCTCAGCTGTTTGTGCAGGGGCAAGAGGGTGGCCGGCAGACAGACTAAAATAGCAACATTCCACCGAGATGGACGGGAAGACAAAAGAAACGACTGAAGTGTAGATTTGGTGAAGGTGGAGAATAGAAGGAAATGAAAAGTAAAAAAGGAGAGCAGAGGAGTGGAGAAAAAGAGGAGAGGAGAGAGAGGAGAGAAGAGAGGATGGATGGATGAAGAGAAACAGAGGAGAGAGGAGAAGAGGCATGAGGAGGAAGAAGGGACACTGTGAGTGACCATGAAAAAATGGAGTG
>NC_085015.1:17339647-17358743 GCF_963854185.1 Sardina pilchardus
GAAACAACTAGCGTGTGATCCAAAGAATGGGGTTGTTTATTTTGGGTTTAGCTTGTGTAAACATACCCTCTTGTGAAGTGTTATTTGCTGGTTGTTTATCTGTCTGGCAAATGAGCTGCTAGAACAGATCAGGGATGGGCTGTGTTTTCTTAACCGTGACTTTGAAACATAATGGTATGCAAATGTGAACTTTGGACACAGACAAAAAGCTTTATCCAGGGTGTGATAGAATCCATCTTTCAGCAGTCCTGAGGTTTGGCACATTGATCAAATTCGGCTTTCTCACCGTAAAATGAACTCCAGCCCTTCCATAGTGAGGGAATAAGCCCAGTGCATCTTCTGAAGGCGTTGTTTCACTAACCATCACTAAAAAGTGTCAGCCAAATGTATTGCAATGTATGTAACATTTTAGACACTGTTTATTTTGAACACGCCTAGTTATTTGAATGGCATGGTTATCACAATGGTTGGTGATCGATGCTTATAGGGAACACAATCACCATGAGAGTGAGTAACTCCATTGTGCTAGAATCCACAGCATGATATCAAAGTACATTAATATACTATATATTAAGTATATTATAAACCATATAGTAGTATTTAGTAAGTTTCTTTTTCTTTTTTCTTTTCTTTCTTAACTTTTGTGTGTTGACCTTATTGTTTCCAAACATACATTGTATCTGTTTGTATTGTTGTATGCTTTGGCAACACTGCTTTAATGAGTCATGCCAATAAAGCTACCTTTGAATTGAATTAATATTAATCTCTCTCTCTCTCTTTCTCTCTCTCTCTGTGTGTACGTGTGTGTGTGTGTGTGTGTGTGGACAGATCGGCTATGGCACCACGGAGAACAGTCCGGTGACCTTTATAGGTTTCTCTGTGGACAGCGTAGAGAGGAAGACGGAGACAGTGGGCTGCATTGCCCCCCACACTGAGGTACTTGTATCTCTCTCTCGCTGTCTCTCTCTCTCTTTTCTATTCTCTCTCTCCTCTATTCTCTCTCTGTCTGCCTCTCTCTCGTTCCCTCTCTCTACTATTGCTAAAAGTATAAAACAGAGACATTTATTAATCTGTATAACAATATTTATTTCAACATACATTATTAACATTCTCATCAGGTTTTTTAGGCACGAAAGGTTATATTTTGCTTGCAAATAACAAACCCAATTCAAGTTGGTATAGTATAGTCAGCTATAATTCATCTGAGCCTCTCCATATTGCCTACTCATTCAGACATACACATAGGCAGGTTGGTTAGCTAGATTGTGTCTCACTGACTACAACCAAGTCTTAACCTGTCTTCATGCAAACAATTGTCTAATGTCCATCTATCAGGCTCAAGTGTTTGAGTCTCATTTAAATCCCCATAGGCAACCATATCAGTAATGATCTGATCGGTCATTCCTGCATTGGCAAAGAGACTAGCCTAGTCATTTTGATCAAGCGCTTTTACTACAGAGCAGGAGCGGTAAGTGTCGCAAGGACACATTTCAGAATGACTCGACTATTTCCCAGCCAACAGATTGTCTTCGGACTATAGCCTTGAGGCCTGGTCGTATATCAAACGGCGGCCCCTTAGGATGACTTTGTCGGTGCCGGACTTGACTTATTCTGCTACAATTTATGACCGCTTGGCTGTACTCCTAGGTTTTTATAGTATAAAATCTGGGAGTGGGTTATGTGTCAATTCAGTGCCAAGGTAATAAGATCAGTAAAAGGTTCACTTCACACTCAGTAAATCCAACACAAGATTGTGGTGTTTTTCAAAGATGGGGTGTACAATTATACAACCATATTTTGGTGTTACACTTTCATCAGTGTTTTTTTCCATGGCATAAAGTCAAAACATTTATCCTGAATGGAGCACACCTTGAAGCCTATTGAAACCTTGTGCGGATATACTGAGTGTATAGGTCTTTATGAGACTATGAAACAGTTATGGGTTGGCAGTGGCACACTAAGTAATGTAACTTACGTCTTAAAGAATCTCAAGGTCTATCTACCACCTTTGGGAAAGGGAAAAGAAAACAATCACCAGGCTTCAGTTCAGTACTGAGAGTCTGTATTTAGTTAATGTGCTAATTCACAATGGTGAACTGTGATGAAGCAGGACAATAGTGCACACAGTGCTCATCTATTTAGCACTTATTACCTCCGCCAAGGAGGTTATGTTTCATCTGGGTTTGTTTGTTTGTCTGTCTGTTTGTCTGTCTATTTGTTAGCAAGATAACTCAAAAAGTAATGGATGGATTCCGATGAAATTTTCAGGGAAGGAAACGATTAAAGGAAGAAACAATTAAATTCTGGGAGTGATCCGTATCACCGTCGGGATTCCGGAGCCATTTATGTTTTTCAGTTAGCGGTGTAATGGCATGGTATGGCCATGTGGTGGCGATCTGAATAGTTTTGGTTCAAATGTATGACAACCTAGGAAGAACAATACAGGCGGAGGCCTGCGCTCTCTGAGGGCTTTTCTAATTTGATTAGTAATTAGTATTAGTACGATGAACCACCTTGTTTTCAAGTGTTCATCACAAGTCAGTTACTTTGCATACAAGTGTGAATGTAAATGGCAACCCTGATGACCATCCCACCACTCTAACCAATCACAAGTCACATTGTGTATTGTCTCTTTAATCTTTCCATCAGTCCATAATTCACTGTGGATTAACTCTAATTTCCTATGTTTTAATACCATACCATATTAACTGCCCCCACGTATTAACCTCATAGCTGAAGAAAGTTTGCAAAATCAATCAATTAGTCATGCTAATAGTTGCGAAATTACAGTCAATGTTATGAAATACCAAATAAAGGTAAAAAAAAAAAATATGAAGGCTGAAAGTGATGTGATGCTTCTTCCTGACCAGGCCAAGGTGGTGGACCCGAGCACGGGGAAAGTGGTGCCGCTGGGAGCCCAGGGAGAGCTGTTGATCCGGGGCTACTGCGTCATGCTGGAGTACTGGGCCGATCCGGACAAGACCGACGAATGCATCTCCAAAGACCGCTGGTACAAGACAGGGTAAGTATGGAGAGAGAGAGAGAGAGATTGAAAGAGAGAGAGAGACAGACAGACAGACAGAAGCCGTTAACTGACTGAACGCCGCCCCATCCGCGGCTAGGTTTAACCGGCCATTCCCCGGCTAGGTCAGTGAGGACAAGAGGCGAGATATTCCAAAGCCGCCTCTGTGTAGGCGTAAACATGTAAGAACTGGGTGTGAAGTTGAACAGTGACGTACAACAACATAGGCGTCGAAGTCTCGTGACACTAGCCTACTGTCATTCTCAAAACAGCGGTGCAGCTCTCTGTCAAGTTCTCTGCTCATCCGTTTGATATTTCTAGATCTTCTGACTAAGTTTACTCTACTTATCCAAACTGACGACATCACCACTGTCACTAGATATAAAGCAAACATTGATTTTCACTCGGTGCTATTCACTGACCGTAAAAAAGTGTCATTAGTAGCCTATGCAGTATGCACCTGTTCTATACAGTCTGGTATGCACTGTTGTTTGTGGCTAGCTAGACTTGCTAGCTCGATGTGACACAATATTGTAGCGCGGCTCGGATATGCTTGTGTTACGTTCATGCAAGGGGGAAATGTAGCCTACGGCTAAGATGGTTAAGCAGCCTGTTGTCATAAGATAGTTGACGGTTACGCATTATATAGGTGTACTAGACTAGTTAGCTGATGTGTTGTGGGATAAGGGGTTTATGTTACGGGATGCCACCCATGTTGTGGGATATAGCCACGGGGATCTTAAACAGGCCACTTCCATGTAATGTCATTCCTCATATTCATCTGGTAATAAACATTTCCTAACAGAGTAATTCTTGCCTCGTCACAATATCAACTCTCCACTCATTCCGCTTGGACTATGCATTATACATTTCACTGCCTCACGTCTGCCAGGTTCCAAACTGTCTTCCTAACAGTTACAATCAGTATTTTTGTGATAACAACAAAACAGCTCTGCAAAGTTTAAACCAACGATGCTAATCGCGACTAGCGATTAGCCATTTAAAATGCAGAGCCTACCCTCATAAGGAGACCTCTCCAATTCAGAAAAATGCATTAAACTAAAATTAGACAACGTTGTTATGTTTCTTAAACCTTAGGGTGGGTATGATATAGGCCTAGCCTACATGCTTTAACGAAATACGTTGTCAATGGTTATTTGAGCAAGCTAGCCAAGGTCTAGCTAATTTATCCTGGCTGTAGATAAAGCAGGATAGGCTATGTTTTCCCAATATGTTAGCAATTAATAAATAAATGCTGAGATGTTTGGCGATTTAATTGAAAGAATTTGAAAGAACAGTGTGCTAGATGAACCACAAGGACCAGTGTTAATATGTGAACAGTATGATGATGATCTGACAGCTGTGCTCAGCATACAGTCAGTCAGCTGTTTGCTGATTTTAATGGTGCATTCCATTTAGTGTTGGCAGGGTTGGTAGTCTCGTACGTTTACCCGCCCGACATGTGAGAATTCGTGGCTAGCGTGAACGCTGGAGTTTGTAGTCTTTTGGGAAAGAACATGGATGCCACCAGGGCAGCAACTGCCTCTTAGTGCTGGACATTTGTCTAGAACACAAGCAGATGTCCCTCATTCTCCCTTTTTGGGTATGGTCAATGGGAATGAATAATAAAAACATTTTTGGGCAATTTCAACAAGTGCTGTCGCATTTCTAATGAGCTAGATGGGCATTAGCAGGCTAGCTAGTCATTGTTATTGTTGTGTGCTAGCCTCTTTAGCAAACCAGCTGGAAAACAAATCATTACATTGTATTGCAAGCACAGCAAGACCGTTAAATGTATGAATTGGTGACCGGATTGAAGCAGCAATGCAATCTAGTGTGTTAAAGCATTCCATTGTCATTAAAACGACCAACACGGTACAAAAACAAAGAAAACACATGTCATCTCATCTCGACTATGGGCGCAGCCATGTTTGTTTACAGGTCGTAAGCCCAACTCGGGGTACTCGCAAGTACTCCGAGGTAAAGGGGGCGTTCCTCCGTAAAATGCCGCAAGAAAGCTGGGTAATTTACACTTTACAACTCGGGCGGGTGACTTACGATACAAATGGATCGCAGGGTATGTCTTTCAGCAGTGTGTGCACAACTCTCGTTGTTGACAGCTCCGCCCATGTCTCAGCTAGCCGCCGCATAGCCGGCTCGCGTGCTCACTGCAGTCGCCCCGGCGATATGTGTACCCTCAGGGGAGGACAATTGGCAGCGTAAATCACCTCGGCGATTAGCCGGCTATCAGTGAGTACAGTCGGGACTAGCCGCCTAAAAGCCCGTGCATCGCCGGCTAGCTGTGCAGTCAGTAAACGGCTAGACTTTATTTGATACTTTGGAAGACAAAGAAATGCTTCTCGTGCACATTCTGACCTTTTGATTGGATAGCGCTTTGTGTTTAGTAAGTAAACCTAAAATGACTTGACATAAATTGTGTATTTTCATTAGGTTATTGCTTGAATTTATATTGTTTATTATTGCTATTCTCCCAAATGTAGTCAGACCAACTTTTTGACATTTTTTCACTGTTACATTGATTATTGTATTATTGTTATTTGTATATCTGCCAAATCCCATAACCATAACCATAACGCACACACTGACCCTGCATGCTGTCTTCTGTTCAGTGACATTGCCTCTCTGGATGCGTATGGCTACTGCAAAATCGAAGGGCGCATCAAGGACATGATCATTCGCGGAGGAGAGAACATCTACCCTGCCGAGATCGAGCAGTTTCTGCACACTCATCCCAAAGTGCAGGAGGCCCAGGTGAGATCATGTGGGATACAGAAAAGATATTTAAACAACTAAATGTATCACTACCGTAATTTCCCAACTATTAGCCGCGGCTGATACATTGATTTTACAAAATTTCATCACCTATGAGGCTAATACACGGGGGCAGTTGATATGGTATTAATATGGTTTTGTTTCTTCAACTTGCATAAAACACTGTCCTGCGGCTTACACACAATGCAGCTAAGACATTACTGTATACTGATTTGTAGTACGCATGGTACGCAAAGTTTAAGGCATCAACTTTAAAGTAGCCTATTTGGACACACCCATAGTGAAGTTGCTGCTGTGCTGTTTGTGTTGTTATTTTCTTTCTACTAGACATAGACATAGCCATCATCTCTCTTCAATTTACTTTGTGTCATTTAAGAGATATGTCCGTCTCTCATCAGACGTTTCCTGATTGTTTAAAGCAGGCATTTTAGGTGTCGCAATTTTAGTTTAACAAAGAATGTAAAACCAGCTGTTCTCAAATCTTAAGGAGTGTAGTTACAGAGATGGCGGTTTTAAAAGTGCTTAGTAGAAGTAGACGAAAGCAATAACACTGGCAATGTTGAGTCTACGCGGCCTCCTCAGCAGCGTCCAATGGGTGTGCATTTGCAGGTGATTGGCGTGACAGATAAGCGAATGGGAGAGGAGGTGTGTGCCTGCATCAGACTGAAGGCGGGCCAGGAATGCACCGCAGAGGAAATCGAAGCCTACTGCAAGGGAAAGGTGAGAGTACAGTGCCAATGTCTGGAAAAATAGACCACACACACACACGCACACACGCGTGTGCACACACACACACACACACACACACACACACACACACACACACACACACACACACACACACACACACACATACACACACCTTTGGAATCTGCTGTAAGGAAAATGTCATTCTATCGTTATAAATCACCATAAAAATGTCCCATAATTGTATCCGTTTCCATTATAAATGACATACTTTGAATATTTATATGCTTGATCTATAGACACACTGACAAGTCATGCAAATACAGATGAACTACTGGAGTACTGAACTAGAGCATAATGTGTAGAACTACTGTTCGGCAGTACATTTTTATATTCAAATAATGATACATTGAAGCCACATGTCAGCTGTTTGTTCTGTTTTGGTTCCCTTTTAATATCTGGTAAAGGGGAACCAGATGAAGAGACTGAATGTCATGATGTTACAGGAACTATTTTGCTATATTGCATTTTGCACTCTGTGCATATTGACTGCTCTCCTCTTTCAGATTTCCCATTTCAAGATCCCACGCTATGTGCTTTTCGTCGAGAGCTACCCCCTCACAGTAACAGGAAAGGTAAGTCATTCGGAAATAGACTTGAGCTCTCTGGTGAGAACAACTCACTCAACTGTTGTGTGTATCGTGTGAAACATCCATATCTCCAAAATCTTCCACGCCTTTGGCCCTTATGGTCAATCTAAACTACACATGTTAAAAGTAAAGAAACTTTAATTGTGTCTATTCACACAAGGTATAGTGCAAAGAACAAGACCTTGAATGGCCATCTTATTGAACCGAAATTCTAAACAAATCAAAGGATCATTAGTTTCATTTGTAGAAAGGCCATATCAAAATGAGACATCTTAAGATGTTCATCTGAGATATCATCTTAAATGATGTGAAATCAAGCAAATAATAGCGGTACGATTTGTGGTGCCCCACCCCTTCTAATCATCTCTAAACGGACACAGCTTCTCAGGACCTGTGTGCTTGGGGGGGATAATGAGAACCAGCTGTTTACTCACGACTCAAATCTTAAATAGCCTGAGACAGCAGACTGGTAAACAACTTGGCTAGTTCGGCACGCAATGCCAACGCGAGCGGTTTCCAAAACCAATAACAATGCCGTTGCATAAACCGCCTGTGGCTTACAGGAGTCTACGGAAGGCCACGGGGTGCGTTCGGGAACGTCAGCCGTGGAGTTTTTTTTAAAGGTTATTTATTGATGTTTTCAAACTAAAGTTCTTCATTTTTGTGTGTTTCTTACTTCCCCCCCCCCCCCCCCCACTGTCAGATTCAGAAGCACAAACTGCGAGAGCTGACAGAGAAACAACTCGGGCTTTAGTGTTGGAGAGGAAAATGCATCATGGGACACAACACGGGGGCCAAAACAGCAGACACTTGTGTCTTCATACTGTACTGGGCATTGCGATCTACACCATACTGAATATGCTGGTGCTGACCAAGCAAGAACAAACACTAAACTCTCACTAGACAGACAACATAGACATACAGTACCCTCAGTGAGTCCTGTAGAGGTGATAACATTTCATGGTGAATGGTTGGAGCATGAATCTGTGAAGAGGGCACAACACTGCAGTTGTTTCTAAGGCCGAGAGAATTTTGGGAATGTTTTTTTTAGAGTAATTTTATTGAGGAAGAAAGGTATTACCGATTTGAAAATGTGTGTCATTTCTCATGGACAGCAGTACTTTTCTACAGTATATTCACAGATTACATTGGACTGCATTTAGTTTCTGATGTGCTATAGGCTTTTTTTAGCGGTCAACCCTCAGGTATTTGCACTCCTTAAAATGTGTTGTATTCCATTGGACTTGGATGTGAAGTGTAAATCGACACCATTGTGCCTTAATGATTTTAAATTCCTGCCAAAGTTTCTTACCTCTCAATACAACATAATGCCAAATCTGAACCTGTAAACCGTCTTCTGTGTTTTCCATACAGAAGATAATGCTTAACTATTTTCAGTCTGTGTTTTTATTTTACTCTTTTTTCAGATGTCATTAAACATGAATTGTACCTCGTAAACTCACACCAGCGTCTGTTTTTAATGGAACGCTCCTCATCGGGCTCTTGTCTGAATTCTTTTGACTGATGGACTTATCTGCTACTCCCTGGTAGCGCGCCGGGATTTAAGACTTCCAGTTCCTCCTCTTCTTTCTTGCTAAGAGACATAGATCTGTTGATCTTTCCAACTGGCTTCTCTCTCTTTCTCTCCCTCTCTCTCCCTACACACACACACACACACACACACACAGAGAGAGAGAGAGAGAGAGAGAGAGATTCGTACACGTGATTTATATCACAGCAACATCTGTTCCGTACTTAACTCCTCTGCAGTTCCAGGTCTGTACTGGATTGTCCAGACAGGGCCACCTGCTCCAGGAATCCTTCCTCTGGACGTCCATCTGCTGCTCCAGCGCAGACCATAGACCCCCGAGGGCTCCTCCACATGTCTTGCGTGGCTGGAGTGTGTTATGTATGCTGGACATACAGCACATGTTTTATATAATGATGAGATGTCTTATGGCGGACATTTTTCTGGAGTGTGTTATGTATGCCGGACATACGGCACAGCCAGGTTTTTATATAATGATGAGATGTCTTATTGGGACATTTTCTTTGAGGAATGTTCAATGTGCATATTGAAGCCACACGTCTAGAGCTTCTGCCCTGTTTTTTTTGGTCTCTCTATAATAACCATGTAAGAAGGAGCAGATGACAAGGGAACTGGATGTTATGTCCCAGGAGCATACTGTTTTGTCCACACAACTCTGTTTTCTTTTTTTTGTCCTGTGCAGATTGTACATTTTGCCGTTGATAATGGCCACGTTTCTCAGATTCGTGCTAAGAACTCCTTATGAGCGTTCTTAGAGTGCTTCTAAGAGCTTCTTAACGAATCTGGAAAACGCGGCCAATGGTGTTCCTCTGGGCCTGGGGCTTGCTACTGTAATGCAGTGTCATATTTTCTCTCATAATAAAGTAATTTCCTACTTTGCATAGAAAGTGTGAGTAATCAAAATGTAATTTATTTAAACATTTAAAACAATGTTTAAACCAAGTGGACAGACTATTCTGTATTTCTTCCTCTATAGTTGTTCAGTGGCTAACTGAAGAAAGCCTTTAAGACGTGATAGCTTATGGAATACCAAATCCAATCTAAATCAAAGATGCAGTCTCCCCCAAGTGTTCTTGTTGGGTATTACAGACCTTTAACCACAATTACTTACTAGGGTATTTCTCCTTTCTACGAAATAGCAACTCATTGTGGTCCAGATCCACAAGTATAAATATTTAGCATTTAGACAACTAGCCAAATTAACAAAACAAAAAAAACAACAAATATGGGGTGGTGCAGATATAAACAGTTGAATTTGAATGTGTTTTGTCCTGGTCCAAGATGTCGACGTTCTCCGTCCTAGAGAGTGGTATTCAGGATACATGCAGTGCCAATGGCAATGTAACCACATACAGTAAGTTCTAGTTCTTCGGAAGGGGGATCCCAAGCGCGGTTTGGCATTGTCCTCGGTTCTCTTCCTCTCTGACCCTCCGCACCTGCTCCACCGGGCAGTAGTCCTCCAGGTACACCGTCGCCAGATTGCGCATGCGAGGGTTCTCCGAGAGCGAGAGACGCACCATACACTGCACCACCGCCTCGTCGGCGGTGTGGCTGCGCGAGCTAGCCGTTGTAAGGTTCATGAGGGTGGTGATGGCGGAGAGTACGGTCTCGTCTCGTCGACTGGAGAGACAGTTCTTCACTAAATCAATGCCATCGCTGTGCAGGATCTCATCGCGGGACTCGCGGTCCATGCTCATATTGCACAAACCTCCTGCAAGGGGAGAGACAAGGTGATGGTCACTAGGGAGCATGCCGATGAAGTGAGCATCAAATAAACGACGTACGGTTTAGGGCATGCCATGACATCTCATTCCACGACGTTACTGGTCTTAGCACATCACTCACGGGTTTTGCTATAGTCAACAGCACATTTACTTGAATAGGCCTAACATCAGCATGGGAATAACTTTCAACTCTCTGTTGATACCCACCGATTCCAAACTCCACGAAATTATCGTTTTCCTCTGTCAGCATGTCAAGAAACAGTTCTGTCACTTGCAGCCTCCTCAGATCTTCCATGTTTCGTGGGTCATAGGCAAAGTTAGCCAGGTTGGCTAAAACTTGCTCCTTTGACTCTGTCAATAAAACAAATACGGGGAGTTTAGAATTATACGAAGTTCAAGAACACTATTATTATGTGCATCATCATTATCATCATGGTCATACAAACGACTCTACCTTCACAGTCGGTGTCCTGAAATTCTGTCACAAGGTTCTGCAAATACTCAAATCGGTCCGACCCACTATCTTTGGACGCCATTATTTTCTATTCAGGTCGCGACATTTAGCAACACTAAAACTTCCGAACAGTAATGAGATTTGACGAAACATGCTCAGTTCGTGCAAAAAGTCAAAATCCTTTGACGTCATTCAAAACATCCGGTCCATCTAGAAATGTAGTCCTCAATAAGAAATGATATTAGTTCCGGATTATACGTTGTTAGTTATGCAAGTGTTCCATAGTTCAAATTATTAATATTATATCATATTTATTTGCAATGATATATTTGTTGTAATGCATACATTTTAACGACATGATATAATAATGCGAAAGTACTTTGTTTCGTAACGTCGGGTGCCGGAAGTGTTGCGTACGTGTTGTACAGTTTCTACTTCATGTCTAAACTGGAGGTCAGGGCCACTCTTCTGGTGCGAATTTCAGCATAACTAGACAATTTCAAGTGTTGTCCAGTGTCCACACTTTGCACGTCAACTGATAACATGAAGGAGCACCAGTTATCAAGGGGAAAACGTCTCACCAAACCGCTTTTGTTTGGAACTCTAATTGTAGGACTAGCCACCGCATTCTTCAATAGGTAAGCATGCTTGCGACCCCTTAGCTAAATTCCCTCAGATGAATTGGAACTGTTTAGCATTTGGTGTGGAGGCTTTCTTCTTCTTTTCTGTGTTGTTGGTTCTTAATGGGGTAGACTGTGACTGGTGCACGGTGTGCCTACAATCTTACAATCGTACCTTTAAATTGCCAACTGTCAATGACTGTAAACTGTAGAACAGAACACTATGGTTTGAATGTGAGAAATGTTTAGTGACAGGTACCGTTTCAATGACTGTAAATAAATTAATTTTATGGTTGGAATGTGTGAAATGTTCAGTGAAGGCCACAGTTGTTCCTGTATATTTTCAGGGAGTTGTTAAAGGTTATGTTATGACAGGTGGACAAATGATGTAAGATGATGATTATGAAATTCCCCTGGACTACTCTCTCTCTCTCTCCATACAGACATTATTTCTTGGAAGACCTGGGCAACATCCGAGCTGAAGAGAGGGCTCGCAACAACGCCAAACTGCAAGAGGTGCTGGAGAGACGCTACCGGCAGATGGAGGAGTTGGCCGAGAAGAAGCCCCCAGGAGGAAAGGATTAAAGGAACACTGAAACACCACATAATATATTGTAGTACAACATGGCCACAGGACTGGCCTGGACACTGTTAGTAGAGTGTGTGGCCTGTCAAAGGACAAACAAGAGACAAGTGTACAAAGGTCGTTGAGGTTTGACTCAACTCCCGAAAGACTGCACTGCCAGTCTGCCAACTATCAGGAGGTTAATAATAATACATGGTGAGGTGATTTGTGTGGGCAGAAGCCAAGCATTGTGTGGGCAAAAGCCAAGTTTATTTCCATGAAAAAGAAGAGATGTTTGTGACCTTACACACTGATGAGAGTTATTCTTTATCATCCAGGACCCATACATCGACACCGCTGCTGTCAAGGTGGATCAGGGCCCTCAGGTGCAGACATGCCAGAGTATATCATAATAAGCCTACTTTTCTATCTTTAACAGGTTCTGATAACAATGTCCCAGCTGCAGTGCTTTGTGATTCTAAGTAGATGAAGTATCACATTTGTTTTTGTTGTTGTTGTTTGTACGTTTGTTTGTTTGTTTGTTTGTCCGGCCTTATGACATGGGTGAGAAAGGGACATGGAAATCGCCTTTGTGAAATATGATGAATGAATGTAAGACGATCACTAGATGACAAATGTGCAGCCAAAAAGCTCACAGGGTTCAATTATATAATTGTTTAATATAATTGTAAGAAATAAAAGTTTTGACCTAAACAAACCACTTCAACTCTTGTCAAATATATTCAATTAATAGTTCATTCATCAGTTGTGTTAAGTTCTGTTCACTAGGTCCCATTTCATACTGTAAGTGTATGTATACTTAATAACAAAACAGGATATCTCTTATGCATTTACGTATGATGAGGGTTCATTGAATAGGCAAGATCATATATTTACTTTTCTTGAAATGCAAGGGTGAAAGTTTTTTTTTTTTTTTATAAAGATGACATTTGCAGAGAGGAAAACCGCTCTTACAAACTCCTATCAGCTTAAGTAGTGATTTTGCCCAACATCTGAGGCCCCACTGCCTTACAGTATCTGTTTGCACGTACACACCGGCTGTCAGTGTGATTGCCCACCAGGGGGCACTGTTACACAAGTGGGGTGCAGCAGCAGCATACCGAGCACCTCATGTTACACTGTCATGCTAGTTACACCTGTAAGAGTGCAAGTTACACGTGTTGTGCATGTATCTGTATCTGTGCAAGTTCCTGAAGTAAAAGATGCTGAGAAATGCTTGACATCCTGATTTACTCAAACACAGCTTGCAACACACAACACAGAGAGGAACGTCGGGAAACAATGGTCAAAATAGCTTTATTATCTCAGAACACTTCATAAAGGGGTAACTGTACACATGCTTAAATAAAACAGAAATAAATTACAAATACAAAAACATATATACAATGACAAATGACAAAACAAAAACAAAAAAACCCCGCTGATATCAGCGGTCGGCTAAAACAGTCAGACAATAGTAAAAGTCATTTTAAAAGTATATTTTAAGTGCTGGAAAACAATTTATATGGGTCGTCAATAAAATGTAAACAAACTAGTTGCAACAAAATAATCTGATTTTTAAAACAATTAAAAATGTAATGTGTAACGGGGTGATGGCGAAACTATAGCTTGACCAGTTGGTGTGTTTGCATGTGTGCAGTGTGCAACACACTCTGAAGTGCTTAGAAATTCACCCGACTGAAGGACCAAGAAATCTGGCATATATGCATATGAGAAAAGCTGACCGGGAGCGCGTTTCCCAAAACCATAGTTGCTAAATAAATTAGCAACTTTGTTACTTGCGATGCAATTACCCATTGCACAACCAACCGAGTTGCTAACAGGTCAGCCAATATGGTTTTGGGAAACGCACCCCTGGAAGAGAGAGATATAACGGAGTATAAGAGTCATATCAAAGCCCTATAAGTATCACAGAGCTATTGGAGCAGCAGGGAGTACTGGCCACAGATCAAGCTGTGCTTTCTATTGGTAGAAATGTCTGGAACAGATGCCAAACCCTTATTCTGTAATCTCTTAAAATTTCTCATCCCTGCTATGCTTTAAAAAGGGTGGCAGCGAAAAGATAATAATAATAATAAAAAAAAAAAAACACTGCCAGTTTTTATTTTCCTTTTTCAAGTGGACAAAAACAAACAAACAAAGAAAACAACATAAACAAAGAAACAAGATTTAAAAAACACAGGTTTGATTCTCCGAGGGAGTGAAGTAAGAAGCCGGAAGAGCCCAGCCACCACTGCAGATTTAAAATGGACGACTGCGACGAGAGCATAACGCAGATTGCTGTTCACAGAGTTGCTTGACCATAGTGCATAGACCAGAAGTGTGCTACATTCTCATCAGTAAGGTCTATGTATGTCACAGACAGATTCCAAATTCCTCCATCCTCCATACATAATCAAGCGGTGACTGGTGCGGTTTGTCCCTCCGGGGCCTCGGTAGACCTTAGAACCCAGAGTGCATCATTCTCTTAGGCGTGTCTTACTGGCCAACCCTCAGCAGCTTCGTCCTTCATAAAACCTCCACCCTCACTTCCGCATAGCCACTACTCTCGTCTTTATTCCGCATCTCTTCGCTGACCGCTCCTCGGCGGTGGGAAGCTGTGTGTGTCATTTTAAAACGTAAGAACTAAAAGGAGCCTCCATTCTGTTTCCCCCCCACTCCTCCGCCCCCCGCCCTCTCCCGTATTAATGATGTGGAGAGTTTTATACGAGTACATTTACATCTTTAGATGACTTTGAAACATAACATAGAAAACTGCTAAGAGCAATACGTACAGAGGTACACATACAGTACGTACGAATGACCATGTGCATGAACTCACACTAGCCCATTTTTGACCCAGGGAAGAGATAGAGTGCGTGTGTGTATGTGTGTGTGTGTGTGTGTGTGTGTGTGTGTGTGTGTGTGTGTGTGTGTGTGTGTGTGTGTGTGTGTGTGTGTGTGTGGTCTGCCAGAGGGGAAGGGAGATACTGTACTACTAAGTGCATGTGGATTGGCATTTGCCAGCAGAGGGATGTGTCGTGTGTTATCGTTAGCTACAGCATATGTGATTTGCCTGTACACATGGGCTTTTAGTGGATAAGAGAGTGTGTGTGTGTGTGTGTGTGTGTGTGTCACACACTGAGGGGTACTAGGGCAGCCGGCGATGAAGCATTCGGGGCGGAGAGAACAGTCAGGGCACCAGGATCCAGTCCATTTACAGTCCTGCTACACACACAAACACACACACACAATTTGACATTAGCATCGTCAGAGAGCAGTGAATACAAAAAGGCAACATCAACATCAACAGCAGCCCCGTGACCTCAGTAAGCCCATCATGAAGCCCTCAGTATTCCTGACACAGATGAGAGTGGCACAGCTTGTGCTGCGGGTCATGTTTCATTAGTAGTGCACACCACACCCACACCGTCTCTATGGTTTAAAACCAGCAGCTGAAAGATGTGGTGTGTGTGTGTGTGTGTGTGTGTGTCATGTTTGCCCTCATAATTAAAAAGAGGTAATTAAGAGAAGAGAATCAGACCAGCTATGCCCTGTAGCTGAATAAACCCAAAACCCAAAACCTATACCCATCAGTGCCAGCTGGGGTGTTTATGTGCGGAAGTGGAAAAACTAGGGCGTGGGGGGGTGGGGGGGGGTGCCTAAATCATCTCAAGCATGTGGGACAAACAGACAGACAGACAGACGCTTTGTGAGTGCACACACACACACACACACACATTCCATTGGTCAATAGCTGTGAGACCAACCCATGCAACCAGCTGTCATTGATGCTGTACATGTGCGCACACACACACACACACACACACACACACACAAAGATTTCTGGGGAGATTTTAAATGGATCACGAATCAATACATTTCACTTCACTTCAGTGACGTCCAGCATTGTCATTAACAAACAACAAAACACAGCATCGGTGATCTCCGCTGATCAATGACTCGACTCCACCACAGGTCAGCCATGCACCAGCGCCACCAGCGAGGGATGGACACTGATCCTCCTCATTCAGTCATGTGTCAGAATGTCTAACTCCTATTACTGTATGTGCTACCAGTTGTCCCAGTTCTCTGTAATCCGTGTGTGAGTGTGTGTGAGTGTGTGTGTGTGTGTGGGTTTTGAGGGCAGAGGTTTAGAGGGTTCAATCGGTGTGACACAGCAGTTGAATTAGCAGATTAGTGTGTCCTGTCCTCTGGCACCAGTGTGGCCTGGACCCAGCAGTCCTGCTCCTCCCTGGAGGTTAGGAGCTCCACTTCCAGCAGCACTGCGCCAGGTCCAAAACCAGCGCCCTCTGCCACTGTGCCCGCCTGGCAGACACACACACGGTGTGCCCTCTCTCGCCCTCTCTCGCCCTCCATCTCGCTCTCTGGCGGAGGGCATGGTAAGTCGCACTACGCTACTTCAGTGCCGATTCAGTTATCAGTCACCGTTGCTGTGCTGTGCTCACATTGGAAAACTAAGTGGTCACCAAATTTCAGACAAACCAGGAATCCAGCCTGATCCGTCCCAGAGCGCCGGGAACAGTGATTGTTAGGTCTTTAGAATCACTGACGTGTCGTGACGCTGCTCAAATCGCAATGACAAATGACGACAGATCGGACAGGAATTCGGCCCGATTAAAATCTGTCAGACTGTGGAGCGAGTGAAACTGGGCTAGATCCGGGTATTAAAATGATGCAGTATCTGCCCAGGTCCACGTCCAGTGCATCCTGCCACTGGGAGGTACAGAAGCCTATAGACCTCTGACGTTCACCTACTAAAAGGACCCCAAAGCTGCCATCTTTGCTCATATAAGGAGATCATAAGGAGATCATGATTTCCTTATATGGGCAAAGACTGTACCCGGATCTCCCCAGATCTCCTTAGATGGGTAAAAATGGCAGCTTTGGGTCCTTTTAGTAGGCGAACATCAGAGGTCTATTCTCCAAGCCTTCTGAGGGCTGGTTCCCTCCTGACGTTATAGCTGTAGTTTCAGGGACACTGTAGAGAATCCCAACCCCATCAAACATCTGGGAACAACACTGTTATCCAAACATGGTGGTCCACAGATAATCACTCTTCATTTTCCAGAATATGCTATAACTAATAGGCCATATGCTATCTCTACAGCAACCTAACATCTACAGTAGACATAGAGTGAGAGAGTGAGAGAGAGAGAGATTAAATAAGAATGTAAGGTCCTGTGATCAAATCACTACAGTATATTATTACTATTATCATATACTATTAATAAGAGGTTAATGAGAATTAGAGAGCAAGAGGAAAAATCCCAGGTTCCACAGCACAGCAGAGTCACGCGGCCAGCAGGTGTGCCACCAAAGCGCGGTGATGTTAGTTGGGAGGCCGCTACCGCTACCTACTGCACGGTAACCCCTGCTGGGTTCAACCCATCGTCTATGCAGCGCAGTTAGCTCAAAAAAACAACCACATGCATGTGCCCCGAGGGGCGGTCATTACCCAGGACCAACGCAGGGAAAATGACCCTTCTCTCTTCTGTTGGGGAGAAAACACACACACACATAGGGTCTCAGAGGGTCCCCTTTCAAAATCATCCCCTCAATGGTATTCGACACATCAGTCCTGCTGGTTAGGTCTTCTTTCAACAACACATTTTGTTTGTTTGTTTGTTTGTTTTTCTAAATCTGTTCTACAAACTAGTGCGACACTGAAATCTGAAATCTGTCTGTCTAAGGTGGCATTGTGTATGGTTTAGAAGATGGATGATGCACATTCACCATGTGCTTGTGCTGGAGGCCTGCAGCTGTCTCTGCCTCTGCACCTGACTAGAGGGGAGGTGTAGCTTAGGGAGGTGCAGCTTAGGGAGGTGCAGTTTGACTCCTCTAGGGTGCATTTCCCAAAACCATAGTTGCTAACCTGTTAGCAACTTTGTTGGTTGCAATGCAATATCCCATAGCCAACCAACTAAGTTTCTAACTTTGTTAGCTCCTATGTCTAGGAATGGTGGTGGTGATGGTGGAGGTGGAGGTGGTGGTGCGATAGGTGCTTCCTCCGCCACTTCTCCTCCTACCGCACATAGGGTGCCTCTCATTTAGTCTTTTATACATCCTCCCTTCCTTCCTCGATCATCGTCCTCACTGGTCTAGATAAAGACTGATGGGGCGGCAACAATGGGATAGCCTATCCAGTGTTAGTTATAGATCAGTGGGAACGAGCCTGGAGGACCGAGGAGAGAGTTTGAGAGCCGCCCATAGACTAGTGCTTATAGTGGCTCCACTCTCATCCTCTAGTAACAGTACTGGCCGATGCAGTAGTAATTCCTAGCTATGGTCTCCTCTGCACTGTAGCCTGAATGTTATTCTTCATTCAGTAAGTCACTTTGGATAAAAGAGTGTGCTAAATGCATAAGTGTGTATAAATCTGTGTGTGTGTGTGTGTGTGTGTGTGTGAAGGATGGAGACTCACGCTTTGTCGAAGTACGACGTGTGGAGCGCGTGCGAGAACTTTGTGAGGTCACCGTTGACCAGGTTCCCGTTGCTGTTGGTGGCGTAGTTCTTCCTGGCCGCCTGGTCTTTGGCAAAATTCCGACAAGCGGCGAGCTTGGACTCCAGAGCCTGGAAAACAGAGAGAAGTCCGTCAGCACAGAAGACGTGACCGACAGGAGACTGCAGGTACAGTACGGTAGGGGTGGATGGCCATTGCTGACAAAGCAAAAGTTCCTCCGCTCTTCTTGTGAGATATCTGATGAGGAAGACACGTCAACGTGCACGTCAACAAAAATAAGGAGTCCTCAACTTGTGACTAACACTCTCACTTTTAGACTTCAGATTCTTAGGGAATACAGGCCCTAAGCAGTGGTAGTGTAGTGGTGGTGGAGCTTGGCTAGCATGCAGCAGCCACAAAAGGTTCCATTCCCAACTGCCACCATTGTACTCTTGAGCAAGGCACTTAACTTAACCCTGAGTTGCTCCATGCAGGGATTGGTATCTGTAAATCACTTTGGATAAAGGCGTCCGCTAAATGCATAAACATAAACAAGATGATAATTTCCT
>NC_085015.1:17358943-17393943 GCF_963854185.1 Sardina pilchardus
AAATTAATCAATTAATTACTAAAAAAAAAAAAGAATAAAAAACTTTAAAGAGACCCTATGCAACTTTCTCATAGTCATAAAATCGCTCAGAAATCGTTGTTTTGCTTGACTGACCAGTTTTATCGAAAACAGTAATATTTCCTCCCGCCCCCAGTGTCCCTATCCGCTATTGCAACCTTGCAGTTTCTGCAGGAGACGATTGCTCCTTGTTTACATCTGGAAGTCTGAGACGCGTAATGAACAAGAAGAACCACGCTTGCAATTTATATATTTATATATAGCCTATATATGTATAAATATACACGCTAAAGCTGTCGGGGAAGCTCTGCAGAGAAATATGCAAGCATAAAATGAGCGAAAACGAAACCGAAACCAGAGATGAAATCGCCAATCCAATCCTCTTTAAATAACAGAACCCCCAAAAGAACATCTAAACTCTGAGGGGTGGGAATGAATGAAGAGGTCAGATGGGGGGGGGGGGGGGGGGGGGGGGGGTGAAGCAGCATAGCTCAGGGATACTAACTAAACAAGCCACGATAAAAAAACATCAAGGGCTCCCCTGAGGATGGTGTGATTAAAGAGAGAGAGAGAGAGAGAGAGTTAGAGAGAGAGAGAGAGTGCAAGAGAGAGTGCAAGAGAGAGAGCAAGAGAGAAGGGTAGAGAGGAGGGAAGAGAGAGGGGTAGAGGGAGAAAGTGAGAAGAGGAAGGGAGGTAGATGAGGAGACAAAGAAAGAAAAAAAGAGAGAGAGACAAAGAAACAATGGAACAAAGAGAAACAGGGAAAAGGACTGGCTAAGCACCTCTGGCTTCATCCTTCAGTCTCTGCACGGACACGAGGAGTGACTCCTTCTCATCCAGCTCGCTCTCCAGAAACGCGTTCCTCTCAATGGCCTGGTTCAGACGCTGCTCAAAGTCCTCCAGGGACACGATCGTAGCCCTGAAGGAGAGAAACACGCAAACACAAACATACACCACACACATACAGTCAGTGTTTACTTTAGTAATTCTAGAGATTCAAAACCAACAGAAACAATTCAAACTAAATTTCATGGTACTTCAGATGCGAGAGAACAACACGTATAACATATCGTCTAATTCAAATAAACCTTTGCTAAGAACTCGTCAGGCTCAATCTTCCCCTCACATAATGTTTTATTTCTGCCTCTTTCTTTCTCATGTTGCCACTGTTTGTTAATGAGAGCACCTCAGCTTAAAGCCCTCAAATCCAGCACTTGAGGAGGTATGTGTGAGAAAAACACCTCGGATTCATTCTCATCTCATTTCAATGCCAAAGGGGGCCTACAGATAGGAAGTGGAATGTGCTGTGCTCTCTGCTGGGTTGTGCTGGGTTGTGCTGGGTTGTGCTGGGTCTTGCTGGGTCGTGCTGGGTTGTGGGAACAGCCCACACACTTGTGTTGAGCTTGGGCGGTGGTAGCATAGTGGATAGAAATGCAGTAGCCTGAAAATGTGTGGGTTCATTTCCTGGCTTTCACCGTTGAGCTCTTGAGCAAGGCACTTAAACCCAGAGTTGCTCCAGGGTGAATGGCCCTTGGAATGTAGCTGATGTATGGAAGTCACTTTGGATAAAACCGCCTGCTGAACGAAGCAATGTACATGTAAACGTTGTGTTGGGTTGAGTGACTGGCCCAAAGACTTGTGTTGTGCTTGCCACTGGACATAACTTTATTATGATTTACAGCACGGCACCAGAGAGGCAGACTGCGCTTTGCTGGACGCCACGGAAAACCGCTCTTGCGTCGTGCAAGCCGCTGAAAACTGGCTCAGCTATGAACGAGTCCACCTCTGTCCACTTGGATGTGCATACTAGGCTCTGCTCTTAACTACACAAAGACAGAGGAGCTCTGTATGAATTCAGTTGTCCCCATTTTGAATTATCTGGCGCCCCACGACATCTTGTCTTTGCATTTGCAAGATAGCGGCCATAACCGTTTACAACCTCGCAGGCTGCAGGCATGGTGGCTTTGCATACGAATAGATGGGAGATAAAAGGCACTTGAGGCCAACCTTTGACGCACAATGCAATGCATTTAAATCACACTGGGATGGCTGGGAGGACCACACCTCCTGCTTGGGATGCAACCAACACCGAGTGTTTGCGGTTGAGTGCCAAGCCTAAAGCAGAGTTCAGGAAGGGACCAAACTTGTTGGCTTTCTCCATGTCATTATTGATTTTAGTAGTATTATTATTTTAGGACTGCCGACATACAAATGAATGCACAGAGTTTCACCTGAATTCAGCAAAACCTCTTCTCTCTAGAGGCAACCTTGGACTTGACAAACATCAATACTGTCCTTTTATTTATTTATTATGTACTGTATGTATGCATGTATGTATGTATGCATGTGGTCCGTGTACTTTTTCGTTCATTCGTTATTCTATTTTGGAAGTTGCATGGGAAATGAAAAAGGAGTTGTATGTGAATTTTTACGCTGATGTATGACATGTGAAATTGAATCCAGTGCCACGTTTTGATATATTTTACATATTGAAAATGAAACACTGAACTTTTGGAAAAAACAAAAACCGAATTTTAAAAAAGGCCATTCTGGATTGCATTTGGGTCTATTTTGGACCCAGGTTTTGGGTGACCAGTGGGGTGTACTACGAACCTCGATGAGTGCGTTAGCGAGGTATGTTGCGCTCAAAGCCAGGGTATGCTGTGACACGAAAGTGGCTCTGTTTTAGCGTAGTAATCTTGTTTTAATATAGGCGGTCTTGTGCATCTCCACGTTTCACGATTGGCCAAATTCACCCAAACCCAGAGAACGCGCTCTGAGCTGAAAGCCTAGTTGGTACTTTGGAGTAAACTGTAACCATTTTCGGAGGCTGTTGGCCTGTTGATTTGAATGGTGAATGGTGAACAGGTGGCCTGTTGATTTGGTGCATTTAAACAGCCTCAAAAATGGTTACAGTTAACCCCAAAGTAGGCCACCGCCTAGTTTGATAAATTCACCCCTGAGTGAGTTTCGTGAAAGCCACTGCTCCCAGGTTTGGTTGGCAGCTTAAGATACCATGGTGATACAGTGACACTAGAAAAGATTCACTTTCGTATGACAGCATACCCTAGCTCTGAGCGCAACATACCTCGCTAACTCACTAATCGAGGTTCATAGGCTACCCCACGGGAGGAATATTGTGGTCGTGGAGATGCGTGAGTGCGCGGCGCGCGAAACGGTGTAGGCCTACTTCCAGGGAAAAGATAGGATCAGTCAAATGGAATAGGCTAAAGTAAAGGAATAAATGAATATCACAAATTTAAAAATGATCGGAAATGTCGTTTTTTTCTAATACTATTATTTGAAGATGATTACACATTTTGAAAACAAAATACAGACATTTCTGCTTTTATTCTTTTGAATAAAACACCAAGTTGCACCCTTTTCACATTTTCACATTTCATTCCAAAATAGAATAACGAATGAACGAAAAAGTACACGGACCGTAAGTATATTTATTTATTTAACTGACTTTAATATTGAATATTGAATATTTGAATATTTTTAACTGACACACACTGAACCTGAACCTTTTTTCCCCCTCTCTGGGCTTACATTTTCTAAAGCAACACACACACACACACACACACAAAAAAACACTCTCCCTCTCTTCTCCCTCCCCTGACTTCTCTTCACCTGATTTGCTATTCCATGCCAGTAGTACTGCTGCACTACCAATGTCCCAGTCACACCTTCCCTTTACTGTACGGTGAAGCAGCTTTGGATAAAAAATGGCAGCTAAATGGCTAAGTAAAAAGATACAGTAATTTCCTGTGTATTAGCCTTACTGCGTGTAAGCCGCACGACAGTGTCTTATGCAAGTTAAAAGAAACTAAAGCATATTAACCGCCCCTGTGTATTAACCTCATAGCTGAAGAAATTTTTCAAAATTAAGGTATAACAGGGGGGCTACACCAGATGCGTAACTGAATCGTTCCGTTCGCGACGCGTATGTTGCAGCCGGTCGCAGCAGTTCATTATCACTGTAGTCAATGGAAGTAGCTACACCAGACGCAACAGTGGCGCGTAGATTCGAAAAAAATAGACCCATCTTCTAAAATGGATTTTACGCGTCGCGAACGGAACGCTTCAGTTACGCGTCTGGTGTAGCTCCCCTGTAAGCCGCGGCTAATAGTTGGGAAATTACGGAAAAGCGAGACTTTGTGGCGTGAGTGCGATGGCGGACTGGGCAGGCGCTGACCTCTTGGCACGCTCCAGGTCGTCGTTGGCCTGTTCCAGCTCTCTGACATATTTGTGCAGCTGCTCCTTGATGCTCCTGGTCTGGCCAAGGTCATCCTCCAGCATCGAGACCTGCTTATAGCTCTGAGCATACTGGTGCTCCAGTTTATCCTAATGAGAGAGAGAGAGCGAGAGAGAGAGAGAGAGAAACAGATAGACAGAGAGAGAGAGACAGATAGACAGAGAGAGAGAGAGCGAGCGAGAGAGAGAAACAACCAGAAACAGGGTGAGAGACTGTTGAGGGTCTACTCTCAAGTCTTCTGCAACAAATCACACACAGCGTTATTCATTCATACATACATACACACACACACACTTTCCCACAGGCACACGGCATGACACAGAGAGCTGGAACCCCAGAGGAGCGCATGATGACGCCATAGTCCCGTGCACAATTAGGTCTACATGCACACGAACCAAACTAACCCACTTGGCATCATCTATTTTTCAGGGTGCTCCTGTGCGCACTACATTGCAACCAGTGACCCACATCTACAGCACGGAATACAGATGACTAGCTGAACCATTCTTTCAGTCTCTTCACCTACATCCACACACACACACACACACACACACACACACACACACAGGTATGCCTGCACACACATTAAGCAGCCAAAACAGAAGCCCACACAACACACACACACTGTAAATGGAGGCACAGAAGTCAAATGCATATTACTCATCACCACACAGATCTGCGAGGAAACCCTTGTTTAATACAGAACCACACACACACACACACACACACACACACACACACACACACACACACACACACACACACACACACACACACACACACACACACACACACACACACACACACACACACACACACACACAGACACACACACACACACACAGACACACACACACACACACACACACACACACACACACACACACACACACACACACACACACACACACACACACACACACACACACACACGTTTGCTCTCTCCCCTCTTCGCCCACTCCCAAATCAATAAAACCACTGACTTAACAAAACTCAAAATCTCCCTGGCAACCAGACCCAGATGTGCCCGTTAACTCATATATCACAAAAAGGGGTGAAGAGCGATCACACACATGCACGCACGCACGCACGCACGCACGCACGCACGCACACCGCGTCCTGCTGCCGGCCCAGCCCAGAGTGAGCGCAGGAGTGCGGGGAGCGGCTTCAGTGGAGCAGGACAGCAGAGTTGTGCATGTGGAGGGCGCGGAGGTAATTAAGAGGGAAGTCTGTATGCATTATGCATCAGATTAATGGGGGCTCAGAGGGTTTGGGTTCAACTGAGGAGGGGGGAGAACAAGGCACTGGCACGGCTACGGCTACGCTGCAGACTTACTTTGCACAGTTTGTGTTGTAGCTTATGAACTCTTCTAGTCGTTCTCAATCAAGAATCTCATATAAAGGAAATTTGAATGCTGTCAGCCTAATTACATTATTCTGTAAGCAGCATCTTATTTTGCTGTCTAAAGCAGACAGACAGAGAGAGAGAGAGAGAGAGAGAGAGAGAGAGAGAGAGAGAGAGAGAGAGAGAGAGAGAGAGAGAGAGAGAGAGAAAGAGAGAGACAGACTCCCCCAGACATTCCCCCTGGCCCCAGACTTTCTGTGCTAGCTCCGGCCCCATCATCTATTCCCAGCGGTGCTCCTGCAGGAGTGCGTTTCTGCGCCGCGCTGCTGACTCGGCCGTCCTGTCTCCTCCAGCTCCAGCCCGTAATGAACGAGGAGGACGCCCGGACCAGCCCGGACCAGCCCAGCCCAGCCCAGCCGGACCGACTCTCCCCACGACACCAGCGGCGACGCTCACAGCTGCTTAGCGCTCCATGACATGCTCCCATGGGCACCAATGGCTCTGAGCTCTGCTCTGCTCTGCTCTACACGGCTCCAGCACACAGGCCTCGGCTTTAAGAGAACTGACCTGTTTCCACAGACGCCAGCAGTAGTAGTAAGTCATATTCTACCGACCGAGGTGGCCAGCTGCTGCTGTTATTAATAGGATTTATGAATATGTCTCCTACATCTGGGAGTTGGATTAATCTTCCACCTATAGGCTTTTTGGAAACATGATTCGTCTTAAACCACACTTGCCACTTCCTGCTGCGGACGCCACATTCTAAATGTAGCAACAATGTATGCAGCGTCTGCAGTGCTGCAGGTCCTCACAGTTTGGACAGAGGCCTACTAGACCATGGTGGATTCCACCTCCAAGCGTATAAATCCAGACAGACTGGTTAACGATGTGTGAATCATCCCACTCTGAAGGCTATGGTTGTCCTATTTTCAAATTAATGTCAACGTTACAGGACTAGTTATGAATACGTCCCTCCAGCACAGAGATTCAGCTAGCAATTGCGCACACAGAGTTAAATATGCCGTTCGGCAGACTACAACTGTGCGTTATGATACCAATCGTAAATACGGCCGTGCCAAGATACAGACCTCCCCAGTCTGGCTAGGCCGAGTTAATCGTCTATAGGCTCACAGCATAATGGAGCTACTGGTGAATTAATGCAACAGCAACAAAAGCCCAGCTGGTCTACTTCTCAACGGGAGCATAATAGCCCCCTACTCATGAATATGGAGTTTCTGCACATTTAGCCCCGGCCTGTCTGGTTGCTACCGGGGTTAATCACCTCAGCCCCCTGCATGCTCGGGTTGTCCCACTTTCCATGAAACCATTAACGTGAACACTAGGACGCCACTGCTGGTGGACGTGGTGGCCCAGGTCCCAAGGCGCCCTGTCATGTCTGGGACTGGTGATACGCCACCTCTAGGGAACACGTGGAGAGACTGGAGACAGATCAGCATCAGCTATTAACGCTATGAGGCTTTAATCCGAGGTAGTGCGTTCATATTCTATGAACAGGGGCGGAGGTTTCGAGTGTGAATGTGGTTACCTTGAATTGATCAAGTTTAACTATTTTGTGCAAACATTCCATTTAAACTGTGACCCCTTTGACAAGCACCCCTTTGAGTTTGAAGACAACTACCTCCTCAGACTGTTGCAAGTGTTCTCGAATGTCCGTGGAGAACTCAAGGTAAATAGAAAACGGTTTGCAAACGTTCACCAACGGTGGTGAATTTTAATGCACCTCAGAAAACTCTTGCCAGTTTCTGAGCGGCTGTGCATCGAGTCTGTCCCCATCAAATAAAAGTTTTTTCAAAAAGCAATTAAAGACTTGTTTACCTCAGATGTGAATAATCACTTCTCTTCAAAGAGTCACAGTTTGCATCTGTTCAGGATTATAGTAATTATGACGAACTTTTATGTTGAGATTATTCTGTTAAGAATAATTTAGTAGTCTATTACTATATTTGTCATGGCTATATGACCGTTTCAAACTATTCATTTTTAATGATCATGTTTTTTGTTAATCCTCGTCACTTTGGACAAAAGTGTATGCAAAGATCCGTAACAACCACGTGAAATAAGTACACAAACAAACAAACAAACAAACAAGACAAATACATAAATAAACAAACGAATACCTTGAGGGACTCGACCTCGTTGTGCAGGCGCTCGTTGTCGGCCTGCAGGTCCCTCATGCGGTTCTCGGCCTGGCCAAGCTGTGTCTCCAGCTCCGCCTCCAGCTCCCTGCTGCCCTCCTGGAACTCCAGCAGCTCCTCCTGCGCCTCCTGGTAGCTGCAGACAGTTATGGATTACGGAGGAACATTTGATTATAGATTCATTACATTACATTACATTACATTTTGCTGACGCTTTTTAGCCAAAGCGACTTACAACATGATAAAACATTTAAGCTTAATTTAACATTTAACATTTAAGATCAATGCAACAGGCCTACAGTCATTTCCTGTGTATTAGCCGCATTGTGCGCCGCAGGACAGTTGTTTAATTATGCAAGTTAAAAGAAACAAAACCATATTAATACCATTATTAACTGCGCCCGTGTATATGAACCTCACAGCTGAAGAAATTTAGCAAAATCAATGTTTAAGACGCGGCTAATAGTTGGGAAATTACGGTAGATTGTAGTTAAATACAACAGGACTAATCGGATCAATCAGTTAATTAATTCATCAATCCAATAATCTGCTACTGAACAAAATTACTGAAGACTACAGCACTAATTAACATAAATAACATGGTTATCGTGATCCAATAATATATTTTAAAAAAGCACCATCTTTTTTTGAACAGGTAAGTAAACAAAACCAAACAAAAAAAAACAAACAATGTCCTACATCTGCCCTTGGTGTTATTATTGAGTCATGATTCAGACATCCATTGGCCTAACCTACAGGAGGCTTGTGATGTCTCGCTAGGCCTTAGAAAAGGCAATGACTTCAATGCCCTCACAGTACATCTCCATGGAGAACAGACATCCCATTACGCAAGACCGATCCGCTGGGCTTTAAAAGACACAACATAAGCGGGCCTATGCACGTTATTTATTTATAAGAAAAGTCATAACGACGTTTTAGTGCGCTACACGCATCAATAAATAAATAGCTTATATCTACACATACAGAAATGAATGCAGTTGTTCACAAGAGAGAATGTGTTTAAAGTAAAGAGAGATGAAACAACAGTCTATTCTATTTGGTGTATATTTTAAGTTAAATTATAAAATGCCATTAAACAATGGCCTACTATATCTATTGCATTTTGTATAATTTGACATACAGATGTATATTACATTGTAAGTTATATTTTACGTTTTTAGTGAAGATTTGATTATTTAATAAAAAATAAAAAAAATAAAACATAATATCAAACACCCCCTTCATTTACACTGCCTCCAAGCCAAAACTTTCGATCCACACATAACACTGACTGTTTGTCACACTCCAGGAGCTGGGTGGAAGAAAACGACTCTAGCTGACGAAATAGGAACTGCTTACAGGGATATTAGATTAGTCCTAATGGGTGTTCCAGAGTCATGAATACTATTTTTACGGCCGAATCCGAGAACCATAAAAATAACTGGAAATGTGCTGAATGATCTACTGCCACAGATCCTGTACTGTTGTTGACGTCAACCACTTAAAATTGAGCCTCAAACAAACAAGTGAAAAGACAGGAGCAAACAGAGAGATGGGGACATCCTTATCCTTTTGGCTGTCCACTTGTTGCTATCTTTGGTATCTTTATGTTTGTCCAGTCATTGCTATGGGACATTGTTATCTTTATGTTTGTCCAGTCATTGCTATGGGACACTAGGAATACAACAACATATCAGCAGTGGGCCCCCTCCAGCATGGCACAGAGATGAATAACTTCCTCCAGTCCAGGCTACTCTATTTCTAGAGTCTGTGACTAGTGTGTCTATTGAAATAACACAGATCTGGGATCATCGCGGCCATTCCAAAAAAAAGAAAAACAACGATGCCAATGACGGAACTGCACAAACAGACAGCTCTACTACACCCAGTCAGACACAAGGTCATTCACTGATTTACAGAAACATCAACCCTTATTTCTGTTTGGGTCAGCAACACAATACAGACCAAAGGAAGTGTTTGTTGTGAGTGTGTGTGTGTGTGTGTGGTGTTTTTAACTCTATAAATAACTGGTTGCCTACAGTGTGTGTTCTGCCCCTGTTGACCGAGTCAGGGGTGTGAACCGTGAAGGGAAGGGGGCAACAGACACATGGCACTAGAAGTTACACAACGCGTCTACCCCACACCACCAGCCCCCCCGGGGAGAGGATACGGATACGGATCTATAAACGTCCGCGCCGTCCGTGTCACGCAATGGTCATCATCATGTGAGCGGCGGGGACGGAGCCAGGACTCGGGTTCAGGGCCCGGGCTGGAGCCAGGAAGTCCCACAACAGCCCGGCAGGAAGTGAAGAGCAACAGTTGAGGAAGGGACGGGGGCCAGCAGAGGGAGAGAGAGAGAGAGTGCGCTCGGGAGGGGGGGGGGGGCGGGTCGTGTTTGGATACAGCAGCATCACCTTTCATTCACTGGACAAACAGCCTGACCTCTGCCCTCAGCAGCGAGAGGATGTCCTGGGGATGTGTGTGTGTGTGTGTGTGTGTGTGATTGTCACCCTTGTAAGTGGACTGAAGTCCCGCTGTGACAAAACACATTTTATGAATGTGCAGCCTCCGTCATAGGTGTGTGTGTGTGTGTGTGTGTTTCTCGAGGTCGTCGAGTACTGTCGGTACGAAGAAAGAAAGCCAATAGATGAATCGTTACCTCGCTACCAGTTACAGTGCTACACTGTGGGGGCATGAATATGACTATATATGCTGCACTAATACAGTACTTACAATTTATCCTTATGTCCTTTAGTGACTCCAATGTCATATAGGTATTATAAATACAATTCTTGTTCTTGAATGACTTTACAGTATCAGTGTTGTGTGACAAAAACATAGTTTGCGAATCAACAAACACAATAATATAGTAATACAGTATCAACTCTGACTGTCAGAGAGAAAAGTAGCGAGTGTTGACAAGTCCAGTAAACTTTACATAACCAGGGCGTAGGCCTAACCCCTAAGCCAATTTACGGCCGTGTACATTTTGTGCGTGTGTGTGTGTGTGTGTGTGTGTGTGTGTGTGTGTGTGTGTGTGTGCGCGATATCCCCCCTGATCTTATCTGCGGCTCTTTTGTGTTACGTGATAGGCTACCAGACCAGCAGGCCCTTGGACCCAGAGTTTGAGAGCGCATGCAAAACAGAAGCCGGCTGAATGCCAGCAGAGTGGAGATTACAGAAAGTGAGATGGAGGGACAGACAGACAGACAGACAGCTCATTACATTGCAGTACCAACAAAAACCAAATCGCTACTTTCCATCCAGCCAGGCACTGCCTTGGGCACTGAAAACTGCTATTGCATAACACTAACACCCAAGGCTCAGCAGATGGTCCCAAAAAAAGCTTCTCTTTACAAACCGACGAAAGTTAGCCAAGGCCATTAACACTGAATTGAACTGAAATAGTAACTTAAGTAATGCTCAATTGAGGACACTTTCCCAATCAACACCTCAAAAAGTGGAAAACGGATATGTGACATTCAACTTGCTGAAGGAGAGACTGGAACTGAAAAGACACAGTTTAAAAAAAGACAAAAAAAATCCCTGCCACAGGGGACCATGAGAGAGGTATCAAATGATGCTTCAGACCAGTTGTGTTGCATTGTTTGAGTTCACCCTCCATGCCACTCCTAAGTCAATTAAGTCGTTCAGTTGTGCTGACAGTGTGCCAGCCAACAGTGTTTTTTGAGGACACAGACTTAACAGAGAGCGGAACGGGGAGGAGAGTTTTCCGTCCCTCGAGCACGACACGGTCTGTTACCTACCTATTCTTGTACTTCAGCGACAGCGCCTTCCAGTACTCAATTTCTTCGTCTTTCGAGGAGAACTTCGGCATCATATTTGTGTCCATGATAGGTAAACCTGCAGGACAAAGCAGATCAGGCAAAATCAGCAAGCATCCCAAAGTGACACACACACACACACACACACACACAATCATGAGTCAGCTACTAACTACACAGAGTCACACACAATGAGGTAATGTTTCCAGAAAATGAAATCGTTCTGATCTGCCGTAGACTGATAATGAAAGTGCCCGTATAAACTGACATGGATACGCCACCACGCCCAGTCATCTCACAATGCTGACTTCAAAGTGCAGGAACAGACATGCTGCTAGGCCTCCCTGTGAACCCACTGCCAAAGCGACAGATTAATCTAACAAGACAATCAAAGGCATGTATTCGAAACACAAAACAGCGATATCTAAATGCTAGTAGCAAACGATGGCCTAATATAGCACACAGCCTTTTTTTGTGCCAACCCAAACAATCCAACCTTAAAAAGGTCCATCACAGTCATTTCATACTCAAACAGGTAATATCTAAATGCACACTGATTATGGCCTAATATAGAGGGGTAAAGAAGGGTCTGTTGAACATGCACTTAGTTTAATTCCATGCGTTGGACTGTCTTAATGTGCAGCACTTTGGTCAACTATCATTGTATATAGAAGTGCTTGGCTATATAAAGAAATGAACACTGACAATGACATCCACCTACATTTTAAATTCCCACCTTAAAAAGCCACCACTCATTCTCATTCTTCATTCAGACACACTTCTCAAAAGCTCCCCAAGGCCCATCTGATTCAGTCGGTGTCATCATAAATCACACTGCTTGGTTCACTACAAGACAGCTTTCAGTCTCCATTTTCGCATAGAAGAACTTGTTACCCTTTCCCTGACACACACACACACACACACACACACACACACACACACACACACACACACACACACACACACACACACACACACACACACACACACACACACACACACACACACACACACACACACACACACACACACACACACACACACACACACACACACACACACACACACACACCAATCTCTCTCGCTCTCACACTGGTAGGGAGGGTCAGTTCACAAACACGGTTGGGGACAGGCATCGAACAGTGGACACAAAAAGTAAGTTAATCAATCACAATAAAAACCCTTTCAGGACACCAGAATTAAACTAGGCCGCAGTATGGCCATTCTGTAAGGTCTTATAGGAGATGTTTTATCATCAACAGAAAACATGACATAAAAGAATATTGGTCTGTCTGTCTGGCTATGTTGTATGACAACTGCTGTGACGCCAGATATCACCACCTGACACACAGCTGGTTTGAGAGTCAAATATTAACTCAGATATATCTCTCTGAATATTTGACCTCATCTTGCAAACTATGCATATGCCTTGAACGGTATAGGCCACTAAAAGGCCACGCATTCAAATATCTGGATTGCTTCTAGGTTCTAAAGTACACACTTTCAGTCTTGTTACATAGGATAAACAGCCTGGCTAGCGCCTAGGATAAGGCAGCAAGTTTGAATTCAGAGGGTAACCACTTTTAACCAACCAAATCCTATCACCAGAGAAATTCTCAATCTACTCTTATTCGGGGTTTTCAAAGGGGAAAGGGTGTGAAACTAAACAAATGATGACTTCATTCACCGGACGCAGGCGTGCGTAAAACTCCGGAGAATGTCCCCTGGTTACGCTCGCGCCCCTGTTACCAGGAAGCTTCCACTGATAATAACGATAAAATACACCAGCGCAGCTAGGCACTGTAGTAAAATGCCAAGAACAGAAAGATAGTACATAGCGTTCATGACCTTTAAAACAACAGAGGATTGGCCTAGTCTTGCACTGCCCGTCGTGTGTACCCTAGCACTACTCAAACAATTACCTTACAAGCTCTTGATTTCAAACGCGAACAGTTGGCCTTCAGGACTATAGTTACAGTCATGTACAAAAAAAACACGTAACGTTAACATAAGGAGAGCAAGTATTGTATCCCCCTACATGCAATGCTACTATGTCCAGCATCCATAAAATAGCCTTCTCTAGACGTCTAATATCAGAGGGGCTGGAGGAGGCCATTAAAGATTTATCCAGGATTGGACTCTTGCATCACTCCCTCGGTCATATCTGCATCTCAAACGGTGACAACGCACGCTCAATTTTCACATTCATATAAGGCTAACTGGCCTTAAATCATAGCCCGGCCTATCATTCAACATCTCCTACTACACACCCATGTCAGCTTCAAAGACAGCTCCCAGTTGAACAATACTAATTATGCTATTTCTTAAGTTACCTATAATTAACGGTGACCAAACTTGACATCGCTGTCACTTGGCAACCTTTCGAATAACGTTATTGAGCCACGGGTCAACGTTTAAGATTGACTGAGCTTAAGGCTTATGGATTGACACCAACATTTGATTATTTTATCCAGGTCTGGCTATATTTGTGTTTCCAGCATCAAACCTCGAGTACTAAATATAGCTAGTTGGCCCGGTCAATGTCCTGACACCCCTAAAGTACCCAAACAGAAGATGTGTAACCTTAGCTTCCCACATCAGCTGGGCAATGATTTCCCAACTATGCTTGCAAGCTAACGTTAGCTGGCACGCCATACTGAGATTATCAGTACTAAATAGTAAACACAGGGATACGACACCTAACATCCGTACTAATTGACTATGTGAGAGTCAAACAGTTCATATTTAACTAACGTCAGTCTTCGTTTCTCTGCTGTTCAAGTTCACAACCTAAGAGAAATGCGCGACGATAACAGTAACTTGATCTAACATTACAAAACGCCATGAAACGGGTAAACGTCAAAGATACACACAAGCCAACCGTATAACGTTAATAAGCTAGGCCTAATATTACGCCATAACATTTATGTTGGGAAAAAATACCTTTTCATTTCCAGTAGCTGTCTTCATCTGTGTCATGGATTAGCTGGCTACACCCGTGCTGCTTGCTATGCAATCATGCTCGGTCACTCCGTCAAACCAAATGATGGGTCACATGGATAGCGTTGGGAGACACGCTCAAGAAATGCCCTAGCTGTGACGTCGGTAGAACAAGGCTTTGCCAAGCTGTTTGCGATCCTACAGCTCTTTAATTGTTTTCTGGCTCGTTTGCGACATCAAGTGGTCACTTCAAAACATTTTCTCCCACTATTTAACCATTTTACTTTCTGCTGCTATGATTAGCCTATACATAACCCATCATTGCAGGGTTATGCTCAGTACATGAGCCAATTCATTGTGTTCTCACACTCCACTGACTTCAACCCCTTGCCACCTCAGACAGAAATATAATCATGCAGTGTTAAGTGTCAGCTAAATCTGTAAGAAATTATACTTGGTCAAATATGAAGGCATATATTATGGTGCAGTTATGTATTCATGGGTTTCATCAGGTCCCTTTCCACAGGTGTATAAAATCAAGCACCTTGATTATCAATGCAGACTGCATGGTGCTTGATTAATACACCTGTGCAAAGGGACCTGATGAAACCCATGAATAGTCATTGATTATTTTGATAAAACTTATGCAAGTTAATTTCATTGATCAAGAAAACCTTCAGGAGTTTGACTTCTGACTACAGAACAATGAAATCATTTTTGGAGATTATTGCAGTAAACTACTTGTCTCTGCATGCTAGATCTTGGAATACTCAAATAAACACAACTATTGTTAATAGAGTTGCAAACATGGGATACTTCTCACAGTGCTGACCTGTATACATTCTGAGTGTTTATGTTTAATATCTGCTGTTAGACTACATTTTGTGCTCCTCCTCACAATACAATAAAATATTCACCTAATATTTAAATGACATAAAATACATCAATACTGTATATCAATTTGATTTATTGTAGGACAAATTCAATTCCTAAGTTACAGAAGAGTAACTGAATTTAAAATTCCGTAAGTCCTGAAATGAATTAAGAATAATAATACAAAAAGAAAAACAGCTGCATCACAAAAGGGCTACCTATCAGAATAGACACTGGTGCCTGTGGATACCTGAAAGTATTCTGATGCCATCATTATTACAACAACATTAACATCATTGTCATGTTTTTTTTTTTTTCTTTTCCTTTTCTTCCATTTTTGAACTCAGCTTTAGGCATGCCTGCTGTTGGATTAAAATGCTGTCGGTCACAGTGTTGAAAATATCTCAGATTTAACCTTACAACAAAAAAAAAGCAATGTAACTGGTATTTATCTTCAAGTCAGCATGTCACGGGTGTTGGTAGCTTGTCTGGACAATTGTCCTTCCACCAAAAAACAAACAGAAAGAAAACAAAAGAGGAAAATGAACTAAAATCGAAATTGAATACTTAACTAGGCTTCATTCATAAAGCTGGACAAGCCGACACAGAGGCTTTTAGTAGTATGTTGACACACATATGACTGAAAACATTTGTAAAAATACTATTGTTATGCTTTAATCCCAATTAGTCCTTTTGTTTCAGCACGGATGAGGGATGGGAGCATTAAAGGGATGAGAAGCCACTGCAGACCAAAGGGAGGAGGGAGGGAGGGAGGGAGGGAATGAGTTTTTTGGGGTGTGGATGGCGTTGTGGGGGGGTTCGTTGGGTGTTGCTGTCGGTGTTGGGGGTGACGGTGACCCTCACCCTCCGTCTCTACTGGTCTGTTTCGTCCAGCAGGGGCGTGGCGTCGCCGGCGATGGACATGGGCGTGCTCTCGATCATGGGGCTGGGCGAGGGTCGCGGGGTCATGCGCGGCGTCTTCTGCTTGCGTTGCTCCGCCTCCTTCTCCTGCCGCCACTGCTCCGCCATCTTGGCCCAGTCCACCGCCGTGTTGCTCTGCTTGGGCTGCGGCGGGGCCTGCTGCTGCGTCTGCTGCTGTTGCTGCTGCTGCGACGACGACTGCTGCTGCGGCGGCTGCTGCTGGTGGTGGTGGTGGTGGTGCGACGAGCGGCTGTGGGACGACGAGGACGACTTGGACGAGGCGTGGTCGCCGTAGGACGACTGCGGCGTGGCGCCCGGGTAGCGCGGCGTGGGCACCGCCTGGATCTCGGGCGTGATGAAGCCCGCCATGTAGCTGGGCGACGTCATCTGGTAGTTGGGCGTGGCCATGGGCTGCTGCGGCGTGGCGAAGACGTGGTATGCGCTGCTGCTGCCGCCGCCTCCGCCCGTGCTGCCGCCGCCGCCGCTGTAGGCGTACTGGCTGGAGCCCCACTGGGCCGGGGTGGTGTTGGCGTTCTGGCCCTGGGCCTTGACCGCCGCGATGGCGTTGAACATCTGCGAGGTCATGTTGGGCGGCAGGGCGCTGACCGCCCGCGTCAGGTCGGCGATGTTGATGTTGGCCGGCGTGGCGTTGACCGAGGCCGGCGTCTGCGTCCGGCTGCCGCTGCTGGGGGTGACGCCGGGCACGGGTTCGTGGTAGTGGTCCTTGAACCAGCGGAAGAGCCCGTTGACGGTGGGGAAGACGCGCGAGCGGTAGCGGAAGCCGTCGGGGGTGATGGAGACGTACTCGATCCGCGGCTTGCCGCGCGGCTGGTAGCCGAGGAGGAACTTGCCCGGCAGCTCTTTGCAGGCCGAGATGTAGTAAGGGATGAACGTGGGCTTCTCGCGCTTCGACTTGACCAGGATCTCCTCCATCTTCTTCCGGTTGCCGCCCTCGCAGTCCTGGAAGTACTTGTGGTAGAGCAGCTCGCGGGCGAACGCCGCCATGGGCTGGATGAACCTGGCCGTGATCTCGTCCAGGTCCTCGTACTCCTCGTTGTTGATCCACAGCTTGTGGCCCAGGCTGAAGGCGTTCTCCTTGCCCTCCTCGCGCACGTCCACGTGCTGGTAGATGCCCTCGCCCACCTTCCAGGTGAGCGTCAGGTGGCTCTCGCCCTTGCTGCTCGGCCGGAACACCATGTCGCCCATGTCCATGGTCTCCATCATCTTCTCGGCCTGCTTGAAGTTGATGTTGTGGAAGGACGGGTGGGCGATGACGCGGCGGATGTAGGTGGTCCTCTGGTTCTTCTTCTTCAGGTCCTCGTCCCGCTTCGCCTCTTCCGTCTCGGCGTCGAAGTCGTAGTAGACGTCCTTGTGCAGCTTCCACTCGTTGTTCTTGTCCATCAGGTCGGACGTGCGGCAGGTGAGGTCCACGCTGAACTTCTCGATGTCGATCTTCATGATGCGGCAGTGCACCGTCATGCCGACCTTGACCCGCTCCTCGGGGTGCTTCACGACCTTGTCGCTGAGGAACTTTGTCGGGATGAAGCCCATGACGCCGTTGTCCATGCGCGACCGCACGCCGATGGCCTGGCCGGGGCAGGAGCCGCTGTCGAAGTGGTTCCACACCTCGCTGAGCTCGGGGAAGTTGTCCTGGCGACAGAACGGGCACTGCCACAGGCCCGTCTCGTCGTTGCGGATGGCCTGGTCGTAGCTCTCGCCCTGCGGGCGTCGGTGAGCGATGCCCGTCACCACGCAGGTGATGAGCTTGCCGATGTAGAAGCTCTCCGGCGTCTCTTTGGTCAGCATGTTGAACACCTGCTCGGAGTTGGGCGACCGGTACTGCGCCCGCAGGTCCTTGTACCTGCAGCTGAGCTCGGCGCGGATGTCGTAAAGGGTGATGCCCTTGTTGCCGTAGCCCTGGCGCTCCAGCTCCTCGGCGAAGGCGTCCAGATCGAGGTCTTTGAGCCGCTCGGGATTGTCCAGGATCTCCTCCAGCGCGCCGGCCGGGTTGGCGTCCTCCGCCGACTCGTCGTACTCCAGCGCGTCCACGGCCATCTTGCGCGCCCACTCGTACGTCTCGGGGTGGACGCGCGAGCCGTCCAGCACCTCGATGTAGGAGTCGGTGCTGTCGCCCAGCGAGGCCGTGTCGATCTTGATGAAGCCGGCGCAGTTGATGAAGACCTTGGGGCCCATGTGGCACATGGTGACCAGCTGCGTGCGGTTCTCCAGCCGGGTGTTGTTCTGCTTCAGGATCTTCAGCAGGTGCGAGCCCTTCCTGGGGCCCAGGCCGCAGATGTACTGCACCAGGCTCTGCGTGTACGGGTGAGCGATGGCGCGGTTCACGTCCACGCCCACCTCGTTCACCCGGTTGATGAACTCGCGGTAGAGCGCCGTCAGGAGCTCGTCCTTGTCCACCTGCTCCTGGAGGGGGTGCAGCTTGAGGCAGAGGATGTCGTCGTCGCTGCTGCACACCTGGGCGAACTCCACCAGGGGGTCCTGAATCTGCCGGGCCACGGACACGGCCTGCCGCAACAACGGCGGGTAGTCGCGGAAGTCCGCCTCGGACTTGGTGCTGTTCATGTAGAGCGTCGCCAGGTCGTTGTTCACGAGCTCCACCCCGACGGCGGGCAGGGAGGAGTCCTGTTCCAGCTCCTGCAGCGTGCGCTTGATGTCCTCCAGTATCATCTGCGAGTCGCGGTTCTCAGCGGTGACGGCCACCACGTGCGGCTTCTTGCTGAGGAGGAACTTTTTCAGGTTCTCGATGTCGTTCAGCTTCTTCTCCCGCTCGTCCTCGTTCCAGGCGTTCCTCCTCTTCAGGAAGTTGGGCAGCCGCAGGAAGTCGATGACCTCTCCCTCGCCGTTGATGAGGCAGCAGAACACCGGGTTGTCCCTGCCGCCGGCGTAGGCCACGCCCAGCACCCGGATGCCCTTGCTCTGCGTCTCGTCCATCAGGTCGTCGTCCTCCTCCATCTGTTGCTCGGGACGATAGGGCGCCACTTTCAGCCAGTTGCACAGCTTCTTGCAGCACGACCGGATGATGTGGTCCTTAGCCTCCGTGATGAGCTTGAACTTGAGCTCCTTGGTCATCTGCGGGTACAGGAACTGCTTCAGGGCCTGTTCGATGGCCATGGCACGCTGCTTGTTCCACTCCTGCACCTGGTGACTGAACTCGTCCCTGTAGTAGAACTGCTTGATCTCGTCGAAGTAGGTCGGGTCACCGCCGTAGCCGCTGACGCCCATTAGGTCGATGTTGATGTCCATGGTAAGCAGGCCTTCTTCCTCAGCCTGGCCCATTTTCAGAAACTGTTCTCCAGTCAACTCTTTCACAGGCTTGTTTTTTAGGTATTTGAAAGAGTAGGCATAGTGGGCCTCGTCTATGTCCTTTTTGCCCTTTTTGCTGGGTTTGATGTTGATCTTTGCCCTCTCCTGGAAGGTCTGCCTGATCACATGCCTGACTAGAGGCTCGCGGGCGATCTGGAGGCCTACCATGTAGCGCGCGGCTTCCAGCACTGCCTCTGGTGTGCTGAACTGCGCGCAGATGTAGTCTTTGGCCAACTCCAGGGGCTCGGCGGGGAACTGCTCTGTCTCGTGCCGCTGGTAGCTGTCACGCAAGTTCTCACCGAACTGCTCAGGTGTCAGACCGAATTTCTTGGCGAGTCCGTCGAGACCAACTCTTTGACAGATGCTGTACATGTCTCTGCGGGTGGCCATCTTTAACACTGGGCCCTTATGTTCTTCCTCCTCCTCGATCTCCTCCTCCTCCTCCTCTTCCTCGCCGTCCTCATCAGTAATGATTTTCTTAATCTTTGTTATTTTTTTCTTCACAGTTTTGGCTGCATTCTGCATCCTAGGGATGTCCTGCCCGTAATACAGTTGGAAGTGTTGGTAAACGTCTCTGAGTTCGTCAAAGGATTGGACGTCTTTGAGTCTTGTCAGGTCTGCAGTGTCCAGTGGGCGGACCGCATCAGCCAGTGGCTTATCGGGATCAGCAGAAATTTGCTCAAACTGATACGACTGCATTTTATTGAAGAGCCGGGTTAGATTCTCCTTACGTGTTCTCAGGTGAGTCCACTTTGCATCCCACTGCCAGACTTTCCACAATGCGTTAATGTTTAGCTCCGGCTCCACATACTCTTTTCTGTAGAATGCAATAAAGGGTACCTCGAAGTGCTGGTTCCTCATGAAGTTCAGGGCCTCTTTAATCTTGCTGACAGTCTGGGGCTGTTTGTAGCTGAAAGTGGGGTTTGAGCCGGGGTTCAGGTAGTCTGTGCTGTCTTGCATTGAGATGGTGGAGTTAGAGAAGGCGTTTCTGAAGATCCACTCTGCCTCCTCCTCTAGCTCATCGTCCTCAGCGGGCTTCACAGGAATGGTACGCAGCTGGAATCTCTCTGGCATGTCTGTGCTTCGGATCTCATTGTCCTGGTCTGTCATGTGACTGCTCTCCAACTCACTAGGCTCATAGACGTCAAAGATGCTGCGGCGACCCGTTTTCCTCTTCACCTGCTTTTTGGGCCTGTCCCAGTTCTCATCCTCCTGATCATCCTCCTCCTCTTCACCCTGGTCAAAAGGCTCAGCATCAAAGTCAGAGTAGTCAAAATCGCCACCAAAGATCTCCTGGGCTTCCTGTAGGGCCGCATCTGTGTAGCCCGAGAATTTCTTGCCTTTTTTCTTTCTCAGTGGCTGGCCGTCATCATCCACTATAAAGTCATCAATGTCGGATTCTTCATCCTCTTCTTCTTCCTCCTCACCTGCATGAGCCAACTGCACATCCACTGGCTCGCCGTCCTCAACCTCCCCATCACCGTCTCCATCACCAGTGAAGATTTCATCAGCAATTAAATCCTTCTCATCGTCCTCCTCGTCATCGTCCATGTTTCTAAGACGTTCAAACCTCTTTTTTCTTCTCTTAACTTTGACACCCAAGTTCTCTTCAATGAGATCGAGGTCATCTTCGTCCAAGTAATCATCATAGGTACGTTTCTTACGGCGACGGACTTCTTCACCTGAATCGCTGCCGCTGCCACTGCCTGCAGGACTACCTCCTGGTTCTTCTTCATCATCGTCGTCGTCGTCGTTGATGAGCCCGCGCAAGTTTCCACGCTCATCTTGATCTTCTGCATTTTCCTCTTCTTCCTCCTCATCATCCTCTGTGAATTTCTGAGTCTTTCGAGGTTTCAAGTCTTTCTCCTCAAACTCTTCCTCCGACTCTTCAGCCTCACTCTCTATGAAGTCGGACATATTAACTTTTACTTGCACTAACTTCTTTACAGTGAAATCTGTTGTAATCCTTTGGATTTTGACAAGAAATACGCCAATTTCTTTTACAACAGTCCGCAGCGTTGAACAAACATGGCAGCCTAAAACGCGTTTTGTTTTCGATGGGATGATGGGATATTTCCGGGATATATGTCACTCCATCTAACGGCATGCGGTTGGATAACATTTTGAAAAGGCGGGATATGCCCCCACTTCGATTGTTTGATTTGTGCAGAGAAGTCATTAGTCATCGTTGGATTGGGTGATCGGGTATTATGGGTGGAGTTTACAAGACCGGTTTCTTCTGAGTTGTGCGATACGCCATTTTGAAGTGACAGAGAAATTAGCGGTGAATCAGAAGAGTCGAGAAGCCGCAATTTAAAGGTGATTACAGGAAATCATGTATTATACTGTTTATCCAGACAGTTGTTAGTATAAATGCATTATATGTCGCTAGTGGAATTCTGTCGTTATCTTTTCAATAGTCTTCAAAACTGCTAACCGCATATGACGCGATACCAGTCAGCTAACGTTGGCTAGCACTGGCTCTAGAATGGCACTGAAGTGGTTAGCAACCAAGGTAGCCATTCTGGTTAGCCGGCTATCTAGGAAGCTTAGGGTGGTGTTAAACGATTGCTAGAATGAGACTCGAACGACAACTTGAAAGCTCTTTCCTTCAGACCTCACTATCTGTTGAAATTGACGTCGTGATAAGTGTTGTTAATGTCAAGCTTTGTTTTTGTAAGATGTGCTCATCCCAGAGCAGATGTAGGGTAGTTCCACATCAGCCACATAGCAAGCAGGCTATTTAGCGCGTAACGTTAGCCTCCCTTGCTAAAACTCTAGAAGAAAACTTTGCAGGGTGGATGACGTTAGCATTTGGTTAGCTAATGTAGGAAAACGAACATAGCTACCAATTTCATTCATACCAATGCGATTGGCTCATGTAGACCTTTACATTCGTAAGCAATTGTATGTGTAGTGTCATGAACTGATTAACACTTGTGCTCATGCTAAACTTTAGCCCAGCTGATTGTTGTAAAATCCTAGCTAGGTTTAACGTTAGCCTTTTCGGCCTGCGCTTCCTGATAGCCTTAGTGACCAACATATGGTGGATTAACTTTGAATGGCCGTAACGTGTAGGGAGCAGTCAGGTGACAAAGTCTAGACCTGTCGTCCTAGGCTAACGTCTGTGTCTATCTGTACGTAAATGATATCATACAGAACCGTTGATAAGATGACATTATTGTCCTACTGTGGAGAGGGATAATTGGACACGTTAACATTAGCTACTACTATTGTGTTTACAATTATCGTAATGATGTGTGACATCTTAGTAAACGCCCGTGTGGAATGTAACGTCATGTTGGTAATTGTTTTGTGGGAGAAAAAAAAATCTCATATCCTTTCTCTCTCTCTCAGTTGTCAAGATGGGAAATGTATTCGCGAATCTCTTCAAAGGCCTGTTTGGCAAGAAGGAAATGAGAATCCTGATGGTCGGGTTGGACGCTGCTGGAAAGACTACCATCCTATACAAACTTAAACTAGGAGAGATTGTCACCACCATTCCAACAATCGGTGGGTACTTCTCTGTCTCAGATGGGAGCTTCGAATACGTGAACGCATTAATCTTGCCATTTTAATATCTGATAGATGGGAGTTGTTGATAGGGTTGCATTTTTATGCTCATCTCATCATCTCACGTCTCTCCATTTCTGTCTCCCAGGTTTCAACGTAGAAACAGTAGAATACAAGAACATCAGTTTTACAGTGTGGGACGTCGGTGGGCAGGACAAGATCCGGCCACTGTGGCGCCACTACTTCCAGAATACTCAAGGTTGGTAGAGAGACACTCGGAACGCTCAAGATACCTTTGCCATTACCCGAATATCATTCCTCCCTCCTGTAATAATCAAATGTCACATGTTGATAGTATTAATCGTACCTCGTCATTCCTTGGTCTAGTTTTGACGGTTCCTCGTTGTGCTTTCTCTCAATCCAGGGCTTATTTTCGTGGTCGACAGCAACGACAGAGAGCGAGTGAACGAGGCACGGGAGGAGCTGACGAGAATGTTGGCCGAGGATGAGTTGCGTGATGCTGTGCTGCTTGTTTTCGCTAACAAACAGGTAACACGATCAGAATCCACCACACAGTCACGCCTGCATATGTAAAACCGCAATATTCCACAATACCTGAATGATAAAATACCTGTGTTGGCCTTGGAGGATGAAGCGTTATAGTAACGTCATCGAAGTGTAAGGTGAAACAGGGCTTGAAATAAACACGTCGTTAATGATGTTGTTGTTGTTGTTGTAGGACCTGCCGAACGCCATGAACGCAGCGGAGATTACAGACAAGCTGGGCCTGCACGCGCTCCGCCACCGCAACTGGTACATCCAGGCCACCTGCGCCACCAGCGGGGACGGCCTCTACGAGGGCCTGGACTGGCTCTCCAATCAGCTCAAGAACCAGAAATGAGCCATTCCATTAGTCTGTTTGTCTCTTTGTATGTATGTATGTATGTACGTATGTATGAATGAGTTTCTTTGCGTGCATGTGTGTGTGTATGTATGTATGCGTGCGTGCGTGTGTGTATGTATGCAGCACTTGCTCAAGCCCTGACTGGCCATCCCATTTCCTTTGCTCCCAAACCCATCAGCTCCCACTGATCTCCAGTGTACAGTCAGTCTGGCTGTGGTGCACATAAGTGTGTGTGTGTGTATGTGTGTTTCAGACCTGAGGATGTATGTTTATTATGACTGTGTGTGAGTGTGTGTGTTTGTGCGGGAAGGCTATGCCTGTGTCTGTTAGCTGGGACTGGGAGTGGGGAGTGGCCCTGGCGTGCCTTTGAAACACTTCCTCTCCTCGTGTGGAACACCTCCGTAACCCTTGACCCCTGACCCCCGACCCCAAACTGGCCCGATGCACGGTTGCCCCGACCCAATCCCAGCTATCCACCTCCTCCCCACTCCCTCCCTCTATCTCTGTAAGCATGGTTTTCATAAGGCAAAGAAAGACCCAGGATGCAAAACTAATGCTGGGCTTCTCACCAGATCCGTACAGTGCTTAACTTATGTCGTTGGTGTGCAGGTTGCATGGATAGTATTTTGCATTTATAAACGCATTGGCTTTGGTTTATGTTGTGCTCCTGTGGTGTTTATTCGGAAATGGGCCCCACTTAATGTCAAGGTAGAAAAAAAAAGAAAAAAAAATCTCCATGGGTAACCTGTATCAGGTTGGAAGCAAGATGTGAAAGAAAGTTATTTATCATCCTTGATCATTCTTTGCGTAGCCTGAAAATCATGCAAGTGGTGAGCTTTCTAGTTCTCCCCACTGAAGTCTGTCACCGTAATCCTACCATGCAGGGTGGTAACTCTCGCACATCGACACTACCTTTTTTTGTTTGTTTGATTGATTGATTTGTTTTGTTTCCGTTTCATCCGAGAGAGACCAACCAGCACAGCACAGCACAGCACAGCAATGGGGGCATGTATACTACCTTGCCCCTCACCATCCCCTAACCTCACCCCCGACCCCACCCCCCATTTCCTTATCTCGATTTGGTTCCAATTAAAAAAAAATCCTTAAAACATCACACAAATGTCACTCCATGGTCATTTCCCAAATTTTGAAAAACGAAGAGATAGCATGTGACTTGACTCTGTATAACAAATTGAACTGAGAACATTTCAATGTCCGCTGTTCTGTGTTAGGCTATGAACGCAGAAGGGCGTTGCAGAGGCGGATTTCAAATCGTTACGGTGTTAAGCAGGCCAGCTCGCCATTCCAGCAGTTTTGGTTGTCTGTAAAAGAGTTACATTACAAGAAAACCAGCAACATCCAGAGGCTACAACCATTGCTCTTTCCAAAAAAGAAAAAAAAAAAAATGTTACATCGTCGTTTTTTGTGTTTAATATTTACATTTTTTCCTCTTTCTTTCTTTTTTTGTTTTACTACAAATGTTTGACCTAACAGACTAGGGAAGTGTGGGCATATCTTGTGTATGGGTGACGCATCAGGGCCTACAGCGGCCAGTGAGACTTTCTGTATGCAAGATGATTCCAACGTGAACTCTTTACCCCCCCTCAGTAAAGAGTAGACCGTCGCCCACTGAGTCTCCTGATATTCTTTTCAATGAAGGCACCAAAATTTCAGTCGTACAATGAAGGAATGTTCTAGAGAGAAGTGTGGTGTGGTGACGATAAAATAGACTGACAACGAAAGCGTGTCTGTGTGTGTCATGATTTCCCATTCTATTACATCACTTGAGGAAGTGCTACTAAGTTGCCATGGTTGCCTGACTTGCAACATGTCCTGATGTAGGGTGCATGTAAGACAGAAAAAGGTTGAATGATAGTCGGTAGTAGGAGCATTTGATGCAGACATTTTACTTAGCCACTCATCTTTAAAAGAAAATAGGCCTATATGTTTTATTTCAGTGAATACATGTTTTGGTAATAAGTCAACATACCCAATGCAAAAGTCAAAGATCAGTTGAAACAAGTAGTTTTTAACATTTAGGATGGGCATTAATTAATACATATCCTAGGGTATGGCCACATATTTAAATCAATCTTATCATTTGACACGTTTTGAATCCTAGCATAGCATGGTTTACATGGTGAGTCAGTGACAAATCAGTCTGTAGAACAAGCAATGCCATTTTCAAGCCTTGTGTGACGCAAGGCAGGCGTTATTTTATGACTTCAAGGTGCGGTGTCAGCCACGTTGTCTCCTAGGCACGCTTTCCTGTAGTTTGCAGCCCCGTGTCAACCTTTGGGACGCACCTGCAGAAGCTGTGGCCCCGCCCACGGACCGGCGGGGTGTGTTCAGTTTTGACCGGTGAAACTTCTGACAAACTTATGAGTTGTATGAGAAACAGGATATCCACCTGATTTATGCTGCTGGAGCAAGTTGATAAGGACAAAGTGGGCTACCATAAAGAGACGGTAGGCTATGTTACTCTTGTTGCTAAATGATTTGATGAAATGACGCTTCTGGCACACCAGTCAACAAAAAACAATATGGTCAGATATTTGTGTGATCACACGGTTTTATAGCAGTAACAGCCTACAGTAGGGCTAATGATTCGAAAGTCCTGTGTTATTGAAACGTTGCTATTGCTATTTTGATGGACGACCATAGGCAATGCCTAGCCTGACAGAAGGTGACTTCTCAGTGTAGGCTAGTGAGATTGTAAGGACACAGCGTTCCTTCATTCCCAATTTTTGCTTCGCCTCTTCTCCTTCAGGTTAGTTTAAAATTGTAAGTTCAGGCTTCATGTCCTCAGTCACAACAAGGGCAACGCGCACGTGTAGACTATGATCTTATCGCTTATCAATAGGAATACATCAGTCAGTCACTTGCTGTGCATGCTCAGCCTGGTGCCGTCATTTGAATGTGGTTTGTGCATTTCAAACATGGGCTAAGCTGTCTGTCTCTCTGTCTGTCTGTCTCTCTTTCGTTCTTTCTGTCTCTCTCTCCCTTTCTTTTGCTTTCTCTCTCTCTCTAACTCCTTCACTTTCTCTCTCACTCTCACATGCACATTTGATCATCTTTGGTGATAATGGAATTACAATAACCTATTGCCATTTTGTGTTTTATTTTTAAGTCAGCCTGTAGGTCTCTTCCCTGTGTGTGTGTGTGTGTGTGTGTGTGTGTGTGTGTGTGTGTGTGTGTGTGTGTGTGTGTGTGTGTGTGTTATAGTTTTAAATTTAGATGTGACCTAGCTGACAGACCCAACAGAATACCTTCATTTGCATCTCGAATATGTAATCGGCCTTATTGTTTGTTCTGCTCTCCCTATGCCAGACAAAGACTTGCGTCACAGTAATATGTTAGTCCTTCACAATCCCTGGTATTATTTACAAATCATAATGGAGCAGGGCTTTTCTCATAGCCCTCAGTCCAAACACTGGCTCTCTGACACATGAAACCACACATGTACTGTACATACACTCACACATAAACTATGATTTTAGGCTACTCTCTTCCTCTAACCTACTTCTCTGACTATAATCAGTAGGCTATAGGTTGAATGTATTAGCTCGACAGAAGCCGAATCGCAATTGGACCGGGCTTGAGTCTGACCCAGACCTGTTTTTGGACTGAGCTGGTTTCTGGGTCTTTGTAGTTGGCTTTAGGTTTAGAAAGGCACCACCTGATACACGGGTGCAGTTTTTGCTCTCGGCGGCCACACACACACACACACACACACACACACACACACACACACACACACAAGCAGCATAAAGGGCCTTTATGTGGCACTGCCAAATAAAAGCGTCATTATGCTGGTGCTGTTTTCGACCCAGACACAACGGCACTTACCTCACCCTGATCACCTAATCCAGGCTATTACTGCCTCCCAGTCCTGCTGCTTCCAGTCGGGAGGAACACGTCATCCTACGCTAGAGTGTTCACGTAGGTGTTTGTTGTTTGTACATGCCCGTTTACGATAGCATGTGTACCGAGCGCGTGCCTGGTGGGGTAGCAGAGGTGTTGTTGTTGGTTTACGTGTGATGGGGTATAAGGAGATGCTGTGTGTCAGGTCAGAAACCAGAAACTGCAGTCAGTCAGCAACGTTCAAGTCAAGCAATGTGACAATGTCTCCATGGGTGACTGATTTTGAAATTAATTGCAGACAGCATGTGTGGCTTGGAAGAAATGTGCGTGCACATACATACACACAAACGCGCACACACACACACACACACACACACACACACACACACACACACACACACACACACACACACACACACACACACACACAGAAAAAGTTCACAGTCTATGAACTGAACTAATCCCTTTTCAGGTGTTGACACAGATGGGAAGATATACTGGTTCTCCCGTGATGTGGCTATGCCAGTGTCTGTGTTGTTTTGATTCTTTCATCATTACCAAGATGACTGTACTTTTGAGAGAACAGAAAATAAACTCTGTGCTTTTCCTGAGAAAAAGGGTTTGTATTTATTCATTCGTGAGAGCTGACTGTGTACTTGTCCCAGGTGTGTGTTGTCTCAAGTGCAGTTTTCAAATCAGTTTTCTGTTCTGTGCCATAACCATAGCGTGTAGCTACTTCTAAGGGATATTCAGGAAATAAAAAATAGCAGGTACAAGGGACAACATTCCTTTCCATTTGTACTTTATTTGATAATGGATACATTTCCTGTGTTTCAAGATTGTCTGTCTGTCTGTCTGTCTGTCTGTCTGTCTGTCTGTCTGTCTGTGTGTGTATCCACACACACACACACTTTCCTCATTCCTCTTTCCTCCTTTGCCATCCCTCCTTCCTTCCTTCTCTCTCTCTCTCTACTTCTTTCTCTTTCTCTCTTGCATCACTCTTTCCCTCACTTATTCTCTTTTACTCTTCCCTCTATCCCCTCCTCCTCCCCATCCCTCTCTCTCATACTCAACTAGCTTTATGGGCATGACTGTTCATGAACAGTGTTGTCGACAAGTGGTTTATTAAAAGCAAACATTTAACCAAGAAAGGAGAAAGAGAGGAATAACAACAATAAACAAACAATATTGCTAACTGGAAGCTTAAAGCAACACTAAAGCACTGGCTTTGCAAATAACAATGGCCACAGACAAGGGAGAGTGTGTTGCATGATTTTATAAAAGTATGATGTATTGCGACATCGAAGGAAGTGAATTTTGTAGTTTCTGTGTATCACCTTCGAACTATAGATCCGCTACCCGATCTGGTAAACTTTCATTGTGCGGTTATAGCCGAGGACTGCAATGCTAACTGCAGAAGTGCCATTCCCCCTGTTACGAGTTGATTAACCACTGAAATGATTTGGGGAACATTTTTTAAGGTACAAAAACTCTTTTGGGTAGCTTTAAGACAGAAATCAGATACAGATTACACATAGATTATGTGATGATGTATTTAAACGTTAAATCTTACAGTAAATGGAGAACTGCTGTCTCCCCCTCCCCACCTCTCTCCTCGTGTGTGTGTGTGTGTGTGTGTGTGTGTGTGTGTGTGTGTGTGTGTGTGTGTGTGTGTGTGTGTGTGTGTGTGTGTGTGTGTGTGTGTGTGTAGCTCAGCGGAGCTGTTTTAGGGTATGGGTCCAGATGAGATGATGTCACATGGGTCCACCCTCTCCCTCACCTCCCTCACCCCCCTCATCCCCCACAGCTCCGCATCCCTTCGCCGATCATCGCCCCAGAGTATCCCGCTCAGGTATGACTACGCACACACACGCACACACACACACACACACACACACAAACACACATTTTGATCGCTGATACCTCAGCATTCCTCCAGAGCATCCCTCTCAGGTACACACACACACACACACACACACACACACACACACACACACACACACACACACACACACACACACACACACACACACACTGCCCGTGGGCTAGAATAGTTCTCTATGCAGGGGGCTGTTCCCTGTGGTTTCAAACACAACACCCGGAACATTCTAGAACCAAACCAATCAATGTCAGTTATTGCACACACACACACACACACACACACACACACACACATACACACACAGAGACACACACTTTGATCCCCACATCTCAGCTCCTCTACACCTCTCCTTACCTCATAATATTTATCTCAAGTATGAATACACACACACACACACACACACACACACACACACACACACACACACACACACACACAGTCATTACCTCATCTGTTCTTTAGTGTCTGTTATCCCTGAGGAGTGATTTCACTTCCTTATTCATCATTTTCTTTCTTTCCTTTCCCTCTGATCTGTGTCTCTCTATTCATTTGATTGATTATTATGGCTTATTAAATTGCTCTCACTCACTCTCTCGCTCATTCTCTTACACACAAGCCAACCTGTATGCATTGCACACACACACACACACACACACACACACACACACACACACACACACACACCTCAGCAATACAGTTTTATTGCCTTATCTGAGTGTGTTAGTTGTCCTTCATCCATAAAGAGCTTTATGATTATTTTATTGATTCAGATTAGCCACGTTGTCCACATTCAACCGTTTCCTCCATGTCACTGAACATTTTGGACATCCTTTGTTTGGGATCTAATTACGGAATGCCTACACATCCATCTTTATTCCAGATCCAGAAAAGAGACCAAGGCCACGCAAGCCCCCAGCATTCCCAATCCCTTCCCAGAACTCTGCAGTCCCTCCAGCTCCCCCGTCCTGATCAGCTCGTCGATCGGAAAGAGTGCTCCGTCCGAAAAGGACTGTCATGTAAGTTCGTCATTTGTCTTGTCAATTACAGTCATTTCCAGGACAGTGTTTTATGCCATTTAAAAGAAACAAAGCCATATTAGTATCATATTAACTGCCCCGTGTAGGCGTGTATTGACCTCATAGCTTAAGAAGTTTAGCAAAATCAATGTATAAACCACGGCTAATAGTTGGGAAATTATAGTATAGCTGTTTATTGTTTATTTTGACTATTGCATTGTTATATTTGTGTGTCACATTTATGTAAATGACATTAACGTAAACATAAATATAAACAATATCTGGATCTTGACCTTTGACCTCGTCCTCTTTGTGATTGGCAGCTGTTCTGTCGGCGAGACTTTCATTTGCTATGATTAGGCGCTGCAGTACATTCAATCAGTAGCAAAACACACCTTGTAATAGCACCTCAGAGCGTAAATAAATCATGCTTAAGTCTGAGCAGTCAGTGACGCCACCCTTTTTCTTTTGAACGTTGCATAAATGAGGTTGAACTCGGTTTCACCCAGTACAGGTTGTAAACAGCTATGTGGTCTCGGTAGACTGCGGTCACAGGCACGTAGCCAGGTGGTGATGTCAGTGGAACAGGCTACTGAATGCAATAAAACAAGTTCCAGACAATGAAAGTACACAATAATATACAATTGCAGTACACAGAAGTGGCATTACTGATGAACATTGACCCGTCACACGTTTGTCATTGTTTTCAGATTAGTAAATGAGGTTATTTTTATCCAATTTCTCACCTCTCTGTTTTGCTGTGGGCCTTGCATGGGGTTGTAATATGGGTGTCTGTGGCATGCAACCGAATTTGAAAGGGTTAAATATTATTGGAGTGTGTGGTACACCATATTCTGAAACGTTAGTATTTGCATGTTGCAGTGGTCTGACTCTGTGTACTGATCTCGAGGTTCCGAGACATGAAATACCTGCTAGCCCATCCTTACACACACACACACACACACACACACACACACACACAGATCTGCCCGTGGGCTAGGATAGTACTCTATGCAGGGGGCTGTTTCCTGTGGTTTCAAACGCACACCTGGAACATTCTAGAACCAAACCAATCAATGTCAGTTTTCTTTTTTTTCAATAAAAGCACATGTCTCAACAGGGAGTTGCTAAGGGAATGTCGCTAAGGGAATGTCGCTAAGGGAAAACACTGCCGATGCGTCCTGTTTCCTCAGATGAGATATTTTTAGAAGGTGGTGATATTAGTTGTGGTTGAAACCTTCTCATCTATGCATTTTAAGAGGAAAGACATCACTCTGCCAACAGGTTTTCTGTCTGAGATTCTGACAGGCCTAACACGTCTGGGATTGTGTGATTGACAGCCTGGCCGGTCGCTCGCCTGCTCGCTCCTCCGTTCCGGTCCCACTGGTTTAGTGGCGACTGGAGAGACACCAAACATTGCGTCGACGCGCGCCACAATATAAACCCGACTCGTGTTTCCAAGACAACCGCCACCTCTCTCTGATTTAGTTTCGGCAATTTGTTTTTTCTTTTTTGTATGGTGTTGATTTCCTTTTGAGCTTCTGCATTTATCACAGTTTTTTCTATTGTTATTGTCTCTTTCTTTCTTTCTTTCTTTCTTTCTTTCTTTCTCTCTCTATACTCCCCCCTCCTCTCAGTGATAGTCATTCTGTCAGATTGTTTTTCTCATCGTCACCTTCACTCTGGCTCATTGCCCATCTTTTGCAGGAAAACAGATCATATTGAAGCAGAACACTACTGACAAGGGGAGGGACTGCGGTACTAGAGAAGAACTGGCTTTGTGTTTGACTTTTAAAAACATTTTAAATGTCAAAACAGTCCATGTCCATAACACTTTCACAAGCCATGAGTATGACCAATCAAAATGGAACCGATTAACCCTCGTCTACCCTGCCAGGCAACACCGCGTAGAACATTGTCCATCTACTCAATCCACATATAATTAATGTAGAAGTTTCAATTTCAATTTCACTTATAGAGCGGCAAAACATTGCACATGTCTCATGGCGCAGAGCTTACAGAGTGTTAAACATTTAAAGAGAGCCTGTGAGTAACAGGGGCAAGGAAAAACTCCCTAGAATTGGAGATACATACAGTATAGGAAGAAACCTCGGACAGATCCACGACTCAAGGGCCCAACCCATCTCCCTAGGGTCAGTTAGAAGTTGAACATATCTATGGACCCTTTTGATCTGTCTTCAAAACTAACCCAGAGACTTTGAAATGAAAATGAGTCAGACTAGCATAATGCTCTACAAAATGTTGACTTGATTTTTTTTTTTTTTTTGTCTGTCCCCAAGGTAAAATTAGCTCAACGTTCTGTGCCACCAGAGATGCCTTATAGACATGTTTGTTTATGAAGTTGAAAGGGCCTGTTGCGTCCTTCCGTGACCCTGCAGGAGAGAGTCTTAGATGAGCTGGGTGGTGTAGACAGACTTTAGTTGAAAAAAGTGCGCTCATCCAGGAGCCAAAAAAAGTTAAGATCCAAAAATGTGAAGTAAAAGTAAAAGGTCCGCACACTTGCTCTCACTCGGTTTGGTTCAAGTCTGAGGAAGAGCCATGCGTCTCGAAACCTGACTTGAATTCTTTTTTTTAAAGATTATTTTTTGGGCTTTTTATGCCTTTATTTGGACAGGACAGTAGAGAGAATGACAGGAAGTGAGTGGGAAAGAGTCGGGGTGGGATCTGGAAAGGACCACGGGGCGGGAATCGAACCCGGGTCGCTAGCGTACGGTGCAGGTGCCCCAGCCAGTTGCGCCACTGCCGGGGCCTCTGACTTGAATTCTGATAAACTAAGCCAAGTGAGAGCAAGCGTGCGGACCGTTTACTTCATTTTTGGTGTAAACAGACAGACTGCCAGACACAACAGCAGCAAATGCGTGTGGACGGAGTGAGAGATGGATGGATGGATGGATGGATGGATGGATGGATGGATGGATGGATGCACGGAGGCATGGTTGAATGAATATTCGAGAGTGATAAATGCCCTGCGATGGATTCTTGGCTTGGACTGCGCTTGTTTGTCTGCGACACCTACCTGGCTCGTAGCCAGTGTGTGATGCCTCTGCGTGCGTGCCGTCTACTTACCTGTCAGACAACCCTCAGGCACCGGTTGCCCCCGGGTTACCTTGACGGCGAAAACAGTTATGACTTGCTGAAAATAATTTATGCTGGCTCAATTGGATCTATGAATGTACGTCATCTACACAATAGGTTTTTGTCCTTGCATGGATGTATGCACATATGACTGTGGCCAAAATCCAGTATAGCTTGAGAGAGGTAAAGCCCCTCTTCTTGCCAAAGATAGTGCCTAAGTTGTTGTCATGGGGCAGCCCTGGCCTACTGGTTAGGGCTTCGAGCTTAGAGGGTTGCTGATTCGTTCCCCTGACCAGTCCACGGCTGAAGTGCCCTTGAGCAAGGCACCTAACCCCTCACTGCTCCCCGAACACACACACACACACACACACACACACACTTGAGCAAGGCACCTAACCCCTCACTGCTCCCCGAGCACACACACACACACACTTGAGCAAGGCACCTAACCCCTCACTGCTCCCCGAGCACCGCTCTATGAAGGCAGCTCACTGCTCTGGGCTTAGTGTGTGTGCTTCACCTCACTGTGTGCTGTGTGTGTTCACTAACTCACGGATGGGATAAATGCAAATCCCTCGTAGACACAAGTATACATGGCCAATAAGCCTGATTTGATTTGATTTGATTTTTGAAGTTTTAGCTTTGAAGTGTTTGTTCATTCTGATGAGAGGAGGGAAATGTCTGTGGAGTGAAATGTCATGAATGAGAATATCTTCAACTGCTTATATTAATGCTCTCTACTGACTCTTTGTGTGTGTGTGTGTGTGTGTGTGTGTGTGTGTGTGTGTGTGTGTGTGTGTGTGTGTTTGTGTCCAGGCTGTTCGAGTATATGGTGAAGATACCCTGGGCCGGACGGTATCCGTGTCATCAGGGGCAACGGCGCGGGACGTGTGTCATATGATGGTGCAGACGGCCCACTGTAGTGACCAGGAGAACTGGGCCATTATCGAGATCCACCCCGACCTAGGCCTGGGTATGGCTGCGTCTAGGAATTATTGTGTGTGTGTGTGTGTGTGTGTGTGTGTGTGTGTGTGTGTGTGTGTGTGTGTGTGTGTGTGTGTGTGTGTGTGTGTGTGTGTGTGTGTGTGTGTGTGTGTGTGTGTGT